>NC_140930.1:14948006-15454839 GCF_045865225.1 Trachurus japonicus
AGACTATACAGTTTGTGGTTGTGTTGTATTGAACTGCATTGGCATGGATCATTCCCATTTCCCTAATTTTCTTCACAAATAGCCAACATCACATTGCAAAGTTGCACCACAGTCACAGAATTTGATTACCATCCATTCTCAACCTGTTTTGTCTAAGCTTTGTATGGAAAACACAGTTGTTGTGTCTCTGATTCTTGCTTCTTTATTGCATTAACTTATGAGCAGAGTTCAGTAAATCACACTCAAAAATACAAACATACATAACATACAAAAACAGCTTGCACACAATGCCCTCATTTCTGTCTGTCTCTCTCATGCACACACACAAACACACTCACACACACACACACACAAAACATTGACAGACACTCACATCCATTTACCACAGCTCTGTAAAAAAACAAACAAAAAAAGAAAACATGTGAGGCAGCAATTAAAGCATCAAATGAGTTTAAAGCTGTCTCCACTAGGTTTTGCATTGATACATCAATCATTCTCATTAATTACAGGTTAACTCCTGTGTCTTCCTGTGGGGTACAAATACACAATCCTTCTCTCTTTTGCATAGTTAATAGATGATCAGCAGGAACAAAGCAGAAGTGCCGCCTTGCGTCTTGAATGCCCAGCCAACAGTATTTTATTTTATTTTTTAAAGATTTTTTTCCTCGTCTAAAATAAACAAAGACTCTGTGCAAGCATACATTAGTGTCAATCACTATTAAATACACTCTGCTAATTTTTTAACATAAATGATTTCTGTTCCAGTAAGCAGCCATGTTGCCCTGTTGATGAAAGTGTCAAATGTCAGTTTTAAAAAAAATATTTTCCATCAGCATTGAATGATGAAAGGCAAGTAGGCTTTTGTCAGCACCAGATATATATTAACCAACCAAAAGACATACAAAACTGGTTGTTTTTGAACGTCGAGCAGGACACACATTTGACCCTCGACTTCCTTCTTCACTCCACCCAGCTCCACTTGGACATATAAATCAATATAGCTTCAGTCCAGTATCATTTGTAAATCCATTTACACATCAGGGCTCATTCAGTTCGTGTCACCTGACCTCTCCCCCTCTCAGGTGCATGTTTCCTGATAAGCTCTAATGATGCTCTCATAGGCTGGAGGTGGGGTCTGTGTAACATGGAAACCCCTCAAACCGTTGTTCCCCCAGAACGACTCGGGTCTAGAGGGGGTAGCAGCCGGCTGGGCGGCGGGTTGAGCCGACCCGGACGTTGTGCCTAGAGTCGGCGTACGAGGCAGCGTCGTCTGGCTCCCCTCCTCCGCCTCCCTCGCAATTTGGCTGCACTGAAGAAGCGGGTGAAAGGTGGAGGCCCTGAAGCTGGATTTGTGCCCCAGTGGGTCCAGGTGATCCGGGGAGGACGTCTGGCGGTGGAAGCTGAAAGCGGCGCTGGCCAAACTGTTGTTGCTGCGCCGGTCGTAGCTGCTGTTGCGGTTGAAGCCCGGACGGTTGCGGGAAGAGGCGCGTGATTGGCGAGGTGGGCGCCGGGTGATGTTGGCAGAGCCTGCTCTGCGTCGGGACATCCATGTCAAGACAATGTAAACCAGGGCCCCCAAGACGAGGCCCACGGCCATGGACACACAGAAAGCTATGATCAGTGGGACTGTGAAGAGACAAACATGTCCAAAATGATCAATTATGGTTTGCAATATGTTTTTTTTTTTTAAATCAGTACTTTAACTTCCTCTGAAGTCTTGCTTCCTCCATGATTTGCGTTTTACTTCTCCCACCACATTGACTTTTTTACTCTCCAGGATCATTCTGATGGACCACAAGTTTAATAATAGTAATATACATACAATACATCTAAATGCACTTCATTGCTAATAGCAGTCTTTTGTTATCCCCTGGGAATGGAAGGAATTTTAATTAGGATCTATCTATGGCCTTAGCAAGTTTACAACAAAAAACATCTGTTTGAAAGAAATGGAGAATTGCCAGCAGTGTCTAACAAGATGGTGCATCTTGACGAAATAATAATAGGCTTCCGTCTTTCATGTTTACCAGTGTAAGTCTCTCAGAGAAAACAAACTGATTTAATCTCTTTCCCACACAAAAAGAGGGCACTGACTTCTGCTCACTGCTTCTTCTGCCTTGGAAGCAGTTTTGCCAACATGAGCGTGTGCTTGAGAGAGAGAAGAGAGAGAATAGAGCGGCTAAGACAAATCCTGCTGGACTTCTGCCAGGGAAAACAAATCAATTTCCTTTCAATACAGTTCAACGCTAAAGAGACTGAACTTATTTTGCCACCAGCCCATATTTCCACAGCACACTTAAGGAGAGGGGAAAGCAGACACTGGCCAAAAGTCATCTGGAAATGACATTTGGGAAAACTGAGGAAAAAGAAAAAAACACAAAGAAAATATAGCAGTAACTTAAAGATTTAGACTGAGTGTTTTTTGTTTTTTTTGGAAACTGGAAAAGTTCTCTTTGAACGTGCTAATTAGTTTGATAAAGTAATCTCAACAGGAACCAGGCCCACATATTAAACCTATTGTAGGAGTGATTAAAGCTTAAATTCCTGAGGGAACAACAGTGCCAATCATAGAGACCACATGAAAAAGGCAAGACCGACTACAAGAGAAAGGAAATTGGGTAACAAAAACACAACAACAAAAACACTTACCAGCATCGAAAGACTGAAGTATTTCCAGAAAGAGATTTGTGTTGTTCTCGGCCATGACTTTATCTGCTCCGTTAGAGGAGAAGAAGAGAGACTCAACTCAACAAGTCTTTATTACTTCTCTTCTCTCTTCTTCTCCCTTCTCCTCTTCCACTGTCAAGTCTATAAGCCCGTCTTTCTGTTCTTCTGATGGGTTTTCCTGTCTTTCTGCCTCCCCTCTTTCCTGTTCTCTCACTTTCTCCCCCTTTTTCGTCCCTTGCTCACTTTCTCTGTCAGTGTGTCTGTCTCCCTCAGAGGGGAGACTCAGCCCAGCGGCACACAGGGCTGGCGGCTAGCTCTGGCAGTCGTCTTGTTTATGGAAGCGGAAAACTACACTGTCACATTTCCTGCTTTTCTGCTTGAAATTAGCAACAGGAGTGGCTTATCTGTGCAGGACAGAGATCCTGGAGGTGGGGAGACAGGGTTGTTTCTATAATCACTTCCTCTCCCATCATTTCCTTCAGGTTGATTAATGTAAAACAGTATCACCCCTGCGCCGTGAGGCTCACTTCTTCAGCTTTCATCGTAGGAAAGTCCACCACACTCACCAATATTTTTGTTCCTTTCACAGATGATAAATATTTCGATCGCCCTTATATATATTTTTTCCTTCCACCACAGCGACCGCAGGCGACAGTGTTACCGTTAGCTGCACCAGCACATCCAGTCTTGGGTCTGAAATTGGTGTTGAAGGAAAAACCCACAGCTGGGATTGATGGTAGCAACACCATAAGTGCTTAGTTGTAATGATGTGAAAAAATATGCTACTCTGGAGCATTTTTGAGTGACTATGTGGATATCTGCCTGTTTCTGTTCTGATTTGCAGCATATTTGTTAGTAAGCTCAGTCTTTCCACAGTGTCTGCCAGGTCAGCGGGGCCTGCGTCGGACGTCTGGTCCTTTCTCAATTCAGGACAGATCCAGTAAAAACATTGTAGTTTGATAAGATAGAAAAGCAGCACAGATACTCTTTCATTGCAATTTTTTTTCACTCCATGACAAATTAGGATACAGTGAATGAAAATTAAACTCCTCATGTTACTCTTTCTTGATCCCACACATTGTTGTTTTAGTACACGCAAAGCCAAATCTGCAAGGTCATCAGTACAGTCAGAGGGAAGGATGCGAGTAGTTTTATTGGTATGTATCTTAATGTAGACCAGCCCGTTTGTCCTATCAGCTTTGCGTTTTATTCTGCAGACTTAACCGTAAACAGTCCTTAACTTTACAATCTCAACATTAGCCATGCCAACTCATTAAAGCAAGACAGAAAACTGACTCTGAGACAAAGCCTTTGTGAGAATAAATTAAGATGTCGACCGCGTTCTGCTTTCTCACTGGCAAAGAGAAAAATAGAAAGGCCGGACCAAAGCTTGAACTTCCTTTAATTGTTGGCTCTGCAATAAAATCTGTCCAAAATAACCAGCAAACACCCACAACGCTCCATGAAATAGTGTGTGTGGCCATTGTGTTATGTTTTCATGTAGGTGGGTAACAACTGTTCTGTTCATAGGTGGAGGAGAAATTCTTTGTGCTTGACTGAAGTTCATGGCTTCATCAAAATGTCACTGGGTGAAATATCATAGGGCAGAGAACTGGGTAATTACAGTGTGGAGGCGTTAATACCTTAACAAGGATATTTTCCTTTCTGAAAGGACTGGAAGATTAAAAGCATAAATGTCGAATATACTTAATTCAAATCATACACAACATTGAGCGGTTTTTAAAAGCCAAAGACTGATTGATTTCCCTGAACAGTAGCATCTCCTATCATTTTACAGCACTTTATAAACCAAAATATTATAGGAGGGAAAGGTAATAGAGATACAGTATATGTTTTAGGCATAGAGAGGCTGTGTTGGCTGAAGAAAAAAAAGCCCACCATCAGGGAGCGTCAGAGTCCACTAATTTAACTTGTTCCCTCTATCTCCTCCTTGACCAGTAGATGGAGTTATACTACAGCCTACCAGTAACTTGCCAGCACATCAGCATGCATGTGCACAACACGTCCCCTCCCAATCTGTCCATTTAACATGTGGACTTGCCTTCTGCAGAGAGTCGAAAGGTAATGTCTCATATTTTACATACAAATGACTCTTATCATTGATTGCTGTGTATTTTCTGCATACGATCCTCTGATTATTGTTTTAGATACATACACTGCAATGCATCCTCCTCCTCGTATGTTGTGCTGCAGAAAACAAACCTAGAGTTTTCACATCACATGCATTGTGCAGCTCAGAGTTTATACAGTTGTATGTTTATGCTTTGCTATGACACACTTGACATACACTTTTTTGCAAGAGTTTGAAAAACATGTGACCTTTTTTTTTGGTCATTACCTTTTACACTGGGCTGCAAACAATTCATTTAACATAATTTTTTTTGCTATTATGATTTTTTCCCTCTCTTTAAGGAAGAATCAGTCAGCACAAAGTTAAATAGCTTATTTAGATACTTTACCTGGACATAGAATAGAGTTACAGGCCACTATTTCTCTCTTTGGGCATTATGTTGATTTTAACATGCAGGTTGACAGCAAACTTTCTAATGAGATTTTGGAAAACTGCTGACTATGCATGAAGGAGATTACCACTCTGGCGGTCTTGGTCCCAGCTCTCTGCCTGTGCAGTGATTAGATAAGAAAACGGATTCTAACGGGGAAGATTTTTCCTATTGACCCGCTTCGCGCTTTGTGCCTGCTCTCTGCTCCCCTCTGCTGCAGCAACGGCTCCTCTTTCTTTTTTTGCTGAATGCGTTTCGGTCCTGAGGGGTTCTGGACGGTAGAGGTCACCCCGAGCCGAGCTGCATAAAAATGTAGGAATCAGCAGTCTGTCCCTGCTGCAGAGGAGCTGGCCAATCCAACTAAATCTCACAGCGTTTCATCACACGGGCAAGTCAAACAGCTGATTCTGATGCCTTAGCCGCAAAATGGTTTGATTTATGATCTCATTTATTGGGTCTGAAGTGCTGATTTTGTCGCTGCTCTGTGGGTTATAGGTAAACTACCGAGGTAATCAATTTTCCCTCTGGCTTTTCTATGATAATCGTGATGAGTAGGCCTGTAATTTGGACGGATTATGTATTTTTTCATTTTTCTTGTGCCATATACAGTATTATCAGCCATAACCTGACATTTTTTAGTGGCAATGTGAAGAAACGTTGCGATATAGTTTATTTGGGATGCAGGCAGCTTTGTCAATGTTTTTTTTTTATTATAACAGCAGTTTGCTTTTGGGAGTGAGAGCTTTTAATGTTGAACAATTCCTAAAATCTCAATCACCCTTCCTGCCTCACATCATATTGACTAGCTGAGAGTTTTTTCCCACAGTAAACATCATGTTTACTCAGTCACTCCTGACAAATAATCCACAACAGAGCCTCAAAGGCCCAGACAATACAAAAAATTAGAAATCTGGGCTCACAAATGGATCGTTGAGGGCTCTTCCTGCAGATTCACATGCATAAAATTAACCGCATTCACCTGCTCCCTCCACCTTACCACAACAACATGAAGCCATACCACTAACTAATCTAAGCACAAATATGTACACACAACTGATTTATCTTGATGTGCAGTACATCTTGACTGTCAGTATGGTGTACAGTATATAGACCAAAGGATCTGCAGTCAGTCATTATTTATCAGCCTTCATATTTTGTATGCCCACTCCTCTACTGTCTCTAACTTTATTGAATGACACTGTGGCCGGAGCAGCACCGCTCCCCTTTCAGCTCCTCTAAGAGCTCTCCTGAGATGATGATGAAAGGACTTGTCTAATGGGATTACACATCGCGATAAGTGCTCAGAGCCGAGTGCTTCATCACGCCTCCCTCCTGCATTTCAAAGAGTGGCATTGATCTGCTGTGGACCAGCTATACTGTATGTTGGATGCAGAGTTTTAGAGACGTGTTTTATTGGAAGCGGCGTGTTTTGATTGTTTATATATAGTATATCACTGTTTTTCAGATGTGAAATTTTGAATTTATCTCATAGAAATCATTTCTAAAGAGGAAATCTGCTATGTTTAACGTGTTATTCCTTAGATATTGTAGCGGGTTTGATTTGTGAAACAGAACAAATCCCCCTTTAGCCCGAGCAGCAGAGATGCAGACTGTAGTGGTGATGTCATGATATAAATCCTGGAGCTGCTCGATAAGCAGTGCACAATGGAGCAACCCACAGGACTCAAAGAGCAGCAGTGGTCACTGCATTCAGATAAAGATTTATTACTAATTTAGTACAAATTGTCATTAGTTCAGTACATTAATGCGGTCATTACAGGATCCAAGTCAGTGTAATTTTACAGTTGTTTAACAGTGCATGTTCTAACAGAAGGGAATCTGTAATGACAAAATGCTCATTGTATATATATCTAATATTTAGGTCAAATACTATTAGTCTGGCTCCAGGAATACAGGTCAGTGGCTGTCAGTGAGGTCATGTGAGAAAAAAGATGAGGAATAAGAATTGATTATCATTAATGGAAAAAAGTAGGCTAAACATAAGCTATTCATGGTTATCACAATTTTGTGTTATCTAAGTAAACTGATAATTCAACAAAGCTATCACTGTTCAAATACACAGGTGAAACAATAATACAATACATCTGATATTATCCAGTAAGTAACAAATACTATATCTACAAAAGCTGTTAACAAAATGAGTCATCAGTTCAAGCCTTTAAAAGCTCAGATTTCCAACTAACATCTATATGTGTGTCTGTAGATGTCGACTTTATAGTCCAACACCACATAATGTAAATCCTGTTTTGGAGTCGATTTTCACCCTTTATGTTAATTCCTCTTTAGAAATTCACATCAAGTAAGCAATATGTTGTTTCCATCACACATCTGCTGCAGCTAATTCTACCCTCTGTTACTCCCTCTTTTGGTCTCTCTCACTTTCTCTCTTGCCAACACTTTCTCTCTCCCTCTCTGACTCTCTGTCTTACACACACACAGCGGCACCAGAAGATACCTGGCACACTATTGGTCCTAATGTCTCAATGAGATGGAAGAGCCATCCCTTTCGATTGGACAGCAGGTGGCAGCGCATGCAGACGAGGAAGCTGTCCTGTCTGCAGAAGTAAAAGGCACAGGCAAGGGAGGAGGGGAGGGGGGGCTCTGAGATGATCAGTACATACACACACACACATGCATGCTCTCACACATATACAGTGTGCACTTACATCATCACTGGAGGAGGAGCGTCGCTGAGTGTGAGGATTGCAGGCTGCTACTGCAACAGGGATGACTTGAGAGGAGAAACACAAGCAACATGGACGTGATTCAGTCTTGATTTCTCTGCAGTCAGTGAGAAGACGCAGAAAGAAACTACTGCAGCCCAGTCTGAGCCCCTGATCGGAGCATGAGAGCGCCGCCGCCGCCGGGGTGACGCGCAGAAGTTGGGACGTGACTTTGGTGACCTCGAGGCAGCGAGCGGCATGGCATCAGCCCGGCACTACGGACACTCCACTCGGGACATTGCCAACGTGATGCAGAAGCTGCAAGGTGGGTGTAAAATGCTTACTCACTCACACTGCTCCACCTTGGTTTGGTTTGCAGTGGTTATTTTAGAGGTGACCTGGAGCTTGGCATGACACAGCAAAACAGTGTGAGCTAAGGACTGTAAAAAAAAAAAAAAAAAAAAGCTTTACATGCATCATCTCCTTTTTGCTGATGAAACCTGTGAGTCTTATCTCTCGAGTGCTGGAATTCATTGGGCTTATAAATGTGTGGTAGAAGGGAGAAGGACATGACTGAACGGGATACGCAATGTCACAGCAAGCAGCGTTCAAGTACAGTGGAATATTTTCGGTGATTGTCAATTATGTTTTGTCGGGTATTCAGTTGCTATCAGTGATCGAGTTTGCTTTACTTTCTATGGAGTTTTTATCCTTTTGATTGCGGGTGGATGTAGCTGGCAGTCAGTGTGCATTGAATTATGCAGCATGTCAAATCTAATGGTGTAACAATTAGGAAGCAACCAAGATGAAATAAGATTAAGTGAGTGTGTGTGTCTGTGTGTGAGAGAGAGATTGTGTTGTTGTATTGTCTTTGAATGCATTTACTGCCTGTATTGATGTGTGCACATGCTTCTTGCTGTATGTTTGCTGTCTCTGTCTGGCATGTGCACATACTGTATGTGTGTGTGTTCGAATGCGGAGCAGACAATAGCAGAACTAATCTCCAAATAATCTGACAGGATGAAGTGTACCCCCCCCCCCCCTCCGTCTTAACTCTGCTGTAGTAGCTGGACAATCATATTTCCAACTTACTGTACTCATAATTGACACTAGCATGCGTTACAGGTCTTTTTAATCATTTGAACCTTTGACCCATAGAAAATAAGCAATTCAGTTTTTTTTTTAATCTTATCTAATTTCACTGCTGCTCAAACTTTTCTTTCATGCACGCCGCAATTGCAGCAGATATCAGCATCTATTGAATGTTTTCCCTTCCTGCAAGTCAAATAATGTGGGTGTATTTGTTTTCGTACTATAACCATTTCACAAATATCTATTCTGTGTGGCAGAAACACACACACGCCCCTTTACCGACTGATTCAGATTGATGACACTTGCAAAGTAGCAGGAAACGTCAGGTGACACCAGAGCTGCTGCTGAGATCCAATATGGCTGCTCCCTGTGTGGCTTCTGAGGTGGCAGTTTCTGTGAAAGCCGAGAACGAACAGCATCACCACCACCGAGCCACGTGGCTCCTCTGCATCACTCCGTGCAGGTGTGGGTGCACGCGCTGAATCCCCGATTGCACTGTGATTGATCTAATTTTAGAAGCTGCTGTCCCCTGAAGCTGTCTCTCTCTCTCTCCGGTGCGAGGACAGGTTAATGCAGATAAATATTCAGGGAGGATGACACAATTAATTCAGTTTTAGGATGCAGCAGCTGACTCATAATGAGCCAAGGACGAATCCCTGTGCTATATATTATCCACTCCATAGAGAAGTTTGGTGTCTTTGCAAACTAATAGTAGTGAATATGACCCACACAAGTTCACAGAGAGTCACATTTAACTCTCTGAGGCACAAAATGATGGGAGCTGTAAATAAATACCCTAGAACAGTAGCTTTATTGTCGATGTCTCGTGGCGTGTAAGCATCTCAGATAAGATGTGCCCTGTTGCCATGGTTATCTATACACATGGCTGGACTGTGGTTTTGTGGGGACGATCCTGCTTTACCGCAGCCACGTGTGTGTATGTGTGTGTGCTCTAACCATTCATACACAGGGACAGTGTTATGTATGAGGTTTTCTTCTGCTTTTAGCCTTGAGTGCTGTATGTATGTATTGTGTTTGTCCGACACGGTCTCTGTGGTGTGGATTCGCTCGGGCATCTGTTATTCTACCTGTCACCCTTTGCGCTGTTTATGCTCCTCTGACTACATGATCACATTATCTTATGCACAAGGGGGCACCTGGGATCTAATTTGACCTGATGTTTTAGTTGATGCATCCTGGTTGATGTCCATCTCCTGGGAGACAGGAGATGGGAGCCGAACCTGTGATGATATCATCATCATCAAGAAGACGCTTTTGTAGGAATCAAAGCGGAGCAGTTGTTGTTTTTTTAATCAGTCTGAAACATGAAAGTGGAACATAACATAACATTAGCATGTGTTACTTACCTTTGGTATCAGCAGATTTCCTATAGCTAGTTACCAGCTTGGTCCCAAATGGCAGCTGTAAATGAAATCAGTGTTGCCTTTGTTCAGGGTGGTTTTCTTTTCATTTTCTGAGGACTGCAGTAATCATTTCCCTCCAGCGGGATAATTGTGTAGAAATTTATTATACTTCTGTGTTAATGTTCACTTGGTTTTTGAGGAAAACCTGATCGCAATATAACTCCTTACCACCTGAGAGTTAAACATAGGTAATCTAATACTTTGTATGTCTTTCATAGTGTGATTAGATTAACATATTTTACTTCTTCCCCTCAAGAGATGACAATGTTCTCAAATTAACCACGTTCCACAAATCACCAGATAGCATGAAATGAACTGTACTCCCCCCAGGCTCAATTTGGAAGCTATTAGTAACCGCTCAATGCAACATCAAAACAATCAAAAGTTTTTGCCCCAGTTTTGGGGTCTGTGTATTTCTCCCTTCAACCGTCTCTTTTGGTGTACCTCTCTGTCGCAGTGAAAAAACAGCAATTAGTGACACCATATGGCGGAGAACGGCGAGGCCGCTTTGAACACCTCCCAGCCTGAACTCCTCCATATGCTGTGGAATTTGCCCGTTTGTTGTCTCTCATTAATGAGAAAATCGATGCACTGTTTTTCCTATTTCAGTTTCTCACCTGTTTTTCTCCGTCGTGGGCGGCGGAGGCATACATTTCCCGCCTACACCTCTGGGTTTTACCGTCTGGTAGGGTAGGTAGTCTGCCTGTGCAACAGACAAGTTTGCTATGTCTCATTGTGGTGGGAGCACCTGCTTGAGTTTTTTTCTGTGCGTGGGCTGTGTGTAATCCTTTACTGGCAACTTGTGATCAGGTAATACAGAGGGAAATAGCTGCACATGGAGATTCTCAGTCGGTTCTGGCTTGTGTGTGACTACATGCAAGGAAATATGCATTCATGAGCCTCTGCTAATGTTATTTTGGTTAAAGAAGAAGATGCTGAGCAGGAAAGAAAAGTTTAAGTTATAGAAGAGTGCTAAAGGGCGAGGTCAGCACATCTGGAAAACATGAGCGCCCCACACTGAGAGTATAGTGGATTGATGTAACAGGGATGAGACAGGCAGCAGGAAAAGCAAGAAAATGCGACTGGACGACAAGGGGGGGAGAGACAGAGGGAGCCCATACACCAGTTTTTAAGCTCCTGATTGCTAGTGGGACTGGCACGGATCCTCAGGTTGGCACAGGGCCAGGGTGACATCCTGTTGCCAGGGGCGACATTATGGTTCGGCCGCAGCCAAGGAAGGCCGAAGCAGACGGTCACCTTGAGCCATGCCAGCCTCCTGTTTAGTTCTGACACCGCCATTTATCGTCTGCAGCTCTGGATACCGTGGCTTCACACACATGCATGTGCCCACACTCGAAACAAACACATGGTGTTAAAAATAGATGTGATGCATCTTTTTTTTTTTCTCTCTCCTGCTATCACACCACTGGGAGTCAGCAGTTTAGCTGAGTGGTTAAACAGACCCAGAGCAAAGTCTTCAAGGCCGCTGCAACATTAACATGGAGCCATTACACTGTTGTTGTCGCCTCAGAGCCGCGACAGCAGGGTCAGCGTGGGATAGAGCTGCGGCATTAGTTGTTATTTATCCCGATGCTTCTTCTGCTCGTCTTTCCGGATTGTGTTTATGACTCGTTGCCATAGCGGCGGTCGCATGACAGCCAGCACAAGCTTTTTTTTCGCCCTGTGGGCTTATTGGCCATGTCTGGTTCAGCTTCTGCTTCAGTAACAGAACATTATGTTTGATAAAACTGCACGTGTGTGTGTGTGTGTGTCAGTGTACTAAAAGGTATTTGTATTTAGTCCCTGCTACTTTCTCAGTGACAGCTTCCATTGCAGATCAGATTATAATCTCTTTTGCCCTGACATTCAGCGAGAGGTTGAGTGACATATCACAAGATTAGGTCATTGGGGGGTCCCACCCATACAATATGGAGCTGTCATCCAATCTGAACCCTCTTTGAAAGAACACACCTTCATGAAGGTCAAAGTGTATTTTAGTATTATTGAATTAGTGAAGCAAAGTAAAACACACATAAAAAACTCATTGAAGTATTAGTTCAAACCAGGTCATTAACTCAGGCAGTATTTTTTAATGATTTATCTCAAGAGCTGACCTCTCTTCTTGACATTTCTGTCTGCTCTCCTGCCAAACTGTCCGTCCATCTAACTTGAACTTCACAAGGCAAATAGCCTAAATGTTATGCAACACATGCAGCATTAAATGAAACTGCACAAAGACTCTTTATAGATAGGAGTATTTACAGGACTCTTTGATGCAAGGTCCCGTTGACCCTGTGTGGACTTTGAGCAGAATTACAGCCTTGGGCCACACACTGATTGTGTGATACAGTTCCTTCAGCCTCTCGCTACCATCTCTGATGCTTTCTGTCAGATCGAGGCATCAGATAGTTTTGATGGACGTTCAGAACAATGTCCTCACAGATAAAAATCCTAACACCCGAGCCCGTGACCCCCCAAGACACATCCAGCCTCTGTGTGTAATAGTTTTGAGTCTCGTGCATTCGCTTATCTTTCACCGACAGACACCTCTGTCCCTTCTTTTCACCTGTCACCATGTGATTGGATGGTGGGAAATTCTGCCTCTGGCCGTCCATTTAGCACTTGAAGGTTTTTTAAATAGAGGTCAGATTGTGACGCCCTGAACTCTGAGAGGTCAACCATGCAGCCGGCCCGTGATGATTTCTGCATACGCTAAGTTAGGAGTGAAATAGGTAATTCCCAGGTTTTATTTAATCTGCCTGGAGCACCAGATGGGCCGGGTTTTTACCGCAGCATTTGATATATTCAAATAATCCAACAAAACTCCCACGGAAAAGAACATTCAAAGTAGACACAGGCTTGAATGAACCTTTCAGCACCTCATCCTGTTTATAAAACCAACTCATCTTGTACACATATATGGAAAAGAAGACACTTTGACAGCAGTTTTGTCGCTGTTTATCCCTCCTGAATTCAATTACCATGTTGCCATGTTCCTGGAAGGAGGAGGGTCCATCATCCCTTTTCATTTACCTTCAATGAAAACCAAAGCAATGGAAGTGCCGTATCTATGAAATGTTATTTCCTGTTGCATGCTGACATCTGTCCCCCAGGGTCCCTTCTCACTCTGAGGCTCCAGACACAAACACAACCTGCCACCTGACACAACACAACCCTCGTCCTTTAATAATTCAAGAATGCTCAGTGAGAAATAGTGAGCGTTGAGGTGATATTTAGGAAATGTGAAGGAAATGAATAATGGGATTACTAACTGGACAGGTGGTTGATGAATAAAACAAAAGGCATGCGTCTGCTGGCTGCAAAGAAATAATTGTTTTTCATATATTCACACCATCGGTAAGACAGGAAATGGCCCCACCTGGATAAGCATAAATACACTCAGGTGGTTGTGTGTGACAGGATTTTGTAGATGATTCTGGCTCTGTTCCAGGCGGTGTTTTTATTTCACAGCAAAAAGACCAGACTTATAAGTGAATTTGTTGCTCCGGCCACAGTGATTTATCTAGTGTGCTGACGCCAGTCCTTTCACTTTACTCCTCCCTGTAATGTGTGGCGGGCCACTGAACCTGGATAAGGAGCTTAGACTGTCTGACCCACTCCTGCACCCGCACTCTCACACAAAGCATCACATGGGCACACACACAGAATCATCACACACACACATTCATAGAGAGAGCGGCAGAGACGCATCAAGCTGAAAATGTTTTTTCAAAGCCAAATTGAGTCTTTCTAATACTCTTAGTGGCAGTGAACGGTGTTTTGATATGACCCCTGCTGCCTCCAGTGAAATAGATGTTTTGTATTAGCTACATGTTCATGTCGGTTTGTCTATGGTGTTAAAATTTTGTTTTGTCCAGCTGAATGGATTTCTCTTGATAAAGGAGTCGCTCAAATTTAGGGAGGTCGAATGGATTTCCATAGATGTTAGAAATGAATCGAATTAGAAACTAAAAATGTTATATTTTTTAAAATCCTTCATGCACGATAATAAATACCTTTACTTTTTCCACGTAAATTCAATCGCATTCTCATCTGCCCTCTTTGCTTTGTGCGTTTGTGTGTGTATATGTGTGTGTGTGTGTGTGTGTGTGTGTGTGTCAGTCCTGCAGGTGCCGAAATTGCTGAAATTACTGTATCAGTGGCCTGGATTTAATGAACACTGTGATATTTGGACATTTTTGTCAGTGACAAAGTGCCTTCCCTGCACATCTGCTACTGAAAAGGGAGTGATGGTGCTTGAAAGAGGAAAGAGGTTGTTTTGATAATCACTTTGACTTGTTCCCCCCTTCTTACTCTCTTTAATATGGTGTCATTATTACTGAAATGTAATTAGCTATGCTAATGGGCTGGCATTTGGACTTCCGTCTCGGCACTTATGTTGGGACTGGTAAAAATGTGGTGTAAATGAAGTGGGGTTGGTGAATGGAGAGGCTGAATGGGCACGTGAGGGTGGAGTGGAGACGCTGAGGGTGTGATAGAGGGTGTTATTGAGTATTAGAGCTAAAGTACGCCGGTGGAAGTGCAGAGAAGGGGTTTTTTAAATTAGGAATTGTTGGGGTGAAAGAGAAGAGCTGGAATCAGGAAGTGGATAAAGACGCTATCGGGGGGAGAAGAGGGGTAAAAAAAAAAGCCTCAAAAACCTGTTAAATCACTTTGTGTGTCAGCAAATGTGTGTGTGTGTGTGTTGGCTGCAGGTTTGTGAAATGTATTTGTATGTGTGTGCAAGTATGAAGCAATTATAGTGTACCTCTGTAGCACACAACAAAGCCATCCATTTAGTGCATGATAGCTTTAACAGGCGTGCTCCATTAAGGTTGTACTGCAGCATAAGATGCATTATGGTCAGAGAAATCCTAAAAAAAAAAAAAATAAATAAAAAGAGAGAGAGAGAGAGAGGCTCCTGCTATCAACACTGCCTCTGACTCTCCCTTGAATGATTCATACCAGCACGGTAAGGTCCTGTTCTTTGAATTTAAATAGCCACCAGCTTGAATAATATTAAGATGATATAATTGAATTAATGCATTACTAAATTAATACTTGACAGCGGAGTGTGTAACCTTGCGCGGTTTGTGGGAGGAGTGTCTCTCCGTGTCTTGGCCGGCCGTAATCAGTGGTGGTGAGTTGTGGAGTCATTAATAGATTAAGAGAGATCAGAGATGCTGAAGCGAGGAGGAGCAGGGTCATCTGGGAGACTGCAATTTAAAAGCTGAGCTTATGCTGAGCTGGTTGATTTTTACTGTCCCGACTTGTCCTGTCTTTCCTTTTCTTTTCTTGTCCTGTCTTGTCTTGGCTCATCTCATCTCGTCTTTGTTGGTTTCTCTGCAGCACTTCTTCATAGGATCCACATTTTTTAAAGTGAACTCCACTTACTTCAAGCTTTTCATAACCACTAGGTGGCGCTGTGCCTCTTCACTCTTCTCCCAAGACTAAATATAAGAAGTCTTGGCTGCTCAGAAAGCAAACCCAAATATCCTTAGGGTGAATAGATTATGATATGAGCAGAAGCAGTGTTATTCCGCCCTGCAGGAGGCTGTTTGTTTTTCCTTTAATGGCTGAAAAGAGGCTGTTCCTCCTCTCCTCACGAAGCCTCGCACCCCGCAGACATACCTGTGTGAGCGCCGGGCGCTGACCCACGTCCAACCTCCACAACCTCAGAGAAGGATCGAGTGTTTTGTGGGGCTGCCAGGAGCTCCATTAGGGATCCAGACCAGCTGAGGTTCAGTCTGTTTTAACCCTCCAACCCTCCTCCCTCCTCCTTTTCTCTCTTGGACAGACTGAAACACTCCTGAGCTCTGCAGCCTAGAGGAGTCTGTTGGTCTGTTCTCACACATACAGTAAACGTGGAAACGCTTGTCTCCATTCAGCTTATTGTAGTCTGTGTGTATCTGTGTGTATCTGTGTGTGTGTGTGTGCACCTGCTCACCCTCCATTTCTTTTCAACTCCCACGGTGAAGCCTAATAAGTCCCTCACCATCTTGTTTTGATTTTGTCCCGGGGTTGTTTTTCTAAACAGTTTAGCTCTCCAGGGAAGTTCGTCTTTTCTTAGTGTCTGATACGCAGCTGCTAAATCGAAGAGTTATCAGAAAAAACGTACCAACAGAAACAAAAAGAAATGTCATGTTTTAACAGACTATTTGGACTTCTTCCACCATGGCTGAGATTTCTATGTTGCCTCTTTGTTCATTCACTGTGTTAAAGCAGATTCATCGACAGGTTCAGCACCTTGGATAGTTCCTTCACACGATCGACCTGAAGTGTATACTATATATAGCTCTCCAGGAATAATTTATCAGGTGGCAAAACACATCTAACTTGGCAGAAAGACGGGTGGTAACAGAAACAAATTGTTCAACAGTCAATAGGTTTGTTTCATTATTTAAATCATTGACAACGTGTGAGCCGAGCAGCGCCACAGAAACAGCAGTAAGTTAAAGAACAATGGATTTCTGTCTATTTGTCTGGCTGAAGCACGGTATAGGCCAGGCAAGGATTTTCTTTTCTTGTGGTAATATTATTGAGTAGAAATGATACTGAGTGTGTGCGCTGTGAATGCCTCTCTGGATTCAGCTCTCCACTGACATAAAATAGCGTTTTTTTTTTTTGTAGCCTTGAGTGCAGTAGTAAAGGCAATGTATATGTAAATATGATACATGCATGAATATTTCTTTGAACTCAGCTACTCTCAGTCGATCTGTAATAACTGCACACATGCACACACACTGAGTTACATTCGCAGTGACCACTCTCTATGTACACAAATGTAAAAGGCACACTGACAGACGTGTATTTCAAAGATAGGTCTGTGGAATAGGCTCATGATGGCTCTATAAAGGCCAGTTTCAGGGCTGTTAAAGGGAGGAGTGTCAGCGGTGTGATTATCAGCAGACAGATAGCGGATGACAGCTGCCATTGGTTATTGATGACTTTCATAATTAAAATCGCTTATGGGTGGGGTGGGGGCCCATAGAACAAAAGAGAAAATCACACAAATGATGAATGATCCTTTCATCTTTAAGGCTGATATAAGACCCACCACGTTATCCTGCAGGAATATTGCTTTCCAGGAAACTCTCTGAATGTGGTTTCAAAGAAGAAGCCCAGTGCTTTTAATAATGCCAGAGCTCACACAGCCTGTGTTGTGTATTTGTTGTGTCTGGTCCGTGTTGCGCGTGTGCAATGTGTGTTGGAGAAAATGATCGGCAAAATATCAGGAAATGGACAGACGGGATAAAAGAGAGCACAGGTCAGACAGAAATACCAGACGGTGAGAAGGAGAAGGGTCATCGTACAGGAGCACTAGTGTTTTTCTGTAATGTTACTGCAGCAGTGGAGAGGATTTGGGGTAATTTGTTGTTTCTGATCCTATTCCTAGCTCTCACATGTGGAGAGTGTCTCTTTGGATGCTAAATTTAGAATAGTTGGACAAATAATACCGCCATTGTCTTCAGTTTGTTTTGATGGTTAAGTTTTACAGTCACAGAATATAATAGATATGAATATAGGTTAAACACACGTAACCCTGCTTTCCTCCCTCTGGACTTGTTGTTAGTATGTACGGAGACTTTAAACTCAGCTCTTACAGCATATACTGCCTATATCACAGCCAAATCTCAGACCTCAGATATTGTATTCACCTCAATTGTATTCTGGTCTATTCAGTAGTCCCTCCCCCCGGAGAAAACAAACACACACACAGATGTACAGTACGAGATGAAAGAGGAGCCTTTTTGAAGAGAGTACAGCAGCAGATCAGACAGGACGACTGCCAGTGATCGTCTGCTCCCCTGCAGGCTCTATAGAGTAGAAAGCAGCAAGCCTCAGAGCACCGCGTGGTATCTGTGTGGATGAGAGACAGAGTGAGGAGGGGTATTAGAGTGGCAGCAACACATAGGGAATTCCTGCACGTCTGTCCCGATGCTGTGCGGCATGTGTGTGTGTGTGTGTGTGTGTGTGATGCTGTCAGAGTAAAGCTCCTGCTTCCTCCCCTCCTAACCTGCTAAATGGTCCCCTTCAACCCACCCACCCACCACCACCACTCAGTTCTCTCTCTCCACATCAGGACGGGGCTGCTGTGACATCATTCATTCCCACGCACTCTGATTGGCTGGTCAGTGGAGGGAAGCGGATTGTTCCCGCAGCCTACAGTGAGAAATTAAGAGAGAGAGAGAGAACGTGGGAGGGAAAGACCGAGGTAGAGAGTCTGTGAGAGGAAGAGAGAGGGAGAGGGAGAGAGAGGGAGAGAGGGACTAAGCAAGAAAGATTGATGCTGAGGCAAGCCGGCACTGCGCCGCCGCTCTCACTCACACTCACACTCACACTCACTCACACGCTTGCACACACAAACAGTCTTTGCATCACGCGTACTCTCACATCACACTCCCAAGCTGCTTAACAGGCAGGAAAAAAACAAAAAAAAAACACTGAGTCTGACTGACTCTGCAGCCCGTTACAGCAGGACAGGAGACAGGACAGAGGACAGCGTGGCGTAAAAAAGACGACAGGAGGAGGACAGGAGGGTGAAGCTTTCGTCCCTGCTTTGCCCCAGAGCAACAGTTCCACCGCTGTCATCTCGTGGAAAGGTCCAGAGCTTCGGGGGGAGCGCTTTAAAGACAGCTCTCTCTTCCCTCCCACCCCAAAAAAAAGAAAAAAAAAAAAAAAAGAGAGAGGGGAGAGGCAGCAAGGGCAGGAGCAAGGGCAAGTGTAGCCTCTCCTGGAGATTGCCGTGGATGTCCTATCAACGTTCCCATGAAAACAGGCGGGAATCGAGGCGTTGTCAGGGGTACAAGATGGCACGACGAGCAGGGGGCGAAGCTTCCCCAAAAAAGAACTCATCCCTCAACCTGGTGACGGGGTTCTTCCACTACCTCCGCGGTAAGTGGCACAGCTCGTTGCATGGCCGTGATACGATAGATAGAGAGTGTGAGGGAAAAAAGAAGTACAGAGTGTGTGTGTGTGTGTGTTGTTCTGCATGTGTGAAATGTTATACTGTTTGTGTGTGTGTGAGAGACTTAGTGTGGCACTGCAGTATGGACTCTACGTGCCTACTGTATGTGAGTGAGTGCATTTCGCAGCGCAATTTCCCTCAAGTGTTCCCTGCAGGGAAGGTTGTTTTTTCTTTTTTTTAGGCTGTGGGTGTGGTGTGGTCTAAGCGAAACATTTAAAGGGGGCGTTTCCACCTTGGAGGAGTGTGTGTGTGCGTGTGTGTGTGTGTGTGTGTGTGTGTGTGTGTGTCTGCATGTGGAGGTCGCTGAGCTCTGAGCTGTACAGCAGGTGAATCAGGCAGAGAAGTAGCAGCTCACTGCATGCGTCAGAGCACAGCGGGCAGACTGTCAAAATGTTTGAATCCTCATCTTTCTGTCTGACTCTGCGGTCGTGTTTCTGTCTGTGTTTTAGATACAATGCACTTCTCCGACTGTCTCACTGTCTCATAGACTGGATAAGACTGGAAGATTGTATTCCTGTGGACTGGTGTCTTGTCACATTTTCTATTCATCCATGTGTGGAAATGAGAATAGATTGTTTTGCAGCTGAGTTTGTGCATGCACTTCCTTTGCTTTTACTGTCCGTGTCTGAGCCAGTCTTATCACAGTTGGTCTTATAGCACCAGGCTAGATTATAATGATATGCCATTAAGGTCATCTTCACCGTGGGGGGGCCGAAGTGGGGGAACTCAGGGGCTGCGGCTGAAACTAATGATGATGCAGGCCAACACTAGCCGAGGAGGTAATCAAGTGTGTTAAAATGCCGCTGCGAGGCTCGGTTTCTGAGGACATCTGTATCCCTTTGTGGTATTGAAAGAATGTGAGCGTCTGTCTGTGCATGTGTGCATGTGCGTGCGTGCGTGTGTGCGTGTGTGTGCGTGCGGCGAAGTGCGACTGTGTGTGCGCAGAGTTCAAAGTCACCTCGTCCCTGAGACTGTGGAGGCTGGCGTATACCCACGTATGTGCAGACATGTTCTCCGTCACACATGTTCCTGCCGTAGGATGCAGATGGAGGGAGTGGGGGGGGGCAGCGGTGGCAACGGCTGCTAAGTCTTTCTCATTCTCATCTAATATTACCTCCCATCAATATTTGATTATACTCCCGGACCCAATCAAAAGATTAATTCATAGAACGAGGACCAGCTCAGTGGCACGTATGACTATGTGTGAATGTATCTGCATTATGTATGAACAAACCCCACCACACACACACAAACTCACAAACACACAAACACACACACACACACACACACACACACACACACACACACACACACACACACACACACACACACAAACACCTTGCTATCCATCTGCCCACAGTACCCAGTGACACACTAACCAACTTGAGTGTAATCAAAGCGTCAGCATATTTCATTAAGGTAGAGGAAAGCACTGTGTCAGGCGTCCTCTCTTCGCTGATAACGCGCTTATCTCAAGGATATTGCTCTGCGGCGCAGACGGGACGGAAAATAGAAAAGAAGGAGAAGAAAAAAAACAACATTGTCACATGTGCCAATCACTGTACGCATGATTGGCTCCTTAGTGTCCCATGTAGACTATACATCTGTGTTGTTGTACATTATAATAGGGTATATGTGACAGCTGCACATGTTACATAGCACAAGTCCCACTTTTTTTTATTACATAGGCAGTAATGAAAGGATGAATTACAGCAGTAGTGTGTTTGTTGGCTCAGAAAACACTGAAGAACATACAGTCTTAGTCCTATCACTATGATGTTTATATGTATGTATGTTTGCCTTTGCACATATGAGTGACAAGGCTTGATTTATGGCTTGTTTTCATTTAAGTTAAGTGGCTTTTTAGGGGATATAGTCAGCAGACATCTATTCTACGCTATTGATTGCGTGTTTGTTAAATGGGCTTTATCGCCGTCGCCCACAGACAGTGTCCTTCAGTATATGTAGGAAAGTCAGTACATTAAGTTAAGGTTGCCTATATGTGGCATCCTTCCTTTATTGCAATAACATACTTAACGCTTGAAACCTGCGTTCTGAAATGAATGAAAAACCTCCTATAGATCACAGAAGAGGTGCATGTCATCGCATAGGAAGAGCCGCTGCCCTTCTATCATCTAAAGGGCATTTTTGAGAGCAGGATTTTCTGTCCACACTAAGAGGAGTCCAGCCAGTGAAAATGCCATCTCTAAATGTCAAATGCCTTCCCTTACTACATCAGCGTAAGGTATGATTTGGTGCGACTGTGTTCAGACACATTAGACGGAAAGTAATAATATCAAAGTTAGTTAGAGTCGTCATCCAGCTGTGCAAAAACCCAGTCGGCTCTCAGAACAATAGACAATGGGAAGATTGTGTTTTAATCCGCTCTTTGTTTATTATTGCATGTGACTGATAAGTGATGCTCTGGGCTCTGATTTACAGATGAGCAGGAGGCCGTGCAGAAAAGGACATTCACGAAATGGATCAATTCCCACTTGGCAAAGGTAAGAGAGTCTGGTTGATTCCCACTGCTCCTGCCAGCATTGTGTTGTTCCCTTAAACAAACACATGGTGCTTGTGGTGTTTGTGGATTGAAAACTTCCCCCCATCTCGTTGTTTTTTTCCCCCCACTTCAAATCTCTTTTCTCTGTTATACACTCCATCCTGCTGCAGTGCTCTCTCTGACATTTGCTCCATTTTCCAAAACACACTGTGGAGCTGGTCATGGGACTGACTGTGCCAACTAAGACCACACACACACACACACACACACACACACACACACACACACACACACACACACACACACACACACACACACACACACTCACACACATTCCTGCTTGCATGCCATTCATATTCCTTTTTATTCCTCCAATCTCTCATGGCTTGTAGCAAGGATTTACTCCCACTCTAATTATCACCTTCACATTACAGCATTTAATACACTGTAAATCTTTTTTTTCCTGCAAGCAACTGTCAGTTATTTTAGTCGTACTAACCTATGGGCACTCTGTCTCAATACGGGCCAATTTAGATTGGTCAAGATAAGAGTTTTTAGTTAAACACTGCCCTTCATTAGCCTCTTTAGAGAGCCTAGACAACAATGTATGTGTAAGTTAAACTAAAAAGATTACACTTAATGCAGCCGCATGCTTAAGAGCCATCATACGCGTGCAATTATTGTATTATACAGCATTAGGCCCCCTCAATTTAACCCATTACTGCTTGAATAGTGTGTCAGGAATGGGTGGACAGGGCAAATATGGCACGGTGCAACACAATTAAGTGCTATTTCAATCTGCGACGCTCCTCTCAAGGTTTCCTGTTTGATTACGACAGCTGTGGAGGCCTTGAACCGCAGTGACGTGGAGCAGAAAATTCATTTGAAAAGCACTCTGAAGGGAATAAACCTTGACGTAATATTAGATATCATGTCTCAGGACCGTGGCAGCAGAAAATAACACGCAAAAAATTTAAATGCCTTGAATTTTTAATAACATATGAGATAAGCACATAGTTTATTTATTAAGTCATTTTCGGTGGTGTCTCTGTGCTATTTCATGGTCATTGAATATGCCAGTGTTTGTGTGATTTGGGAAAAGATGAGCACACAGAGGCATACTAAGGAGAGGCAACCCCAAAAATATGGATAGTTCAACATTTTGGGATAATATTTGTTATTTGCCGTCCTATAGAAAGTCTGGTGAGAACAACACCACTCTTATGCATTAATATATAGATATATTGTGATAACTAGTGAGATTCAGAGGCGTATAGGAGAGTTGATTTCTTCACCTTTAGACTGAACCAGGTTAACTGTTTCCACCTGTTCCTGGTGTTTATGCAAAGCTAAGCTAATTGTTGTTTACAGCTGTACAGATAAGAGCGTTTTCATCTAACTCTCAACAAATCTTCCAATGTCTATAAGTCTTCTGGTAACTGCTAACAGCATGTGTCTGGTTGACCAACAGTCGTCATACAAAGGCCCCATTGATGCAGCAATAACAGAAATAATCTGCTATGACAAAGAGCCTGGAAATTTCATTTAAATTCCCTTTAATTAAACGATTCACCTAATCAATAGATTAGCGATACCATCACAGCTCCATCAGAAAAGATAACCATGTTTGTTCCCCCCCTCCCCAACGCTCCTCTCTCTACCTAGTTGATCAAATTAGTTGCTCTCCTCCTCCTCCTCCTCCTCACCCATCATGAAACTGCTTACCCTTTCACCTGATGCCTGACGTTGCCATAGTGACACTGATTGGCCCTCGTATTCGTCTTCAAAAAAACGTCTTAGTCGTCCACGACGGCGGAGAGCTTTGTGCTGAGAAGGGGCCAAAAGTCAATTCAAGCTGTTGCAGGGGGGATCTGTTGGAATAAGGAAGTGCATTTCTCAGAGATGTCATTCCTGAGGGCTTGTGGAGTTTAAAAAAAAAAAAAAAGGCTTCTTGTGGGCTTTTCTCACATTTATAAACAGTCCACAAAGAAGCATTTAAAGAGACTCATTAGAAAAATCTGAGAGCGAGAGAGACAGAAAGACAGACAGAGGGAAGAAGCTTTAACAGTTGGTTTAGCTCTGCTCTCCGAGGGATAGATCATGCCCTTGGCTATGCAGATGATTAGGCCACTCCAGTTATCACAGGTCTTTAATACAGTGCCTAAAGGTATGTGATTAATCGTTAGGTGAGTTGAGACACGGCAAAAGGTTTCCTTTCACTAGCACTCCCCCTCCCCCTTTTTACTTTTCTATTCCACAGGTATAACAAAAGAAGTCTTATGAGCTCGGAATGAGAGAGAGTGTCTATAAGAGAGAGGATGTACCGAAGCTGGTAATTTATACAGAAGATTAATGGCTCTCATTACCCGGAGAGGTTCACCAGATTAAGTCACCAGTTAGAAAACCAAAGGTATGAACTGTCGAAGAGCAGCAGGGCAGTGTCTTTCATTTGGTAAACAGAGGGCGACTTTGTTTAAACCTTCAATTAGTCACATATATTTTATTATTTCTCGCCTCAAAAATTCTTGTCTACAGAGGCACAGTTTTTTGGGGGCTTCAAATAAATATCACGCTTTCAAGTTGCGCCCAGCAGTGGAGTGACATGTGAAAGAGTGAAGGGAGGGGCGGGGTGGGGTGGGGTAGGGACTCACTACTCAGTGAGCGGACCCCAAGTTTCCATTTTGAC
The DNA here is from genome assembly GCF_045865225.1 of Trachurus japonicus. NCBI lineage: Eukaryota > Metazoa > Chordata > Actinopteri > Carangiformes > Carangidae > Trachurus > Trachurus japonicus. The sequence continues at coordinate 14,972,553 of NC_140930.1, forward strand.
AAATCCTTTCTGAGAAGGTTAAAGCTTAATTAGGAATTGGCCGGTGTGAGCAGCAGAGGCCTCATCGTCTCTCAGGCGTTTTTTTTTTTTTTTTCAGGCAAACAGCTTTAGTGCAGTAATCAGTGAACCAAGTGTTCTCAGAGATTACAGCAGCAGTAAAGTGAAGTGAAGCTCCCCGCTCCTCTGTCGGTGTTTATTTCCCTGCCCCCCCCCCATACTCCATCTTTTTGAGAGAGGAGCGAGTGGATGAGATACACCATGCAGGCTAAATTCAAACCCAGCACATCTTTGGCACTGAGCTTTGTGAGTGTCTTTTCTGGGGGTTTTTTTTAGTTTTTTTTTTAGTTTTCAACCTGCTAAGTATGTTTCTTACTGTTGCTTTGTTGTCGGTGAAGTCAATAACTTGTCCTTTAGATGTTTAAGTCGGTTTATCTGTCAGTCCACTACTTTGGTCCAGACTGAAATATTTCCACTAGTCTTACTGCTACTAGAACTATAATAGTATATCATAACAGTATAATAGCAGTGGTGACTGACACACCAATGTATCACCATCAGAATAAATATAAGCTTGTCAATTACTTCGAAAATACCAGCAAAACTAAAAAACAAAATCAGCCTGAGCCTTAATTTGAATGCCAAGTCAAAATGGATATTATGCTCACATGCTAAAATAAGATGCTGAACATGGTAAACATTATACCTGTTAATCATCAGCCTGTTTCCAGTGTCATTATCAGCGTGTTCGCACTGCTGACGCCAGCATTTAACTCAAAGTGCTGCTGTGACTAAGGACATCCTCTCAGAGCTGCTACCGTGGCTGTAGACTATTAATCTTGTCAATATATAAAGCCAGTACAGCACCTGAATACAGAAAGGCCCCAAAAATGATGGGATCTCAAAGGCAGCACAATACCTGCAATATAATACCTGCGCTGGGACAAGGACTTTCAATGACATACATTATGGGTTACATCTTACTGTCAGATATAGTATATATTTTACAGTCCATATATAGTCCCTTTTTTGTTGTAATATTTTACATATTATATAGACTTTTGGTAAAAGTCAGTTTCTCTTATTCTTTCATGCATTGTATTATTAAATAGTACAGACGCGTTCATCCGGTTTGACCCAGGTGTAATGTAGCTCACTGTGAGTTTAAAAGTCAAATACACGGTTGATTTTACATTCAGATGATGCCCATTCAGAAAAAAATACATTACCGTCAAAAGATTTGCACAAAAGGTGTCTAGTATCAGTTGTTCTTCAATGTGGATGTATTGCAATTCAAAGTGAAAGCCTATATTCTTCTTCTTCTCTTTCTTTCTGCCCCTCCCTCCATCTTTCACGCTGTTGATCTTTTGGAATCCACTGAGTCAAGTGCAGCGGGGGAATAATACGAGAGCACAGACAGACGAACATGCTGAAACTCCTTTGCTCACAATCAATTATGGCCCAGACACTCATAAGTAATTAGCTCATTAAGCTCTTGATTTATTTTTTTTTAGCTCATGTGGCTGAGCAGAGGAAATGGATATTACTTTCTTATTTTGTAATTAGTCAGAAATTTCCTCATTAGCTTTGGGATTATCATGAACAAATAGGTAAATTTAACTTCAATTAGCTTGTGGTTTAATTTATCCCTTTGAAGGGGGTCTTTCTAAGTGTTTCCTCTGTCACTTTATGATAGGGGCACGAGTGCTGTGTGTCTGAATATTCTAATATCCAAAGCCATGAAATGACATTAGAAGAGGAATTAGCAAGAAGAGCTACTGTATTTGCTAATTAATTTTGAAAGATGTGAGGTTAGTGTCCCCCCTCTCTCTCTCTCTCTCTCTTTCTCTGCCTTCTATCATCTTTCTCGCTGCCACTCTTTTTACTCAATTATACCACACTCTCGTTTTTCCACTTTGTTGGGGGGTCGTAGAGTTTTCTCTCTCTCTCTCACCACACACACACTCACACTCCCAGTCCATTTACACGTGCTAACACAGACACACTCGTCTCGTGCAACACATCCCAGCTTCCGCCTCTCCTCTCTCTTCTCTCTCTCCTCTCTCACTCTCTCGCTCTCACTCTGTTAATCTCCCTGTGAATGGCTCGTTCGTCTGAATGCTGCCCCCCCCACCCCTCCCTCCTTCCTCTCTTTCTAAACCTCTTCTCAGCCCCAGCATGTGACTGTGCTTTAAGAGAAATCCTTGATGTGGCGTCGGAGAGAAACTAGAGATATGTGGATTTCCCCGAGTCTGGAAGTCTGTGTCAGGTCATGGATGAAGTCAGTGAGAAGGATACAGTTTGAAATCATCAGCATATTTTAGGATTTGAGGACCCCCATTCAGAGCCCGCTGAGTCCCTGCTTATGGCTGACTCTAGCTGTCAGTAATACACGCCGCCGCCAAACTCTTTCGCGGCTTCCAGAACATTTTTCACAAGGATTTCCTTTATCCATGTTTCACAAGTTTAAATTAACGTCTTACGGTGTAATATATTTATTGTATTCTGGTTATTTATTCGCTGCGCCTCTTAAAGCGGGATAATGTGCAGAAAATCAGTTCTTCAGACATAGTTTCATGTACATTGCGAGAGCTATTAAGACTCAAATCCCAGGGCTTTGCATTCCAGACAAACTAAGAAAGCTTTGTTTGAATTAATGGTATGCAACTTTTATGTAAACAGGGAGTTTACAGTTTATAAATACTTTTGTTTAAGTAAACCCTGAGGTACTTATCGAGCAACATCTCTTCATGCATTTCTGCAGTTGCAAAGATTAGATTTTTTTTTACCTCTCCAGCTCTCTCTCTTCATCCGTAAATGTTAATAACTGAATTTCATCATTGCTCCATGTTTTTACAGCCCCCATTCATTTATTTTACGAAGCAAAAACATAAGAAATTACAAATAAAACCCGTGTTTCTGTTTGTTTTTCCACTCAGCGTGCACCGCCTCTGGTGGTGACAGACCTGTTTGAAGATATAAAGGATGGTGTGATGCTGCTGGCGCTGCTGGAAGTCCTCTCTGGACAGAAGCTGGTGAGTCTCGTGGTCGTCTCTCCAGCATGTGATTTGGCCGCAGACTTCAAATACTTCATATTCTCCTCTGATCTCGCTGGATTAAATTTTGACTAGATCACGTTGAGTTGATTTAACACAGAGCGGCCTGGTCAAGTAGCAAAAAGACTGTCAGCGGTTTTTTTTTTTTGATTGCTTCTTGTTGTTGTTGTCAACATTGAATCTGCAAGCGTTTTTGACAACTCTTAAAAGAGCTACAGATCTAACGCAGGGCATGTGAAGCAGGCTGTAATGACATGGAAATGCTTATCGATTGAGTTGTATTAGGATGTTTGAATTGAATAGGAAAACCCAGATTAACAAGGACAGATGAGAGAACACACACACACACACACCGAACACACACAACTCAAACAAAGACTCACACACACCTTGAGGATTTTGCTTGGCCAATATTGCCTAAGGTCTTAGCTGTCTGTGTCCTATTGATCTGGCTGTTTATAGCCAAACACATGTCTGATTGGACCTCTGTCCTTTCTCAGTTAATTTCTGAATCTATATTTTCTGTCTTAATCTCTGTGGCATCGTTTGATTCCTTTTTGTCTCACTGTATTTGTATTTGATGATGGTGTCTTTTGTTCCTCGCTAGATGTCTGTACATGTACCATATTTGATGCTTACAAGTACCAGCATCTAAAATAATCTTTTCAATATCACAGTTCTGTTTCATCCACAATATCTATTTCTCACCCTCTCTGTATCTTTGTTTTGTTTCTTTCTTTCTTTCCATCTCCATTGTTCCCTGTTTCCCTTCCAGCCATGTGAGCAGGGCAAGAAGCTAAAGAGGATCCACTGGGTCGCCAACATCGGCACAGCTCTCAACTTCCTCGAGGGTAGGAAGGTAAGAGTTCAGCCCCTTCTTTTTATGTTTTTTTCCCCCTCCTGCAGCGCTCCCTGCTCAGCTGCTGCCTCCTGGGTGCAAACATTGAGCCTTGACCTTGTGTGACCTGTTTCCCCTTCCTCTCCGCCTCTCACTCTCTCCACTGACATCCCTCTTTTATCCAGATGCTGGTGTGTTGTGTCTTTGAAGATTTTTTCTGCGTAAATAAATGAAGTAAAACCACAAATTCTTTGTCCTTATCCAACTGGGATTCATTTCTTTGTCTGGCTGCCTGTAAATTACTAGAAAATGATCTGAAAATGCAATTACTTCGCTATATAACTCTATGCCTTTTTCTCTCTCTCGCACATTCCTGTTTTCTTTCTGCCATCTGCTGTCTCGACTTTAGATTAATAGCAACAAATTCAGTGGCAAAAAAAACTCACTTTGCAGTTTTGGGTGTAATCATCTAACTGCATCAAGTGCCCCGCCGTTAGATTAGCAAAACATTATCGAAGCTTCGCCCGCCTCGTTCTCTTGGATATACATAAATAAAGCCATAAGTATGAGCTGGCGTCTGCAGGGACATTGATTTGTCTTCCCCGAGTGTGACAGGGTTAAAACTGTAAATCCTACACCAGTAATCTGCAGTCTGGAAGATGAGACGCCACTGGGCAATGTATGTCTGTGTGACGTGTGCGATCGTCTGAAACACAGTGGAGAAAATTAAATGTAAATATGCTCTGTGTGTAAATGTCTAAACCATATTTACATTTTTGCTTTAGAAGCCCAATCCCTTTACATCTGCATGCATGTTTCTCTCCTGTGGCTTTTTTTCAGCAAGTGGTGCTATAACAATGTTTACCATTTAATAAATCGTATTTATACACTGTTAAAAACCTGTAATATATGTATTAAAGTGTCACTTTCAAATCCTCAGCTGTAATGTCACCAAGGGCTGTACTGACAATTATTTCACTATTGTTTACTCACTTTTATTTTTTTCTTAAGGCTGTGATATAAGAGAAGATATGGAGACATTTCCCTATCATAATTTCTCAGACCCCCAAAGTGACATCACCTTGGGCTTCAGATTACATGTCTGTCTAATTGCCCAAATCCCAAACATAATTATATGACGCTGAAACAAAGAAACTCAACAAATCCTCTTATACATGAAGCTGAAAACAGCTCATGTTTGACTTGATGAATCATTTCAACAATTTACAAATTATCAGAATTGTGACTGATATCTGTGTCTATGTATTGTTGGTGCCATCACTTTATTCTTTTTTTGCATGCTCGTCTTGTGTGTGTTTGTGTACATGTGCTTGTGTGGTCGTAACAAAACACTTCTATTAACCGGTCCGGCCTCACACCACATGTGTTGAGTTGCCACTATAACATGCTGTGTTTTCTAATATGAAACCTTGTATTGCATGTGTTCTTATCAGCCACTAGCCCACGCTTCCCCACGCTGCCCTTGCCTGCCCCCAATCTCGTCCTCCTCCATGCTTGTTCACCTAGAAGAAGTGGCATGTATTACCATATGATGACCTGTTGTGCTGCAGCGCCTCAGTAATATAACCCTCTGTGTGATAATATAGAATACTTCATCATATCACAAGATACAGCCCCTCCACCTCTCCCTTTTTTCTTGCCCACCTCTCCCCTCCCCTCTCTCTGTATCAGTTTCTATGTCTGTCCATCTCAGTTGGATATAATCCTTGTTGCCTGTGCGGTGGCGATAGATGTCTCCTCTCAGCCAACCACTCAAGTTATCTCACCTCAGAGATGCGACGCTATCTGCTATCTCGCAGTCAATGAGCCGTACCCCTTCAATCAAATGTATCTAGAGTACTGTACTTCTAAACTCTCTCCCCTTCTCTCTCTCTCTCTCCTCCCTCTGTCTCTCACTCTCCCTCTTCTCCATTTTCTTATCTGCCCTCCAGTCTGCCTACAGAGGATCTCCGGTCAGTATTCATAATGTTTGTGCAGGACATGGGGAAAGATAGGGTCAGGATTATCCACATGCGGTAGTGCTGAGGATTATGAACACACTGTATATTGTTCACTTTGTGTAAACATGTGTTCGAAATCGAATGACCAGATTGGGGGGATATTGTGTGTACTTAATCCATATGTATGAGGCTATAGTGAAGTATAAATTGGATAAACCGGACGTGATTGCAATCTGGAAATTGTTTGGTCTTGTTATGAGAAACTGAAATAGTGGATGTTGTGTTTTTTTTTTTTCCCAGATCAAGCTAGTCAACATAAACTCCACAGACATTGTTGATGGACGACCGTCAATCGTACTGGGATTGGTGTGGACCATCATCCTCTATTTCCAGGTGACACATTGGGGGTTCATTTACACTCAACGACCACAAGTTAGTTTATCCAATGTGATTTACATGATTCAGTATGTTAGATTGGTGTTAACTAAGTCTCATAGTGTCAGTGATATCAGCAGATGACAATAGTTCACTACAAGGACTCGAAATAGGCAAATAACATGGCAGCCAGTATACAAACAGCATGCTAATTATCAAATTAAGCTCAAGTACTGTATCAGGAGTGTTGTTAACTGCCAATACTTAATAGATAAACAGGATGCTTGAAATGTATGTTTTTCTAGATGGCAAAAAGAAAAAAAAATAGAAATATGAACTAAAGAGAGGTCTAAGATGTGAGAATCAATCTTCTGAAGCATCCACTCTAAAACGAGAAGGCGCTACCTCGGGCAATTTAGACATTCACAGATCAACAAGAGCTTAATCACAACACCACAGTCTCTTAGCAACATCAGTGCACGTATGCCCGCTATTCCAGCAGACACGAGGATATTAAATAAAGGGAAATGTACAACACTGCAAAATGTACTTACTCACTCACTGACATATTGACGTATTTAATTTCACATTGATGTTTATGGATTTTCTGAGTTGTGAGCAGCCACGGTTTGCTCCGGCGGTCGAGAGGAGAAACCGAGAAGTAGATTATGCGTGCATGGACATAAATCTTCAACAACTGCCCAGCTGGCTAGGGCCGAAATCTAATAATACATTTTGAGGCTGTTGTCCCCAGAGGTGCACATATTTTGATTATTTCTCCACACATGGTTGATATTATGGAGCCTCTCTGTGTTGATAAATATTTCATCATTTATTGAATTGGGATTTTATTATAATCGGAGATACAGAAGAATAAAGTCTATCTAGGCGATCAGCACAAAAACAAACAAAATAAAAGATATTAAATGTAAATGTGCTAACTGGCCTAAAGGTGAAGTCGGTACACTGAGTTGGCAAAAATGAACAGCAGCAGTTTTTCCTGTAACTTTTCACCTTGCTGCACTGATGTGTGACCCAGGATGCGTCAACTGTGACAACATTTTATTCCTACAAGACTTTCAACTGCTGCATGCACCAGTGTGGAGCTGCTCACTGGTGCACAACCTGAATATAACATTATGTATTCATATATATGATATCATATAACAACACTACTGTATAACCATATAGGTGCTGTATAACTCTTTCAGGTGCATTCATGAGGTCTAATAATAAGATTCAAAGCCACTTGATGACAGAGAGCCCTAGTTAGGTGCATGTAACCAAACACAAAGGTCAAATATAAAGAAGTAGGAAACTAAGTGCTTTCATTAGTCGTCATCCTATCACCAAAGGTAAAAATGATTCTTGAGTAAATATGGAGGTAACTAAATAGGTGGGGTGGCTTGACTTTTCCCACTCTCCCGTTGTCTGCAGATTGAGGAGCTAACCAGTAGCCTACCAGCACTGCAGGGCGTTTCCAGCAGCACCTCGTCACTGGACAGCTCCAACAGCAGCACTGACACCACCAGCCCACCTGTGAAAAGGAAACCTCTCCCACCTCAGGGCGGAGCCAGAAAAGCTTTACTGAGATGGGTCCAGCAGACAGCCACCAAGTACGTAGCTCACGTTGAGTGACTTAAGGCGAGACACTACAGGCAAAGACATTGTTTTTTCATGCACTGGTCAATTTTGAGATTTTGGGCTATGTCTTCTTTCAGTCTAGTGGAAAGAAATGGTAGAAAATACTCATTAAAATTCACCAAAAGTTAGTCTGACCCATGTCATGTCAGGTATCACTGTAAAGCTCTCTCTGTCTCCTCCACAATGACGTGGGCTCCAAAAATGGTCACTTCCTTTGTATCAGCAACAAATCGTAAAAGTATGATTGACGAGTTTTTCCTGATACTCTAGAAATCTCCACTTCACACTTACAGACATCGAACCTTCCGGTTTTATTCCTTTCTGTATCCTTCAAGGGGCTTACAGAGGGATTTGTTGATATACCATTCACAGCTTGATTTATACAACATTTTATTCGTAAAAACGTGGTGAAATTAGATTTTTTTTAAGGGTTGGTGACAGTATTTTCTCATTTACAGAATGCTAAAAAGAGATATCCAAAACCCCCTCTCTAAAACTTCTGAGTCTAATACCATTGTTCAGATTTCTGTTCTGGAAAAGTATGAAAATGTGTGCATATTTAATTAGATATGGCCTCATTTACGTATTGAAACATAAAATTTGTAATACTAAAATAAAATTGTCTTAATCTACGTGACAAACTTGGGAAGTTTCATAGTGATATCTGTTTACATTTTTACCTTATTCACCTGTAATGTCTCACCTTAAAAACACAAATACGCCAAATGCTGTGTTTTCCATTATATTACCAGCATGAGGATCAAATACTTTGTTTTTGTCTGCTCTGACCTTGTGATCCTCTTTCTTCTCTAGACGCTTGGGGCTTGATGTGAAGGACTTTGGCCCCAGCTGGCGCACAGGTTTAGCATTCTTCGCAGTCATCCATTTCCTCCGGCCCAATCTAGTTGACATGGAGCGTGTATGGAGGAGGCCCAACCGTGAAAATCTGCAGGAAGCCTTTTTATTGGCTGAGACTGAGTTAGGCATTCCACAGCTTCTTGACCCAGAAGGTAAACAAACATTTCATTTTAGACTTCTTCATTAAGTAAAACACTGAATTGAACAGGTCTGGAGTCAGATAGCAACCGACCACATTTGTGCAACATCATGGATTCAAATTAATTCTACAGTCCCTTAAGGTTTTATTACATTTTCTCTTCTTTTCCTGCTATGGATATGTGACCTTTGCGTTACTGACTATAACATAGTGAAGAAGCGTGATCTACAAATGATCTTAAATAGAAAACAACGTGACCTTTTGTGAATGAGAGAGAATTACCCCCACGTATCATCAGTAGCTACTCATCTATCACAGCATCAGATGTGCACCTCAGTGTCACTGCCAAACACCATCTGTGCCCCTTCACGCTTGCCCCTTCAGAATGAACTCTGACAAATCAAGCTTGTCATCAGTGTAATTAAGGTCCATTTAGGCTGAGAGATAGATTTAACACAGTGCAACCACCAAACTCAACTTCTGAATCTGAAGTGCGTAAGATTGTTTTCATTGAAGGTGCCGTTCCTCGATAGATATGTCACTCAAACATGTTTTTTTTCCCCCCTTCATGCCTCAACTTGATTTGACTTTCCAATTGCATTCATTTGGTTCCCTGCCTCCCCAGATGTCGATGTAGACAAGCCGGATGAGAAATCCATTATGACATACGTCGCCCAGTTCCTGAAGCATCACCCTGACCGAAGGCAGAGCGACTCAGACGGACAGACCGAGGAAGAGGTAACCAGCTGTCAGATTTGTCTCAGTCTGGATAGTCCATTTGTTCTGTTTTCTCTCTCTGCATCCATAATGTTCTGTCTTTAGATGTTGGATATGTGTCTCCTGTATATAAACTAGATGACATTTGTCTTCTTTGTAGAGTTAATTGTGCAGCTGGGTATTTCCAAGTATTGCTTGTTGCTTGTTTCAACCTATGTAAGTGCAAGGTGGGAAGGCTTTTTCATGGTGCAGCAGAGTTTAAAAAAATGTCAAGCAATTACAGATGTTCAGACACTGTGGCTTCCACCTATCTGCTACTCAAAGTGGGTTCAAACAAACACTTGTCATGTTACTCTAGGTCTGGTAGTGTGTTTCTTGTTGTATGTCATCTCCTGTTGCACATCTCTTTTTCTTGGTATGTCTTCTTGTCTTTCTCTTTCTGGTGTTTTTGTGTGGTGACTGCTTTCCTGTGGTTGTTTTTTGCTGGCCTCTGTCCCACAGCGTGGCCTTGCTCCTCGCGATATAGAGGAAATGTTAGAGGTAGGTTATATAGTAACTTAAGGTCCCAGGGGCAGGTTTTCCATCATTTTCCGCAGCCCAATGCAATTAGCACCCATGCACAATCATGGTTTCCATATAAATGTGATTAATGCTTATTTTTGTGGCTCTTCTATTGGATTACAGTACGGCTGTCTATTGTACAGTGTATGGGTGAGATTAAACATTGTTTTCCCATGTCAAAATAGAGCCTATATGCTAATATCACCTCTTTATCTTACCTGATGTGATATTCCTGCCGCAGGGTTCCTGAGCCACGATAACAAAAGGAAGTCCAGTATAATAAGATGTGATATTACCATTTATTAATGTTACCACCTAGCGCTATTCCTCCTGGTTCCATTAGCATGACAATGAAAGCCTCTGGCATTGATACAGCGTATTTGATGGAAAGCTTGTGAATAGAGGGTTGCCTGTTTTTAAGGTTAACAGTGTCAGGAGCTGTGGTGGTGCGCTGCAAAGCCAGCCCCAACCACTTGCTTTTTTTTGTGTGTGTGTGTGTTTTGTTGTCTTACAGCGCCGATTAGGCTTTTTATGGTTGTTGTGTTTCACACCTGCTTTGTTTCTTTGTTGACAGTTCTTATTAACGCGCTCATGTGTGTCGTGAATGTCCTCTTCCACTCAGAGAAGGTCAATTGGACATTGTGTTTGCACATAAAAACACCAAAGTTTTATTATTTAAAACAGACAGCATAAGCCGGGTAAAAAAATATATATTTGCAGAGCTTCTGTTGAGTACAATATGACGGACAATAAAGTGATTTCCTGTCTAATTTAGCTTAATCTTCTTTTTTTTCTTCTTTTCATATCTTAAGCTGTCATAAAGAATTAAGTTTGGTCTTCCTACAGGAACCAATGTGAAGTGAAAAAACTGGACAGACTGAACAGCGCTGAAACTGAATAGACAATCACACAGGCTTTTGAGTGGCACGGTATTATCGTCATGGTTACTTAAAATCCATTGAAATGTTAGCAGGGGGTCTTAGATACAGCACCCTGTTTAAGCTGAGCGTTTTTGGCAGCTGTGGGTTTTTGACATTTTGTCCTACAGAGAGACACTGGGGATTAGGAGAACACATGTTTAATAGTACATGCTTTGCCCCCTCTTTCACCCTCTTCCTCCCTCCATCCTCTCATCAACCCCTCGAACATCTCTCTGGTTAATTACTGTTTCTCTCCATCGTTTTCACCCTCCTCTTTACTCTTTTACGTTACACACTCTCCTCTTCTCATTGTATTTGTTTTTCACCCCCCTCCTCCTCCCTTTGCACTTCCCAATGTCCGTGTCCCATCCTTTCACCCTTCCCTCACCCCGTCACCCCTCCTCTGTCCCCACCTCCTAGAGAGAGCAGCGAAAGAGCCTGAGGGAGCTCAAAATGTGGCTCGACCAGCTGGAGAGAGATGCAATACAGGCTCAGGAGACTGAGGGCAATCTCGCTCAACAGTACCAGGTTAGTGTCTGTGTGTGTTTCTGTGTGTGTGTCTGTGTGTGTGTGTGTGTGTGTGTGTGTGCAGTTTAAACTGGGCACACGGGGCACAGACGTTCCTATTATTAGCTAATCAGTGGCTCTATACACTGTGGGGATCAGACGGCAGCCGTCATATTTTCAGTCAATCTGGCTTATTTCACCAAGCCCCAGGATACATTCCTTATTCCACAGCGTGTGGGATATTCCCATTTTCCTTGCGCATTATTCAAAGAGTAGACACGGTCGCGCACATCCAGTTCAATAGGTGCTGGCCTCAAAAAATGTGGACAGGAAAAGCAAAAAGAGGAGACCGCACACATCAGCTCCCTTCTGTGCAGATTTATTAGCACATCAATAGTAACGTTTCGAGCTCATAGCTCTTCATCAGACTAACTCATACACATAGGACGCCCCGTTTTTAAACCTGCCCCCGAGGGTCACATGGTGAGTCACATGGTAAAGGGAATGTATACATCAAAACCCATCTTGTACACAACCAAAGCATACAAAAAGTCAAAGACACTTCATCATAATTAAATAGACCAACACCCATCAGGCCGACTGGCCGTCATACAGATCTAATGAATTAGAGGCGCCTCTAGTAATAGGATGGCTAATCTTCAAAGTCTAGGACAAGGTTATCACATTATTAATATTCTAAACATTTTGATCTTGTTTAAAGATTTAACATATTTTAAAGTTCAATTATCCATAACCCTGAGCTAGATAAGGGACAATCCAACCACAAAAAAATGAAAAAGTTAATATATAGACGATCAAATATGCATATAATCCAAACAGTAGAATTCCCTCATGATAAGTGTAACATGAGAAGTGACTACTACAATGATCATACGCAGAACAACTCAGGAACCACCTATAACACAAAAGATGGAATATAAACATTAGAAGATAGCAAATAACAAAAAACAAAAAAACAAGATAGCAAATATCAAATATCAAGACCCGTCATAGTCGACCCTAATGCTGAATACAACAGGGGAAAATCATCTACAATATTAACACATTACTAGACTATTATACAGACTCTTTCACAATGTTCAATTTCTTCATCAAGCCCCCAACAAAAAAGCTCAAAAAGAGCTCACAAAAAGATCACATAAAAGGTCTGATGTTAAAGTCCTCGTTTAGACCCTTGGGAGTTAAGGTGTCTAAACGTGTATATCCAGTATTTCTCTCTTAAGGAGTAAAGTGTCAACATTGCCACCTCTGCGAGGGAGTTTGACTGATTCAATCCCAATATACTTCAATGAGGCAACGCTGTGACGTGCTTCTGTGAAGTGAACCGCAACTGGACTGGACGGGTCATGGTTTCCGGATAGCACATCTGTGCTCTGTGATCCTCGTTTTAAAGGTCTAGTAGTTTTCCCAATGTAGGCGAGACCACAGGGACATTGAAGCATGTAGATGACATTTTTTAGTTTTACAGGAGATGATGCTCTTAATGGAATCTCTTTCCAGAGTGGGGGTGGTTAAAGGAGTGTGTTTTGTATGTGGAATTGCATTGTTGGCAGTTGCCACACCTGTAGTTACCAGGTTGGATTTGGGTGAGGAAATGTGAAGCGACGGGTGGTGGTCGGTCTGCTCTCACCAATATGTTATGAAGGTTCGGAGGTCTTTTATGGATCATTCGAGGAGGGTCCTTGAAGCATCCCTTCAATGCTGGATCCGAGTCCAGGATGAACCAGTGCTGTTTGATGATTTTCTCGATTTCCCGACCCACAGGTGAATATTGAATGCAACATGATGTCTTAATCTCAGATTTTTTGTTTTTTATTTTGTTGAGGCATTCATTCTGGGAGGTCATACGAAACCTGTTCTCCGCTCCAGAGATCCACTCCTCCTTGTATCCCCCTCTGTCTGAAGCGGTCCCTGTAGAATGGCCGACTGGTTCCTGGGAAATCCATATCATCGCTGCAAATCCGTCTAATACGGTTAAATTGGGAAATTGGGAGACTCTTCTTGAGAGGGGTAGGATGGTATGAGTCCCCATGAAGTAGTGAGTTTTTATCTGTGCTTTTTCGATATAGGCTGGTTTTTAAAGTGTCCCCCTCCTTCGAAACCAGAATATCGAGAAAGTTCATTTTTTGAGCATCAAACTCCAAAGAAAAGTTCAAGTGTTCATTTTTGTCGTTCATAAATTTGTGAAATTGTCTTAATTGTGTCTCTGTACCAGTCCAAACGAAAAAAATGTCATCAAGATACCTTCTCCAATGAGATATGTGGTCCATGAAGGGGTTAATGTCTTTATTGGAGATCACCTCCTGTTCAAAGAGTCCAACATAGAGGGATGCAAAGCTCGGTGACATTTTGGATCCCATCGCTACCCCAGACACCTGGAGAAAAAAGTCAGCACCAAACAAAAAATAATTAGAGGTCAATACACATTCAATTAAATCCAGAACACATTGTGTTTTTGGGGTGTGTATAGTCCTTTTGTTCAGGAAATATTCTGCAGCTTCAAGGCCCCCTTTAAATGGCACATTAGTGTAAAGTGATTCAATATCCATTGTTACCAAAAGTTGTTGTTCCTGAGATATATTAATAGTTTTAACATGTTTCAAAAAATCCACAGAGTCTCGCGTGTAGGAGGGAAGAGATGTGGTGAGCTGCTGCAGAGAATGGTCAACAAAAGCAGAGATTTTTTCGGTTAAAGAACCTATTGCAGCGACTATAGGTCTTCCAGGTGGTGTATCCACAAACTTTTTATGGATTTTGGGTAAAGTATAAAACACAGGGGTAATGGGAAAATCTACTTTCATAAATGCTTGTTCAGATTGATTTATGTCCCCATTGATCCACAGAAGATCCACCAAATCAATGCACTTTTTCTTGAAGGATGTTATGGGATTTGTGATCCAACTTTCTGTAGAATTTTGAATTGCTCAGTTGATTTTGAATTTCTTTGTCGTATGCCTCACGATTGAGGATCACAATCGCCCCTCCCTTGTCAGCAGATTGTATTACCAGGGTGGTATCCTCCTTAATGGCTTTTAATTCATCCCACTGTTCTTTAGAGAGATTATTTCTTACTTTATATTGTTTGTGTTTATTTAATATAGTAGAAACATCTATGTTTCTACTATATTAAATAAACACAAACAATATAAAGTAAAAATAATCCTCTCTAAAGAACAGTGGGATGAATTAAAAGCCATTAAGGAGGATACCACCCTGGTAATACAATCTGCTGACAAGGGAGGGGCGATTGTGATCCTCAATCGTGAGGCATACGACAAAGAAATTCAAAATCAACTGAGCAATTCAAAATTCTACAGAAAGTTGGATCACAATCCCATAACATCCTTCAAGAAAAAAGTGCAGATTTGGTGGATCTTCTGTGGATCAATGGGGACATAAATCAATCTGAACAAGCATTTATGAAAGTAGATTTTCCCATTACCCCTGTGTTTTATACTTTACCCAAAATCCATAAAAAAGTTTGTGGATACACCACCTGGAAGACCTATAGTCGCTGCAATAGGTTCTTTAACCGAAAAAATCTCTGCTTTTGTTGACCATTCTCTGCAGCAGCTCACCACATCTCTTCCTCCTACACGCGAGACTCTGTGGTTTTTTTGAAACATGTTAAAACTATTAATATCTCAGGAACAACAACTTTTGGTAACAATGGATATTGAATCACTTACACTAATGTGCCATTTAAAGGGGGCCTTGAAGCTGCAGAATATTTCCTGAACAAAAGGACTATACACACCCCAAAAAACACAATGTGTTCTGGATTTAATTGAATGTGTATTGACCTCCTAATTATTTTTTTTGGTGCTGACTTTTTTCTCCAGGTGTCTGGGGTAGCGATGGGATCCAAAATGTCACCGAGCTTTGCATCCCTCTATGTTGGACTCTTTGAACAGGAGGTGATCTCCAATAAAGACATTAACCCCTTCATGGACCACATATCTCATTGGAGAAGGTATCTTGATGACATTTTTTTCGTTTGGACTGGTACAGAGACACAATTAAGACAATTTCACAAATTTATGAACGACAAAAATGAACACTTGAACTTTTCTTTGGAGTTTGATGCTCAAAAAATGAACTTTCTCGATATTCTGGTTTCGAAGGAGGGGGACACTTTAAAAACCAGCCTATATCGAAAAAGCACAGATAAAAACTCACTACTTCATGGGGACTCATACCATCCTACCCCTCTCAAGAAGAGTCTCCCAATTTCCCAATTTAACCGTATTAGACGGATTTGCAGCGATGATATGGATTTCCAGGAACAGTCGGCCATTCTACAGGACCGCTTCAGACAGAGGGGATACAAGGAGGAGTGGATCTCTGGAGCGGAGAACAGGTTTCGTATGACCTCCCAGAATGAATGCCTCAACAAAATAAAAAACAAAAAATCTGAGATTAAGACATCATGTTGCATTCAATATTCACCTGTGGGTCGGGAAATCGAGAAAATCATCAAACAGCACTGGTTTCATCCTGGACTCGGATCCAGCATTGAAGGATGCTTCAAAGACCCTCCTCGAATGATCCATAAAAGACCTCCGAACCTTCATAACATATTGGTGAGAGCAGACCGACCACCACACCCGTCGCTTCACACATTTCCTCACCCAAATCCAACCTGGTAACTTACAGGTGTGGCAACTGCCAACAATGCAATTCCACATACAAAACACACTCCTTTAACCACCCCCACTCTGGAAAGAGATTCCCCATTAAGAGCATCATCTCCTGTAAAACTAAAAATGTCATCTACATGCTTCAATGTCCCTGTGGTCCTCGCCTACATTGGGAAAACTACTAGACCTTTAAAAACGAGGATCACAGAGCACAGATGTGCTATCCGGAACCATGACCCGTCCAGTCCAGTTGCGGTTCACTTCACAGAAGCACGTCACGCGTTGCCTCATTGAAGTATATTGGGATTGAATCAGTCAAACTCCCTCGCAGAGGTGGCAATGTTGACACTTTACTCCTTAAGAGAGAACTATACTGGATATACACGTTAGACACCTTAACTCCCAAGGGTCTAAACGAGGACTTTAACATCAGACCTTTTATGTGATCTTTTTGTGAGCTCTTTTTGAGCTTTTTTTGTTGGGGGCTTGATGAAGAAATTGAACATTGTGAAAGAGTCTGTATAATAGTCTAGTAA
Source organism: Trachurus japonicus (assembly GCF_045865225.1). Taxonomy (NCBI): domain Eukaryota; kingdom Metazoa; phylum Chordata; class Actinopteri; order Carangiformes; family Carangidae; genus Trachurus; species Trachurus japonicus. The sequence goes on from NC_140930.1 coordinate 14,989,323, forward strand.
TGTGTAATATTGTAGATGATTTTCCCCTGTTGTATTCAGCATTAGGGTCGACTATGACGGGTCCTTGATATTTGATATTTGCTATCTTGTTTTTTTGTTTTTGTTATTTGCTATCTTCTAATGTTTATATTCCATCTTTTGTGTTATAGGTGGTTCCTGAGTTGTTCTGCGTATGTCATTGTAGTAGTCACTTCTCATGTTACACTTATCATGAGGGAATTCTACTGTTTGGATTATATGCATATTTGATCGTCTATATATAACTTTTTCATTTTTTGTGGTTGGATTGTCCCTTATCTAGCTCAGGGTTATGGATAATTGAACTTTAAAATATGTTAAATCTTTAAACAAGATCAAAATGTTTAGAATATTAATAATGTGATAACCTTGTCCTAGACTTTGAAGATTAGCCATCCTATTACTAGAGGCGCCTCTAATTCATTAGATCTGTATGACGGCCAGTCGGCCTGATGGGTGTTGGTCTATTTAATTATGATGAAGTGTCTTTGACTTTTTGTATGCTTTGGTTGTGTACAAGATGGGTTTTGATGTATACATTCCCTTTACCATGTGACTCACCATGTGACCCTCGGGGGCAGGTTTAAAAACGGGGCGTCCTATGTGTATGAGTTAGTCTGATGAAGAGCTATGAGCTCGAAACGTTACTATTGATGTGCTAATAAATCTGCACAGAAGGGAGCTGATGTGTGCGGTCTCCTCTTTTTGCTTTTCCTTGCGCATTATTCAGAAGAGTCTGAGAATCTGAAGCCAGAAAGAGAAAAAGAGAGAAAGAGAGAAAGAGAGAGAGAGAGAGATGGCATTCGGAGCCAATTAGCCGCACATTTTCATGAGTGTCTGATTAGACACCAATGGGAAGAGGGCGTGACCCCTGAGAGAGCACTTACTCTGATGACTCTATTTTGAACTTGAATATTTTTGCACATTCACACAAAAAAACAAAAAAAACAAGAGATGTGTGAGCTATGAACTGATTTAATGTGCGGTGTTGGGTTGTGTTTTATCTTTTCAGTTGTTCAAGAGTATTCGTGTGCAGTTGGAGATGAGGAGGAAGCAGGTGGAGGCGGCTTTACAGTCCACTCAGAGAGACGGGATACTGACCGTGGATCAGGCTCTGGTCAAACAAGCCTGGGAGAGGGTCTCCAACAGGGTGAGACGAGATGGATGTGCCATCATCAGCCTCTGTCAACAATTTATAAATGATGTCTCTGGGATCTGTGGGATCTTACTGTACTCTATTATTTATTTTACCATGTTCCTTCTTGTCTCACTAATTGGAAGATAGAAAAAGAAAACATACACAAAGCTGCAGTCAGTCAGTGGAGACCAATACATAAAAACAGACACAAGACATTGTTGTTGTCAGAGTCCCAGGGCAACTGTCTACCACACTGAGTTAACTTGTGTTTAATCTTTTCACCTTGTAATTTGTGCCTCCCACTTATTGATAATCTATTTTCATATAACAATTGGATTAAACAAGAGCAATCCATCAAAGATGCTCTGCAGTGTTTATAGCCAGAATGAGATCATCAGTTTACATTGTGACTCATTTATCTGTATTTTCACTTTTGTGCTCTATCCACATGCACCACAAACTGAACTGGATAATGAATCTTCATTATAGTGGTTTTTTTTTCCACCCCTGTTTGTTTTGCATGTCAGCTCCTGGACTGGCATCTGCAGCTGGACAGGTCTCTCCCTGCTCCGCTCAACGTGGTGGGGGCATGGCTGCACCAAGCCGAAGAAGCCCTGCGAGAAGAGATCATCATCCAGCAAGCGCATGACGTGACAGCTAACACTGTCCGCAGAGCTCTGGAGCAGCACAAGGTGAGCATGCGGTGCTATGCAGAAGATGCAAATCACCTTACAGACTATGCAAATCTCAGAGGGCAGAAAGGTGTCAGATAGATAGAGGCAGCAGCCTGTAAAATAATACTCACTATGAGCAGCAGCAGCAGGAACGGTGAAGATCCTTGCATTTCGATCTAGTACTTTCTGACCAGAAAATAGATTTTTGATATTTGCTTTATGTATTAACACTTTGCAGGATGTGTTAAAGAGACTGGAGAGTCACCAGCAGGTCATTCAGAGGATCCATAAGGACAGAAGTGTTGATGGAGTCCCTGTCCCCCTTGACCAGCTTCAAGACATAGCTGAGAGGTAGGAAAGTCTTAAAAATATATACCTGAATATACTGTAGAAGTCATTGTCATTGTCATTGTTATTTATTAAAAAAAGAGAGAAATGTTTGATATCAGAGTTATAATAACCACCTCACTTGGCATGATTTCACTGCCTGCTGTTTCCATGAAAAAGCTGAATTTCATGGAAAAAAGCAGCATGTGGGGGTCAAGCTGTAGGTCTGATATCTTTTTGCAAACTCTTGTCTTTTTTGTAGGATGAACTTTGTCTCTACGTCTTCTAGCATCCACCTGGCTAAGATGGAGTTCTTGGAGAACAAACACCTCATGCAGGCCTTCCTCTCTCTAGCTGAGACCAAGCTCAAATCATGGATCATCAAATATGGCCGACACGAGTCCGTGGAACTGATGCTACATAACTATGTTGTAAGCTCAGACTTTGAGTGACCATGCACATGATACGCTGAAATGTTTATCTTCTCTTCAGAGTTACTTGACTTGAAAGTCATTTTACGGTATTATTACATCAAAGTCACAAGCTACTAAACCTATATCCTGCTACATATCTGAGTTTTATCACTGTATATCCATTATAGTGTCGTTATTGTCACTTCACGTGTTATAATTGTTCCTTATTCACCTCTGCTTTTATCAGTCATTTGTGGAGAAGCAACATTTCTTTGAAAATTACGAGGCGTTGCTCCAGTCCCTGAAACAGTCTGCTGAGGCCTATGTCAACACTGACAGCTCAGGTGAGTAAATAAAATATGAGTGAAATATAAATAAATACTAAATTCAAGATTTGATATTTGGCATACAGAGCAGCATTGAGGAAATCTCTAAAATAAACCCTCTGCTTTTTTAATGTACTGATAATATACTGACTGATTGGTAACACAAAATATGTGTTTTTATGTGTGGATGTTTAGCTTAAATAACTAAATTCCTCAGTTTAGACTATTATTATGTTATTGTTGAATAATCAGACAACAAGAGTTACTAATATGGAAAAGGTCTTACATATCATTTTATATCAAAATATTGATTTGTTGTGAAGTAGCAAATGCTCTAGAAATCGGTTAATCAATAGTTTATTGATCACATACCTTGCAAATAAACAGTCATTGATGTCAAAATTACATTAAATTCCCACATTGCAATCAAACTGTACAATACGATAAAATGCCCACAAAGGTATAAATAGTAGGTCAAAATCACTGATGGTTCCCAATCGTGTCATCTTGTGATATATGTCGTCACATTGCCTAACAATAATTTCATTGTTGTCCTTTTTTACCCCGGATTCCTCCTGGAGTGTGCTCTCAGACACTATCTCACCGTCGTATCGCCATTTCTCAACTTTATCTTCCCACTGTCAACAGCTCAGTAACCAATGAGGCTTTCTCTTCCAGCTGCTCAGTCTGCCCCTGTCTGGTTTTACAGCTCGGTAAAAAGGGGAGAGTCTGCAGGCTACAGCTAAATGAGGTTCCTTCACTCTCAGCTCTCAGTGGGGAATACGACCCCATTTGCTAGTTAGGGGCTGCTCCACTTCTGCATGTCTCTGGGCGCAAAGCAGCTAGCTTGTTGGATTCAGGGGTGTGCTGCTTTAGGGTATGCAGAGCAGCAGAGACGTGAGGTGTGGCAAGAATTCAGGGCATCTGAGGCTTGATTGGTCAATCCACAAAATTAAATGCCCCCCCTCCCGCTCCATTGCCACACATTCATGATCCCTGCTGGTTGTTAGCACTTATGAGCTCTGAATGGCTGGAAGAGAGCTCATTTGGGTGTATTTCGGGAAGTAGTAAACCGGGGGAAAGCGAGAGCAGCTCGATATGTAACAGTAATTCGCTGCGCAAGTTGATTAATGTCTGTTTGAAACTGGCTCAGAGTTTAGTTTGTGGTACAGGACTTCTGAGACCGGAGAGTTCACCACCTAGGGAATGAAACACAAGCAACGATAATACATCTCCTCGCAGTGAGTTTTTGGGGTCAGAGATTTGACTGCGACAGCGTGCAGCTCCATCAGCCTCACTGTGTTCTTCATCTGCCGGCTGTATGAATGAATACTGTATGCACCATCTGTCCTCAGCCTTAAAGTGAGGCCTACGAGACTTTTGCCAAACAGCGGTCACAAGTGGCAAGTTTATATAGTTCACAATAGTTCACAACTAATGGACCTAATAATAACAATAACAATAATAAGCAAAACTTTTCAAGCTATTTATTTATTTAGATTGGGGACAAAGCATATTAATATTATTGAACATTGTACATATGTAAATAATATGCTGGATAGCCTTGGCTAATTTCTGTCTGTAGTCCCCAGGCAGGCTGTTGTAATAGTAAAAAAGACACACAGAAGAAGCACAGAAGACCAAGACAAGAAATTACACAGAGACAGAATACTGACTTAAAGCAGAAGTAAGTGGTCCGGTCGTTTTGGCTAATGCTGCGTTCCAGGCAGGCTTTTGAAATCGTAAATTACAGCTTCAAGTCACAACTTACGACTTTGTAGCGTTTCAGGCAAACCACTCGTGTTTTTCCGACCTGTTTTACCGGTGAAAGTCACTATAACGGCCACTCGTAACTTCCGACCGGTGAACTCGTACCAGATCGAACTGGTACCACTTCACAGCTCGGAGTTACGAGTTTCCTTGAACGCACCATAACAGTCCTCGTCCCTACGTCGCCACATTCACGGCGTCCCTTGGCTGCACACACAGCCCTTCATGCCGTTCTCTCTCCTCATTGGATAAAAACTGTAGGATACGATAAATGTTTTCTCTTCGGCTCAGAGCAGAGCAGAGTGACTGACAGACCCGTGTTTCAGACCAAACACTCTATGTAAGTGATTGCTGTCGGAAGATATAACTATTTAAGACTTATATTAACACAAATATATCACTTACTTCTGCTTTAACGAAGAACATGCACATGCAAGTACAATAAAACAAAAAGAAAAACAAAGAAAACAAAAGTACCTCCGGTTTAATATATCAAAATCAGCAGTGACAATAACAAAGAGAAAAAACAAAACAAAACAGGTTAACAGACCAAAGCATTAGGTGCAAAATCCCAAAGAGGACAATTGAATGAATTTTATTCTTTAGAAAATCAATCAACAAGCAATTTGAGCATTATCAGTGTTATTGATAGTTATTAATATTGATAATAAGTGTTGTGCACAGAAGCAGTAACAGAAGCAGAGATAATAGCAGTGGGTCTGTTTTTTATTATTATTTTATATTCCTGTTCCTTTCATTGTTAATGTATCTCTCCCCTCTTTCAGTTGATGAGGGCGAGACGGGGGTGCGCAGGTTCATGCGGGAGGTGGTGACTCAGTGGAGGAGTCTGTCCATGGAGGTGCGCAGCGTGAGGAGCATGCTGGAGGAGGTGTTATCCAACTGGGAGAGGTACAGCTCCACTGTGGCCTCCCTACAGGCCTGGCTGGAGGATGGAGAGGAAGCCCTGAGCCAGTCTGAAAATGCCAAACGGGTACGAGAGTGACTCTTAGTATTGTAGGAAATCCCATTATATTCTCAAAGTTGTTTTTTTTTCCTGTTCTTTACACAGATTACGAGTCCCCTCATACATGCTTTTGTTTGAAGCCTCCCGAGTAGTTGCACTCGTCAGCCCAATTTCAAGCATTTACTTTTCTGAGAGGAATTCTATTAACAGTCTCCACTCATGTATCAAATGATCTCCTTGACTTACAACAAGCCACCAAGGATATACCAGTTGTCGCATTGCCATGGTTACCTCAGTTTCACGTCCCCACCAAGGATTAGACAGCTAATTACCCCAGTTTTTTTATTGTCCTTTCTTTCAATCGCTCTCTTTGTTTCTTTTTTTGATTAGCTGTCTTTGTTTCTTTCTTTGACACTCCGTCTTTGTTTTGTTCTTTGTTTCTCTTAATTTCTCTCTGTCTGTGCTTCTTTCTTTCCCTTTTTAATGAGTCTGTTGCTCTTTCAGGAGTTTTTCAGGAATCTCAGCCACTGGATGGATCAGCACGCAGCCATGAACGACGCCGGGAATTTCCTCATTGAGACGTGCGACGAGACCGTGTCACTTGATCTCAAACAACAGCTACTTCTTTTGAATGGACGGTGGAGAGACCTCTTCCTCAAAGTCAAACAAGTAACGAACAAAAAAACAAAAAACATTGCAGTAACACTTTATTTGACGCCTATCTCTATACCACATTATAACCATACTTATAATGAGTTATAATGCAGTTATAGCACTGTATAACTATAGTTATAAACACTCATAAATTATCATAAGGCTTTATAACAATAAGCAAAACACATTATAGAGCATTATAACTTTATTATAATACAGTACTTGACCTTATAAGCCATTATAAAATGCTCTAGAGTATAATGTGTTATGCTTATTGTTATAGAGCCTTATGATCATTTATGAGTGTTTATAATGATAGTTATACCCGTTTATAAGCCAATTATCATAACACATTATAACTATATTTATAATGCATTATCGATGTGGGCATTGTCAGCGAGTTAAAGGTACAGTATGTAAGAATGTGGCCAAAAACGGTTACTGCAGTCAAATTCAAAACACAGTGATCTGGTTTTTCCTCCCAGCCGTAGCGGCAGCTCAGTGGAAGCAGACGGAGGCTGAAATGCCACTGACGCTGCCGTGACTGGGAGAGAGGGCTAGGTGGCGCAACATGTAAACATGTAAATTCAAAACATAAACATGATTTGCAGTCTGCAAAAAAAGATTTTGAATGCGAATACTCTGGCTGTACTATTGTTGTTGGTGAGTTCATCATGTTATATGAACATTATTCTTGAGTCTCTGTGACATATTAAGAGGATTTTACAGCCAGTTGCTTTAGATTTCTTACATACTGTACCTTTAATAACAATTATAATGCATTATTATACCTGACCTTATAAGTCATGATAAAATGTTGTATAGTGTTATGATTATTGTTATAAAGTATTATGATAATTTATGAGTGTTTATAACTATAGTTATACAGTGCTATAACTGCATTATAACTCATTATAAGCATGGTTATAATGAGTTATAGAGATAGGCATCAAATAAAGTGTTACCGAAATGGTCAAATGATATTAAACTGATTTGAAGAGCGAAAGAGAGAAAGTTTCCTTCATCATCTCTCATTTGTTGCAGTACGCCAGAGCAGATGAGTTGGAGAAGTGGAGAAAAGACCATCTGAAGGCTGTTTCTGCCTTGAAAGAGCTGCTGGACTCAGCAGAGGCCAAACTCAACGCTTCTGTTCAAGTGTCTTTCCTCAGTGTGAGAGGCTTTCTGCAGGATGTGGAGGTGAGGAAAACAAACCGCTTTACTACTGAATAGAGCAGGACAACCAGACAAGTAGAATATATACAGAGGACACTGTTTTCTTGGTAACGATTATTTTGTGCCAGCGAGGTCCAGTCAGTGTTTCAGACCTATGGACTGTGGATCGTGTTTCCTTAGACTCAATTCTAAGGTACATGACAGCAAGTTTTGACATTTAGGAATTATTTTTGCACCTGAGCACATTAGAAAATCAGCAAAAGAATAGAAAGGGTTCAACTTGAACCCACGTCCTTTTAACTCTTTGTCTTCACAGTAACTTTGAAGCTTTTGCACTAAAAAAATAAACTGTGTGACATATCATTTCTAATGCCAAAAGCAGTTTTGATGAAAGCGTGTTTAGTTTAAGGATGACCCCTTTGCCTCCACGTGTCATCCCAGAATACCAAGCAAAAGGTTGTTGCCATGGAGACCCAATACAAGTTGGCTGCCCGCAGCGCTCAGCTCCTCGCTAAGGACGCACCACAGGACGAGGCCGCCAGGGTCATGGCCACTGTGGCAGCAGCCAAAAGTCAGCTGAGTAAGGTCGGTGTCGCTTTAAGAGTACGATTTCAGAAGTGGCATGAAATTCATCTTGAGTGTTTTGCTGATAGCAACGTTTCTCTTTGAAGACGTTTTTTTTCTTTAAGATATCCTAATTACACCCGCTTGTCACTTTCTGTGTCACTGTTTAATAGCCTGTCTTATTTGCCTCCAGGTGAGAGAGCGATGTCCCTCCCTTGTGAGGGAATGTCATGCGGCTCTACCACTGTTAGAGGAGATGGAGAAACACATCACTGCTTTTTACCAAGCCCTGGAGCGGGCCAGTCGCATCACCGCCGCTGCCCGAGACCCAGAGTCACAGGTCCAGACCCAGAACAAGCAAAAATGGCAGGTCAGCTATGAAAGCAACGCAATCATTTAAATCAAAGCCTTTTTAAAATTTTTTTTATTTTAGTAGTTTTGTCCATCATTTTGCACTCAACCCTTTAACTTAGTAGCCCTCAAAACCAAGTGTTAAGGGCTATTTTGTGACTTAGAAATGGGACACCCCTTAAATGCAGATACGTCTTCAGCCTGTGGGGGGATTTGGCATTAGTTTATTATTATTTGTTTATTATGTATTATTTTAAGTGATCATTTTGTAACTACGATAGCAACATGGCTTATCTGCACCGGCCGGCTATTGACAAAAGATTGTAAAATAAAAAATAAATGTTATGCAACAACGAGGTAAATAATCCATAAAATGGGCCTAAACTAAGATAATACAATGATTTTCGTAATATTTATATCTTTATTAATAAAGAAAATACTGCATTCTGGGTAGACCTTGCTCCCAAGGGTGGTGTCGGTGTATTTGATGAATGTTTCAGGTCTGCTGAGTCTGACCATTATTTTTAGTGTCAAATAAGTGGTTTAGATAATTTGATTAAACCAGGGATTTGACTGTGGATTTGTTTAAAGTCTGTCGGTCTCATGAGAGTTGTGAATAATATAGTATGTCACAAAATAATCCTGGTATTTGTGTCTGTAATCCACACTACTCGTTCCTTGTCAGAATAAATTCATTTTCAGTTTTGTGTCAAGTGAAACTAATGACATTGGAGTAGCGTAAGGTTTTTGTTTCACCGATTTTCCCACAACGTCTCTAGGATTTGCTAAACCAGCAGCAAAGCTGTAAACGGTGTCTGTCAGTGATTGAGAGGAACCACCACACCCTGCAGAGGACGCTCTCCTCCAGTAAGGTGCTCCGAAACTTCGACATGTCGCTGCTGCAGAAGAGAGTCACTGAAATCCAAGTCTCAGCGCAGGTGAGAGCTGTAAACGTGCGTCTACCTACACGCACCCGAATGCCACACAGCGACATCATTACCCACAACACTGATTACATAAATGAGATTACAAGAGCACTGAAGCACCCAGGAGGCAACAATGCACATGTGTCTCATTATTGTTCCATTGCTTCTTGTTAGACAAATAATGTAATTACACAATATTACCGAGGAGACCAATTACAATCACCTACTGCCTACCGTCCCTCCTCTCAGGCTTTGCTGAAGGAGGTCGGGGAGTGGAGACGGCAGGAGGAGGCCAACAACTGTCTGAGGAGGAGGTTCGAGGAATCACGACTCGAGCTGGAGAGGGTGCTGAAGAAAGCTCAGGGCTGCTTGAGAGAAACTGGAGACGCAGACGAGCTGCTGAAGAAACACTCTGTAAGACCAAACCTGTATTATTCATCTTCACTGTTAGCAGGGCCGGAGCAAGCCTCCATGGGGCCCTAAGCAAATTTTTATTTTGGGGCACTCTATTACTGCCAATAATACTGATTATTGATCATTTCCAAACTTAAACTTATTTAACTTTTTCCGATCTGTAATTACAAATCATCATCCTAGCCTGGCATGTTTTTAATCCATTAATGGATTTTAGTCTGAAATGGAACCAAATTCAGCTAAAAGTAAGGTACTGAATGTTATCCAGGCCTACTAAAAGTAAGAAAATAAACCAATACAAACTACATTTACTGTAAACACATACTTTTTCTTGTTTTAAATAAACAGCAGTGTGCAACAAATACAAATAAGGGTTTTTGTAATTACGCAGAATTTCTCTTGGGGTCGACAGAAGTTACGCACTATAGCTTTAAAAAGTTAATTGCTCTTTGGGGGCCCATAGTGGCCACAGGCCCTAAGCAGGTGCTTAGTTCGTTTATTCCTTGGGCCGGCTCTGACTATTAGCTGAAATTTAACTTCAGTGGTGTGAGGGTGTACACCATTAACCTTTATTGTATTTTATTTTGTCTCTTACTTATCTCACTTTTGTAATCTTTTTTTTGTAATGCAGGATTTCTTCAGCCAGCTGGATCAGCGGCTCCTGAGTGTGTTCTTGAAGGCGTGTGACGAGCTGACTGACATCCTGCCACAGGAGGAACAACAAGGCCTGCAAGAGACTGTCCGCAGGCTCCACAAACACTGGAAGGTCAGAGGTCGCCGTGCGTTAACACTCTCACTAATTACTGCACATCTCTTGAGGCGCATAGCCGATACTTCATTAACTCAACCAGAAGGACCTTGGGCTTTGATAGAGTGTCCTCCAGTCTGTTTCCAATTAACCTGTACTAGTTAGATGAGAATACAACCCACTCTGTTTACTCACCGTCTCTCCAGGGGATATTTAGTGCCGGACAGTTTTGCGGAAATGATACAGTGTGAGACCAGAACTCATACATTACACAAAATGTCTTATCTAGACATGTTTTCTCTGTCTTTACCACAGGATGTTCAAGGTGAAGCGCCGTCTCACCTGCTCCGTTTAAAGGTGGAGGTGGAACGAAATCGAGTGGCTGTGATACTACAAGACTGCAGAGCAGAGCTGGACAGAGAGATGCGAGCGCTGTCTGGCACCTGCACCAGCGAGCGAGTGATCAAAGAACACAGAGTGAGCCTCCCCGGATTTGGTAGAAACTTAAGAAAAGATTAAAAAGACGATTGAGAGACAGATGAAATCACTTAACCATTTTCCATCCTCACCAGTCTGGAGCCTCTCAAGATTTAACATTTCCTTCTCTCTTATCTCTTAGACTTTCTTCAGAGAACGCAAACCTCTGACTTTGTGTGAGAAGAGGATTAGAAACATGGAGGATCTGTGTCTCAAATTACCTGACAACGACCCGGCTTATCGAACGCTCGACTCCACCAGGAGGGCTGTGGAAGAGGTTACGGAGCAAATTAAGAGCACTCACCTCAAACTGGAGCAGAACCCTGATAAATGGAAGGAGTGGAACGAGAGGTAAAGGCCGACTGAAAGTCCTAACAGCATCTCCGACATCTGTAAGTCTTACTTTATCATCACCGGGTTCAAGGAAAGGGTTCAAAGTAGTTATTTCTTTCTCTAGGTTCTGTGAACTCTCTGATTGGGTCTCGTCTCAGAGGAGGCAGGTGAGGCTCTTGAGGGAGACCGCAAGAAATCCCAGTCATCAGGAGCAAGTGAATGCTGCTGTTCAGGTGAGCCAGCAAACTGTGGTGGCTGCTGACTCAGCACAGCTCGACTGCATGCATTCCCTTTATTGTGCTTCTATTGTTTTCAGGCGCTGCAGGAAGCAGTAGACGCCCGCGAGGAGAGCTTATTGTGGCTTAAACGGGTCCTTGCTAGTCTGTCTGAGGTTAGCTCTGAACTGGAGGTCCAGAGACAAAGAACAGCCCTGGCCAAACTCTCAACGGACCTGCGGGCGCTCTTTTCTTCACTCTGTCAGGTATTCTTAAGATAATCGTAGTGTTTAAATGTACAGGTGCATCTCAATAAATTAGAATATCATTGAAAAGCATATTTATGTCTGTAATTAAATTAAAAAAGTTAAACTAATTCTTTATATAGATCCATTACACACAGAATGAAACATTTCACGTCTTTATTTATTACATTTCTTTTAATTGTAATGATTATGGCTTACATTGAATGAAGACCTAAAATTCAGTATCTCAAAAAAGTGTTTCAATTTTTATGATGATTTATGATGAGGGGCTAATGTCATGTTTTTCATAAAGGCAAAAGATTACAGATGCTTTTCATGCTTTGAATTTTTTGGGAAAGGCCAGAATTTTTCTCTGCCAAGTCCTTGCAATTGACCGTTATTTCTTGGCTTTATTTCTTGGCTTTATTTCTCAACATTACTATGAAATTGACCGTTATTTCAAGGCTATTTCTAGGCTATTTCTTTACAGTATCACGTAATTAGCGACCTTTAAATTAAAGGATTACCAGATGCACCTGTATCTCACCCTGTGTTTTTCTCAATGCAATGCCTCTGTCTGATCCCCTGCCACCTTCATTCACAGTGGGGTGAGGAGGGCTCTGCCATGTTCCAGTACGAGGAGCTGAGGGAGGAGGTGACCGGGACTCTGGAGGAGGTTCTCAGAGCACGAAGCGAAGCCGAGGAGCAGATCAGCAGGATCCTTGACGCTGAAGGCCTGGAGGAGGCCAAACAACTTTACCTCATTCACCAGGTGTGTGCAGAGGTGGTCGAATGAATATAATGTTATAATTAGATCACATCATCTGACACGTTGGTTTTGTCTGTGTCTTGATTCATAGCACCACCTTAAGCGGCTGCATGCTAACAGGAGAGAGGCGGAGCTTCTGGTTTCCCACTGCCGCCAGCTGCAGAAAGGGGAGGAGCTTAGTCAGTCTCTACAGGAGCTGGAGGGAACTTTCAGAGAGGTCGATCACAAAATAGAGGCAAAGGAGCACAACCTGCAGGTAGACCGAGCCCTGATTTCTCTCACATGTCAATGTGCTAATGTTTGCATGTGTGAGTGTCATTGATCATTCACACACACACACACACCTGCTGTGATCATTGATTGGTCTGTATTGAACATGAGCATTTTGTTTGCGTCTGTTCTCCTGGGATTTGTTTATGCACTTTTACCATTGTCCTTAATTTAATTAATCAGAAACTTAACATGTTTCTGCAGGAACAAGTTTAATACCTGGAATGAATATCATAGATTCGGTTTACAATTTATCACTGATTTAAAGGAGTGCTTTCCCATAGCGAGTCACTGTAGCCTCTGTTCTGCCCTGAAGATGTAGCACTGCTCAGACGGTGTATATTTTAACCTCTTGTCTTGTAAACACAATGATTTCAAGCAACACTCACCACCACACGCTCATGGCACAAAACTGTACTTATTGAGAAAAAGGAGGTTTTTATACGCACATCACGTTGTTTAAGGTGCAGGGCAATACTAAAAATGCCAGAAAAAAAAGAAAAAAGAAAAGATATGCCCGCGCACTTACTAGTTGCCACAAAAGAGAGAAAACTTTTGAATAGCCAAAAGGTGATTCATGTCTAAGTTTGGTGCATTGAGCCCCTCTTAAAAGTCCAGTATCCATCACCTCTATGTTTGCATAAAATATTTTCTCTATGAAACTTAACCCATGGATATTATTGTTTTGTTTCTTCACCATCTCAAGGCCACTCTGAGCTCCTGGCAGAACTTTGAAGCAGAGAGAGAAACTGTTTGGAGGTTTATCAGCAACACCAACAACGAGCTGCACAAAGAGCTCATTTTCAACAGCCTGGACAGCCAGAGAACTGAACTCGAGCACAATAAGGTGAGTTTTTCCTGACTGTGAGTTTATGCATAAAGTGTATATACTGTGCATTTGCCTCAATGTATTGACTCCTGTTCTGCCTGCAGGACCTCCTGTTGAGAGCTGAGGAGGGTTGTGTGCGAGCAAGTCTCCTCCTGGAGAAGGCCGCAGATATTCAGCTCGGCCCAAAGAACCAGACCCTTCTTCTCCAGCAGGCCCAGTCGACCAGAGAGGCAGTCACACAACTTCAAGACCACCTCAGCAAGAAGTGAGTATAACTATCTGATGACAGTAATAAATAATCTGCAGAAAGATCTAAAGTAAGACACATTTATATCTATTGAAAAATGTATATAATCAAAAATGTGGTGAAGAAGATCTGTGGTTGCTTTTCTTGAGAAGCCATTGACTTGACATTGCTGTCATGTGGTATTTTATATTTTCTAGTTTGTATGGCTGCCATCTTGGCCAGTGCTTACTTAAAAGAGATTTTTAACTTAATGGTACTATCCTGATCCTGACCTTAATTTTCCATCCCCTTGAATTACGCTCCTGGAATTATTGAGTGTCTTGTAACTTCCTTAATCTACACCCATAATTTAAAAAATGATAGTAAAATGGCACTTTTTTTTCACCATGCAGGGCTTTTAGGCTTTTTAAACAGTAAAATTGCAGATCCGTCCACACATTTACAGCAAAACATATAATTCCTTTTGCTTTTTTGATAAGCAATTTCATTTAAGTGGATGCACCACTACTGTCAAGAGTCTGGGGGGAAAAAAAGCACATAATAATAATAATAGAGTACGTTGATATTTTACTGTCATGTGGCGTCTGTGCTGTTGGCAAACAGATGCCAGTATGTGTTTGTTTGTTCTCATTCCTAGACATGCGTACAGTATATCTAAGTAAACGTTCCTTTCCTAATGTTTTGCGTCTTCCAGTGTCGTCCAGCTGGAGATGATGTGTGTGTGGTGGGAGCGTTTCAGCAGTGAATCGGAGACGCTTTCCTTGTGGATCCGTGAGAAAGAGAAGGAGCTCGAGTCCATCAACTCCACCTCTTCCTTGGATCCTTTAGACAAAAACATCAGCAGAGTGGAGGTATGTCATGTCTTTCCTTCTGCAATATATTTTTCATCATCTTGGCGTCTTTCCCAATTTCATATCAGCCCCTCATAGGCTAGACAAGTCTCTACCCTAACACGAACTGCACACTGCACAGTGACAGTTTTTACCCTTCAATAATCCTCTGATATTCACAAATATTTTCGCATCATCCGCAGTTTTATTTTTTCGTAGCTCCAAGTGAAATGAGTCGAAAATTGCTCTCTGGCCTTGTGTCTGTCCCGTACAGTATCGGGGAGTGCCTCAGGGTTATTAAGATTAAGATGAAATTAGATGAAATTTTTAATCTAACCCCAGGGGGAAATTGGGTCAGTGCTGCGGCAAAGGATGAGCATATAGAAAATAAATTGATCATATTGAAGAAAACATAATCTTGCCAAGCCAGACCTCAGCCTTGTCAGTGTCATAGAGGTCTGGAGGAAAATCTAGTCAAACAAATTTGGGATAACGGGACTTTGCAACATCCTGAGGCGGCCATATGATTTGTTGTAAGCTTGAAAGCATACACTGGCAGAAGGAGCGCAGTCAGTTTTTCTTTTCTACTCTACTTTAACACTTAAATTTTATATACCTCCATGTACTTGACAAACAGCACTTTCTCCCAGGCAGATACAGTAAATAATTCATTGAAGGTTAAAATCTTTTTCTTGTCTTGTTTATTGTATTTTTTCCCCTCCAACTTTTCCCTGCATACTTTTCCTTGCTAACATTTTTTTTCTCGTGTTGTTACATCCCTCCAGGAAGTGGGGAAGGGTTTAGAGGAGAGAAAAGCAGCCCTGGGTCACATGGAAGCCGACTGTGAGGCCCTGTCCCGGTTTGTGACCCCCGGAGAGGCTGGACGCATCCGGGCGCGACTCACCCAGATGAGACGCTACTGGGATGAGCTGAAGGGGAGAGTGGAGCAGCTGGGAGGACAACTCAACCAGAGCGCCTCCTACAGGCAGAGATACAATGACAATCTTGAGCAGGTATTTACAGTAGCAAGTGATTTCATTGGCAAATTTGGCAATTTGACCCATTGCCATAATCCCTATAGTCTTAGGAGTTGGTCCGTTACCTTTATTTGTTGGTGCAAGCTGTTTTTAGAATGGCGGAGCAGAGCCGCGAGCTGCTCAGAGCTATATTACGGAGACTAATGGGATTTCTTGGTTTCCCTCATCAAACTCATCAAATACACAATCCAACAACTCCAAAACTCTCTCGTGGACAAGTTGTGACCTGCACATTCACCACGTTATGAGATAATAACGGAACAATATGAGACAGAGTTGTTTTCAAGGCAAATGCAGAGACTGCATGCTGAAAAACTGCCCCTGACGGCAACGCGCATCAGCGGTTTTGCATGAATTTACCTCAAAAACAACTCTGTCTCATAACGTTCCGTTATCATCTCATAGCGCGGTGAATGTGCAGGTCACAACTTGTCCACCAGAGCGTTTTGTGTATTTGATGAGTTTGATGAGGGAAACCAAGACATCCCATTAGCCTCTGTAGCGTAGCTCTGAGCAGTTCGCCGCTCTGCTCCGCCGTTCTAAATATAGCTTGCACCGACAATTAAAGGTAACGAACCTACTCCTAAAACTATAGGGATTATGGCAATGGGCCAATTTGCCAAAATGTTGAACTATCCCTTTAAGAAACTATTTGGCCTTTGAATGTTTAGTGTATAAAATTTGCTTTAATTTTTTTTTGAATAATTTAAGTTTCTGTGTTTGTCAGGTCAAGAAAACAATGAACGATATTGAAGAGAAGCTCGACTGTCCGATCACATACTGTTCATCATCATCTGAGACCTACAAAATCCTCCAGAGTCACATGGTGAGACTAAACACAGACAAAGTCTAATCCACTACAACCTCAGTACCAGGCTGTATGTGTTTGTGTTTCTTTTTTAATTTTGAGGTCTTTGAGGTTTTTGTGAAGTTTAGTTAATCAACAGTCAGTGATCGTGAATTCTGTAATCAAGCACAGTCGCACAATCTTCACACCGTGCCTTCTCCTCAAGAGTTTATTTTTATTTTGTAACCATTGTGGTTATACATCCTCCGCTGAGATGATGACAAATATGTTTCTGTGTCTTCCAGGAGGTCTGCCAGGCTGTGGAGCAGCTGAAGCCCAGGCTGATGGCTCTGTGTTCGGCCATGAAGAGGCTGGGAGAGGGCAGCCAGCTGGAGGAAGAGGTGGCTAACCTCCAGAAGCAACAGGGGGAGTTTGTGGGAAAGGCTGCAGAAAAGCAAGCTACATTGGAGAGCCTTCTAGCCCTGTGGCAAAGGTACAATAGACAGAAAGGCGTGTCTGAACGTCCACCTGTGTTTCCCCTCACACACCCCAGTGTACTTCACTTCGCATCGTGTTGAATGTTTTGCCATTTTGAATACTGAGGCTTGAACCATCGTCTCCAGCTTGACAGAGATCAGAAGACACAGCAGAATAACAAAACAAGTCGCAGCGTGTCTCTGTTATTGTGTGAAGATGGCTCTGTTTATTCACTTCAAATCTTATCCAGGATGCATTGCAAGCTCCTCGCTGATAGTTTTTGTGTGTGTGTGTGTGTATGTGTGTGTGTGGTTGAGTATTTCTGGTATTTCTCACTTCAAACAAACACAGGAAATATGCAGAAAATATGCAATAGAAATGTGAAAAGCTTTCATAGTAAAACATTTTTGAGCATCTACTGTACTGTACTGGCTGCCAGACGAGTTTATTACTATATTATTCTCGCTGATTTCCTTGGCAGCTCGGGTCCAGAGTCTCACACACACACACACATGTTTATTCTAATTGTATAAACACAGACATGCCTCTTTTTTATTGTGCATGTGCTCTCTCTGCTGAATCCTCCTCTCTTTGCCAATTTCCTTTTTTATTGCCTGAATCATTCTCTAATCTTAGTGTGAGGTGGCGGAGCGAGATCTTGTCTTTGACTCGGTTTATCCCCTGTCAGCCTTTGAATTCCTGCTCTAATAATATGCTTTTATTATCGTTTTCTTTGCTCAAACAATAGGCTTGACTGGAGCAATTGTTTCTTATTCTTTGCACTATTCAGGAGGGACAAAAAACAAGCCAGTCACTGTGGTAACTGTTTAACATGCCAAAGCCTTTTAGTATTTATTAAGCCAGTGACTCTTTAGCTGATTTGTATTTCCACTGCTATACTTCCACTGGGTTTATGTGTGTCAGTGTACTTACATGTGGTCCTGTGATTCTCTGTTGTTGACCTCGTCTCCTCCCCTGCAGGTGTATGTATGAGGGATTACTTAGAGCCCAGTGCTCTGGTGAGATACGGGTGCCCGATTATGACCCTGTCACTGATACTGAGCCATGTTCAGATAGAAGAATGACTCTCAGACAGTATCCTTCTCTGTGCCTGTCTGTGTCATGATCGTAGGCCATTTACTGGTATCCACCTCCTGTCAAATCATCCTTTATGCAATTCATTTTAAGGATAATGCTGCATGAAATGTCTTTGATTTGAATACATGCCACTTTTCTATCTACAGGTTTGAAAAGGAGAATTCATCTATGAAAAGTTGGCTGGACAGGTGTGAGGCTGTTTGCTGTCCAGACACCGATCTGCTCTCTGCAGACAAAATAAAGCTTAGGAATGAACTACAGAACATACAGGTCAATCATTTCACTTACCTTTATTCTTCTTTGTCTTGTTTTTTTATCTGTTGTTGTTTTTTTTATTTTGAATGTGTGCATCAGCTCCAGCAATTTGGTTCAGCCTATTATAGTGTGTGTGGTTTTCTTTTGCAGTTTTGCTTTCTATAACTTCAAAATATTTATTCACCTGTGCAGGAAATGCAGGATGAGACACAGTCCTATGAGGTCCTCCTCCAGGGACTTGCGAATCTTGGACTGTGTCTGTATCCCACAGCACCTGAAGCTCGAATCCACGAGCTCAGCGATGATCTGGCACAGCTACAGGAGAGATTCACCTCTGTGAAGAGCAGCATATCACACAGGCAATTGTGCATTTATGATATACTATCATACGGATAGTTTACATGTGTATCTCTGCTTTAAAGAGTCTCCACACTAATGACTCTCATACTATGCTTCTTCTAAACCTCCACCTCTCCTTTAGGCTCGAGTTACTGGAGTCACAGTTGTCGCAGCTGGAGTTGTTTGACCAGGCGCTGCTCACTCTGACCCAACGGAGTGAGAACTTCCTGTCCGTCTTAAGAAGCTCCTCCCAGGTTGACATCGATGTTCTAGAGGCCGCGGTTACTACGCTGAAGGTGACAAATCAATATTTTTCTGTTGACAATGATGTCCTTCATAGACTCTGAGTGCCAGAGCAATTCATTTATATTGATTGCCGTTAGAGCTTATAGAAATTAGTCAAATTAAACCGTCTTGTTGCAGGAACATGTGATGCAACTAGAGGCGTTTGAATCGCTGAGAGCGACGCTTCATCAAAGAGAGTCCTCCCTACTTTGCTGCTCCACCCCTGAGGCCCAGCAGCAGCTCCAGGGCTGGAAGGAGGACTGCCTGCAGCCCCTCAGAGAATCCCAGCGACTCCTGCTCCTACGTAAAGAGTGCCTGACTGAATTAAACGCTTTCCTTGAGAAACATGGAACGGCAGCTAAGGCTGTGCACCGCCTCCACGAGGCCGTGGAGGGAAGGGGGAGCTGGGATCGCTCCAAAGCCGAAGAGCTGCATTATGGAATAGGGGAAGTGGCTAAAGACGTGGCCCGGCTTGAGGCCGAGGCGGTCGGGTTGGACGGGCAGCTCAGCAAAGGGCACCTGCACCTGTGTGGGGCGGAGTGGCGAGGCACCAGAGACGCGAGCCATCATCAGGGAAGAACGTCGTGCAGAGGACAGGCGGTGGCCCTCACCATGGCTCTGGAGGAAGTACAGAGGGGCGTGGGATGGAGGCAGAGCGAGGCAGATGCTTTAGGCGCCCTGTGGAGCTCCTTCAGGGAGAGGAGGGAGGAGGTGATGAAGAATCTGAAGAACCTGGAGGATGAGGCGAGGCAGGAGGGCGCCAGGGAGAGCTCTGTCCTGGCTTTTCAGAACAGGTATGAACATGATCGTATGGATGAATAGTCACGTATCAGTACAGTGAAAACTACTTACTGTTACTGTTTCCCCCGCTACTGTATAACCAGGGTTCCTACGCAAGTATGGAATAGAATGGACTTTGATTTTATACATTTCCAGGTCTGGAAAAGTATGGAAATGGAAAGTATTGTATGGAAATATATTCAATTCAATTCAAAATTCAATTCAAATCTTTATTGTCATATATACTGAAGACAACGTCATACAGTACAATGAAATAATTAAATATCTTAAGTTATTTGGGTTATTTATTTTGTGTGCGCTATTGTACCTAGCTACAATATCCTGGAAATTATTTGGTGACATAATGGCATACAAATTCAGAATAATGAAAATTATCTGGAACGAAACCAACTCACTCAGTATTGTGCAGAGGAATACTGAGTGAGTTGGACAAGTCCAAGTAATTTGACTATTTGAGCATTATATATTTTTTAAATAACGCAATAGTTACTTTTCCTGGTAATTAGTTGCTTTTATAATGTTGTAATTCAGTTACTAACTAATAATTAGTAACTATTACTAATTACTTTTTAAAAGTAACATGCCCAACACTGGTGAAAACACTTGTTCTCTGGTAAGCACATTAATTGTTGTTATTGCAGTACCAGCAGTTTTACACCGCTGCTCTTGCTTGTGCCAGCTTTATTGTTCTCAAAATGAGCTTCTTGAATCCACTTTTTCCACTATCAGATTCATCATGTGGAATCCAGTGTGTGCCAGACTCTTCAAGAACATACTGTCACATGAATGAATGAATGGATGAATGAATGAATGAAGCCAAACCTTGGAGGGACAAATCCATTTAAATCTGATCTCCTGAAAAATGACAGATATTATGTTGGAATTAGGCGAGTGATCCCCATTGTTTTCATCTGCATCTGCTTCTCCCAGGCTACGTTTCTTCGTCCAGCTGGAGGATGAGCTCCAGTCCCTGCAGCACTCTCAGCAGTGGTTAGAGGAAAAGGGAAGCCAGCTGGCCCAGAGAGACAGCGAGCTGGCTGGGGAGGCTCTCAGGGAGGTAGCGCTGGTGAAGACAGCTTGGGAGAATGTCAGGACTCTCATCGCCAACGGGTAAGGAGGGGAGACGACAGAGATGGGATTTAGACTTCATCATCTCATTTAAAATCCTCTGCTGTTTTTTTTGTTTTTTTGTCTTTGGTCCTGCTGAGTAAACGTTGAAGAGGCAGGATGTTATCTTTTAGCAGAAGTAGATTTGATTAATCATTTTTAATCATTTCAACATGGAAAACACAGCAGATTAACAGCAGTTGTCGAATATGTTGGGGTTTTTCCCGACTAATAAACACAGCTACTTCACAAATTATGGCTTTGACCTTTTTTCCCTCTCCTCTTCTCATGCAGTCAGGAACAGAGCGGAGTTGTGGTGGATCTTCTGCGTCTGTTTCAGCACCTGAAGTCGGTCCTGAGCACTGTTGTGGAAAACGGCCAGGGTGTCGCTCACAATCTGCCTGACCACAATCACAACGCTCAGGAGGCCAAAAGGACTTTCACACGGGTCAGAACCTTTTTAGGATTTTAAAAAATATGTAATTTTTTCCTTTTTCTTTTGCAGCTGTCATTCATCATCTCAAACATAATATAATATAATAATATATCATAGCACTGTTCAAACACATGTATTAAGCTTAATTAAGATACGACTTTAAATCTATGAGCCTTTCACTCTCATTTTTCACGTTTATTTTCTGGTGTTTTATATGATTTATTGTGCAAAATATGAATATTTATGTTTTAATCCCTTAAAGAAACATTTAATCCTTTAATTCTGTGGAATGATTGATTTGTTTTCCTGTCTTGAAATTACTGCACTTTGTAATTCTGCAGTTATATATTTACCTCTATACCTGCATATCACATCATTTCACATCAAACTGTCCAGAGGCGATTTTAGAGTCTGCTGGGGCCCTAAGCAAAAATCCCCAGGGGGCCCTCCAAACAGTGTTTATCACCGTCATTTTATAAATAATCGAACACCAACAAAAAATGTATGAAATTTTAACTTTTTTTATTCAAAATGTCCAGTTATGGTGTAAGCTGGTGACATGTTGTCTTCATGATGGGCAGGTGTTGCTGTCTCACTGGAGGTGGACGTTCAACTGATAGGCTATATGACAAAAAAACAAAAGACAGTTTTACTTTAATTGATAATATACCATGCCCTCTAAAGATTCTTTATGACAATATAGGCCTACACTTACAGTTTTCACTGTCAGCACTGGGAGGGGGCACTTTGTCCCTTTGTTTTGCTGCTGTCAGAAAATCAAATAATAATCCTGAGGAGAGATAAGAGAGTGATTTTTAAATGTTTTCCTTGGGCATAGCTTTCATAGCACCAATAGCTTGTTAACTTTTACACTTTCATATTATTATTATAATAATAGGCTACTCACTTCAATACTGTAACATAACTTTACTATGTCACCCTGCTAGCTAGCAAGTTAATAGTGTTGTTACTTGCTGCCAAGGAGACCACGTTAAGTTAACTTGCTTTTTTTTTTTTTTTTTGTCACCTAACGACCGTAACCGAGTGGAGCACCAGAACCGCCCGCACCGAGTCCCTCAGTCAGGTGCAGTCCCACTGACTGACTGACTGACCGTAAACGTGAAGTAGCCTGGTCACCACTGGTCTGAAGCTAACATTAGCTGCTATTCAAGTGTCTCCCAGTTAGACTATTAGCATTTGTTCAACAGTTATTTACTGTTCACGTTACACTCTGCTCCACTTACCACCACTGTCTTGCATTCTTTTTTACTTCCGCCTCTTTTTTCTTCTCGTCTTGCTCCCAGGTGGACTCTTCTTTTTCCCTCAGCTTCATTAGAAACTCCGGGTGATAAGGTGCATCATACAGGTTGACGTTAGCTGGGATCAGGTCCGGAGAATGACATGGGTCCCCGTTAGGGGGGTTTCCTACTGAGATGTCATTGCAAATCGACGCTATACGACGATACAGGGAGGGGGGTGCGGTCACGGTCACTGCGGGTAGCGCATTTTGAGATATTTCTGTCGATAAAACTGCCCTCGAGCCCCGACCCTCGGGGGCCCCCTAATGGCTCGGGGCCCCAAGCAGTTGCCTGCCTTGCCTGTTCACAAACTGCGCCTCTGAAACTGTCAGACCCTCAGCTTCATTTCTGCAGCCTCTGTACAGTTTCTCTCCCTCTAGTGGTGGCCTGTTGTCATTCCCTCTGCCGTCCTCTCTCTGTCCCTCCAGCATGAGACTGTCCAGACTGAGCTGAGGGATAAACAGGAAGACATGGACCAGCTCATCAGTACCGTCGAAGACCTGCAGAGAGAGCTGGAGAAAGTTCCCAACTCTGACACTCAGTCCATCCAGAGAGACATGGAGACGCTGAGGGACCAGTGGCTGGAGGTGAGTGGGTTTTGCTGAGGCGGTCTTGACAGCAGAGCTCACTAAGTTGTTTTTTTATTTTTATTTCACCAAATCCTTGTTAATTCACATTCTGGCACTACTCAGTCAGACATAATGAAATTATACTTTTCAGACTTTTGTGATGTTAATGAATTTTTCCTCATCCTGACACACATGTGACAGTCGACGCTCTGTGGATTTTCTTAAAAAAACTGTCAACATTGTTTGCCCAGGTGTGGAAGTTAAGTATGATAACAACAACTACGAAGAGAATGAGGACATTTGTGTGTTGTTTACTATGACTAAGAAGAAAAACATCTCAATTATGACATCTACAGTACAGCACAGCTATGCCAAACAGATATTTATTTCTGTCTGTTTTCCTTTTTCTTCCATTTTCTCCTCTTGTGGGATTTAGTTGGCTGCTCAGCTGTCACAAATGAGACAGAAATATAAACAAGTCTAGACACGTTATCTGCCTTTCTGTCTCTCTCTCTCATTCTCTTTCTCTCTCTCTCTCATTTCTCAACGCCACATCTGTCAAACCAATTAAGTCCCGTTTCTCTCCCATCTCCCAGTACAGCTAACCATCCCTCGTTAAAGGGGGGACAGAGAGAAAACGAAACACAAAGACGACGAGAGAGATCGCACGTCTCCTGTTGACTGAGATGTATTATATGTTCTGTACTCAAACAGACTGCTGGTCTTTTGTCCCTCAGATCTCAGAGAGGATACAAACCAACACAGAGAGACTTGGCTACTGTGTGGCCTTGTGGGACGACCTCAAGGCGACGGAGCAGGACATCAACGAGTGGACCGCCACCTCCATCGCTGACCTCACAGACAGCGTCACCAATCTCAGTGACAAGGAGAAGGCAGAGGCCCAGCTCGCCACCTTTCAGGTCAGAGCGCGCTGTAGGAAACAGTGAATAAATAATGATTGTTTGTGTGTCATACTGAGACTAAGTTCATACAGTAGCAGTTGTTGTGATGTGTTGACGTGTCGCACACTTTGTTTCTACAGGCTGAGGTGGAGAAGAGGGAGCAGAAGCTGGACGACCTGCAGGAAAGAGTGACGAAGCTGAAGGAGCGAGCCAAACTGCAGGAAACCCCGTTACAGATGCAGGTGAGCACGCTGCACAGGAGAAATACTTTCTGATGCCCTTTGTACACAAAATAATATTTTTTTTGTCTCGTCTTCTTGGCAAAAGGTGTGTACATGTCTGACATGTTTTATACACTGTGTTGTTTGGTCATTTCTATTTTTTATGGAGCGGGATTTTTCTTTTTTGGTGCATGAGGAAAAAATATTATTATTATTATAGCTGTACAGAAAAGAAAATTGAATTTGAGCCCACTGTGGGCCTTAACATTAGTCTAATAACTCATCTACCAGACGATGTAGCCCAAACTTTGTGCAAAATTCTATTTTTGAGTAAATCCGGGATGAAAGTGTGGTATTTTTTTTCTGCACTGGATAATGCAGGCACACAAATTATACGACAGCCTGCTCACGATTCATCAGCCACTGATATTGGATCCGTCATCCGTCAATCAAACGTCTGAGACACACACACCGAGCTCGGTCTCGCCCCAAGCATTGAATATCCTGCCTGCTCGATAACGACCAATCAGATTCGTTTTCCTTACTCGGGTAAACTCATGTGGCAACTCGTGGAAACTCGGCGCGACAAACAGGACAAACAGCCATTTCTGAACACCTTTAAAGAAAAAAAACTCAGTACAGCATTACTTCTTAAATGGAATTGCACAAGTGTAGAGTGTGAATACCTAATATCTAAAACCTTGAAAATTTCTACATATGAAGAAGCACTATTCCACATTATGTAAAAACGATGACTGACATACTGTTTGTTCTCTTGCTTGCATTTTGTGTACATCTACATTGTTGTATGATGTTGTCAAATGTCTTGATTGAACCAGGTCCTGGAGTCAGACCTGAGGAAGAAAATGGCCCATGCTCAGGAGGTGTACAACCAGGCCAAACACACTCTGACCTACTTCAGCTTCCAAAAACAGAGACTTGAGGACCTCATGTCCCAGATGGCCGAGCGGTTGGAGGCGGTTGAGGGATCCTTGTCCGACCTCACCGAAGCCACTTCCCCGGAAGATATTGGCACTGTCAAGGTATGATGCTGTCATTGATCATTTATTGCCATTTCATTGTGTTACAACAACACAGCAATCAAAGAAAAATACATAGGAATAGAAATGTGACACTGGTATCTTTGGTGTTTACACAGTCTTCCTGTATTTATTCCTTTTTCTGTTGCTACTGCTGCTAACCATGCACTATATGAGGACACATTAACATAGAAATACAATATTGAATCTGTGATGTTTAAATAATTATAATTGCCCTTATTATCCTTAACTATAAACTCAGAGACAAAGTAATACACAAGGACACATTTAAAAACACGGTAAAGCAGAATTAATCAATCAAAATAAAATTAAGAAGTCAGAGGCCAAGCCCAGCTACTAATAGCGTCCTTTGAGCTGAGACTCTTGTTCCAGGACATTTCTGCAGGATACATACATGACTTACTGTACTATGAGTAAATGCCTTTCGGTCCAAATGCAATGCAAATCTCAGCCACATTTCAATAAAACTGGCAGGAGGAAGATTTCTTGCACATTTCCTTCCACCACTGTTATGTTAATATTATGGGCTGGTCATTAAGATAAACAGCTGGTGGTGCCAATTCTGCAGTTAAGTGCCATTAAATCAGAAAAAGAAAAAGAGGTGACAACACTTTCAAGAAAACATAAACACGTTGAGGAAGGACACAATCGTCTCATTGTTCTACACAGATCTGTTTTCATGTGACACTAGTTTTTCCTCTCCAGTGGAGGTTTAAGTCACATACTGCATGTACCACCGTATGTTACGATTCATTTGCTGTTTCACCATCAATACAGAAAGACACAATCTGAACTCACTCTGCCCTTTCTACCACATTATAGCCTTAAATGATGAAGTCATAGTCTCCTATTTCTCACTGCAGGACCTGCAGAGCGTTGTGCAACAACAGAGGGCAGACATGGACTCGGCCAGAGACGCCCTGACCGCCCTGTGCAGGTCACATCCCTCCCAGGAGCTGTCAAGCCTCTCCTCCGACCTCACCTCCATTGCCAAGCGAACAGAGGCTGTTGCTCAGCGCTGTGCCAAAACCAGGGGCAGCCTGCAGGACGGGCTGCAGCTTCACTTTAATGGTAAAATATATACTGTAACATGGGTCGGTTTTGTCTGTGGTAATCTCTGAGATGTCTAATTACATTCTTTTAAAGAGGGATTTATTTTGTATTCTGTCTTCACTGACATTTAAGGAGAAAATATCCAAAAACAACATAAACTAAATTAACACCACATAGATGTTTTAAGCAATAAATAAGAAAAATAATAAGTTACAGGATAACCTTAACCCCTACAGTACAGTTTTCAATATACAAAACAACTTTATTTGTCTTAGTACTCAAGTTTAAAGCTATTATCATCATAAATACCTATCCATCTTCCCCCAATTCAAGACATGCAGTTAAATCAAATACATCAATTAAAACGTTGAATACATTTTTGGTTATGGGGACAGGTTCCAGTTTAAAACACATGAAAATAATTTACATATTTGTTCCCACAAGATCTCCCATAGATGATTTGCATACAGTTTCTTCTGAGCAAGAATACAAAAAAAAGACCAAAAACAAAAACAAGAATTTCTTTTGTTTGATTTTCAAACCTCCCTCTGCCCCACCTGTCTCTAACAGATGACTATATTCTGTTAATATACAATATTTGTCTTCTACATTCAAACTAGGATGTAAGTACAGTATGAAATTACATTAAAAATATTTCATTACCTCAGTAAGAAGTTTATTCTACTAAAATTGACATCAGTGTTTGCAGTGAGTGTGTTGAGCTTCCTAGATACACAGCAGCTTTGTTTTTCTTAATATCAGTCAAATGCACTGGGTGATCCATGTAACAGTACAGCACTCATGAAGCCACAATGGTTTACACCCCAATGAGGAGCAATTGGGATTTTAATAACACTTAAAATCTCATAATCACCCGATGAAACACAACACAACTACATGATGCAATGCCATTTGTTCATTTTAGTGGTGCAACAGATTTAGTGTTGATTATCCTACATTTTTCCCCAGAGTGCACTCAACCCGCCCACCACAGCCCACACTTCATTGACACACACTGTCTGGTACACCTTTTGCGCTCTCATTGCTCAGACACACACCTGTGCCTCGGAGAGTAATGTCGCTCTCGTCACAGCCGCTCTCGAGGGAGGCATTTTGGGCTTGTTGCCAGGGCAACCTGGAGCTGCACAGCGTGGACACGCCCACACTTCCCATCTGCCTCAACAACATCTCCGCTTCTCGCTCCCTCACCGCTGGTCCCTTTACTTTTAAATTTCATTTAACCACACATCTGTTTGTTTTTTTTCTCAACTTGTCGCCATCTTTTTCGTCTCTTCCGCGGAGCAGAGCTCGTCCAAGACTTGCACTCCTGGCTCGCCGATCTAAAGTTGGAGCTGAAAGAGTGTTCAAACCAATCAGGAGATGTCGTCATACTCGGAGCCAAGTTACGAAGGTTGAAGGTAATCGTCTTATATTGAATTATTAAACAGATTAATGCAAATTGATTATATCATAGTAAATATTTAAGCACGATGTGTTTACAGTTCTCATTGTTTCCTGTATTGACCTTAGAATAAAAGCATCATCAGCTACTGTACATAATAAATCATCATAAATGCTACATACAACCACACCTGCCTGGGCTATGTTAGCCTGTTTTTATGATATTCACTCAAACTAATTGTGTTTTATCAACCAATCAATCTTTATTTATTTATAAAGCACTTTACAACATCTGGAGTGATGATCAAAGTGCTTTACATAAAAGATACAAAGGAAATTAAGAAAATGGCAATGTTAAAACAAATGACAAAGCAATAGAAACATTTGCAGAAATGTAAAAACAAAAGGAGTTATGTGCTCATGAAGCCTCGTAGTTGAACATGCTTTCTACTGTTCGTATAGATCTGAGACTCACATTTTGCAGAAACATATTAGTTATTGTTACTCATGCACCCACAGGTGTTGATCAGGCAGACATCAGAGGGCGAGGAGCGTCTCTCTAAGATTTGCGAGGAGGCCGAGAGTCTCCAGCTCCACCTGCCCAAAGCTGGAGTAGCACAGGTCCAAGAGCATCTCTCCTCCTGTCAGAGGGAGTGGAGGAACTACCTGGACAGCTGCTCTCAGAGCCAACGAGACTTGGAGGAGAGTATTGACCTTCTGAAAAAGTGAGTCTTCTCTCTTAACATGCCTTGTATTTATTTATTTAAGTAAAGGAATTTAAATAAAACTGTAATTTGCCTACTTCCCTCGCAGTTTTGATGAGTGTGTGGAGGGTCTACGAGACTGGCTGCGGCAGATGGAGCTCAGCCTCAGGAGCGAGCCTGTTTTTGGGGAAGAGAGCCAGCAAGGAGCCCCCGACACCACAGAGGAGCTGGAGAGGATGGAAAACCTCCATAAGGAACTGCTTGCAAGAAGGTATTTATACGTGGGTGTGCGGTCATAGGTTATATAGATGGTAAAGCATCAGCTGTTGCATATTCATACTACTAACATATCCCTCTTTTCTTACAAGGGACTCCATCGAGCGTGCATGCCAGGAGGCCCAGTCTCTGTCTGACGCCGGTCGGGGGTCGGGAACGGAGGTCAGAGTGACAGGCCAGCTCCAGATGGATCACCAAGCCCTGCTGAAGGCGGCCAGGGAGCGGCTGCGAGGCTGCCAGGAGAGTCAGGCTTTTGGAGAGACCCTCCAGGGAGTGTGGGCTTGGCTGGAGGAGATCCAGGAGAGACTGGGTACAGTAGACAGCACGATGGGGACCAAAGAGCAGCTAGAGCAGAGGCTGGAGACTGTGCAGGTGAGGAGAGGGGGGACTTCAGATGGTACGCTATACAGTACATCTTCAGTTTCCATGAATTATTACAGTATATAGATGAAATGCAGTGATTTCAGGGCTTTTTTAACTACATGTAGGAGCACAGTGGCCCCTTTCTTCAAATTTTAGGAGCGCAAAGCAGAAAATTTAGGGGCACAAACCTAAAATTGGCTTGCAAAGCAAAGATTCATATTTGTCTCATTATTCACCTTGTCATTCATGATCCGCACACACGTTGGCCTGCCACTTGTAATGACAGATTCCAAGTAGATAAAGCAGCAAAATGCCCCCATTTAGGGGCAGTCATCATGAGCCCTGGATTTAGGTTTGCATTTACTGTAATATACTATAATATTGTTCTTTATTGTTTTATTGTCTCAGGCTTCTTATGTCAGTCTATAGAGGGGGCTGTTTCCTGTATAATCATGATGTCACAATGCAGTCTAATGCACGGCAGCTCACTGTGACCCAACTCTGCTTCCACAGGACATCCTGCTTTTGAAGGGAGAGGGAGAGGTCAAGCTGAATATGGCCATGGGTAAGGGTGAGCTGGCCCTGCGCAGCTATGGAGCCGCCGGACAGGACGTGGTCCGCTCTCAGCTTCAGGAAGTGGAGGACGCGTGGGCCACGCTGCTTGTGACTGCAATGAGCTGCCACAGGTAGATACTGTACTCACCTTGAATTATCCCCTAAAATACCGTTTAATGACTGTAATTCTGAAGCAGTGGTTCAGTCTGTCGGCATTTCTCTAAAGAATTACACACACTGGCCTGAAATGTAAACACATTTGCATTTAGCCATCTTTGATGTTTGCTTTTTAATGTGACTTTAATTCATTTACCCCTGGACATTTAAGAGGCCATTTACCTGTGTGCCAAAAAATCCTCCCTGGGGAACACGACGGTTATTTTCATCTTGATAGATTGATGTCTCAATGCTATTAATTACCATTAGGTTAAATACATAATGAGAAATATTTGTCTCATTTTGTTACTCTGACTGATGTGACTGATTTAGTGAGTGCTCCTCTGTGTATGTGCGTGCATGACAGCATGCACATGCACCCGTTTGTGTGTGTGTGTGTGTGTGCGTGCGTATGTAATTGAGCAATTAAGGCCACTCCAAGAAAAAATTGATCTCATTAGGGGCTAAATAGTGGATGGCAAACAGTGGGTCACACATGGGGTGTGTTTGTATTTTAAGGAGAAAGGGATAACAGGAGGCGAGGGGGTAGCAGGTGAAGTGGAAGTGTGTGTGTGTGTGTGTGTGTGAGTGTGAGTGTGCAGATATTGGCGTTATTTGTACATGCAGGGGTAACAGATGGCAAGGGAAATTATGGGTGTGTATCTGTGTCTGTGTGTGTTTGAACCCCCCGATAAAAGGGGATAAAGGCAATAAGCCAGTATTACAGGCTATTTATGTTTCTTCGCCATGCCTGGGTCTGAAATGTACTTTGTACTTAAACACAGAGGAGAGTGTTGTCTGTTTTAAGTGTCCAGATTATGTATAATTTTCATAGAATATAACAGAAGAGCGCAGTACAACAGTAAATTGTGTATTTCATCTGGTACTTTCTGTTTATTGAAACTGTATAAGTCCCATGTGTACCACACACAGCCTAACACAGACATTGACTATCTTCCTTTCAGTCGGCTGGAGTGGACTGTGACACAGTGGGGAGGATACTTGGACAGCGCTGCCCAGCTGCGGTGCTGGATGGAGGCTGTGGAGCGGGAAGTGTGCGCCCCGCTCACCCCGCAGCCCGGACCCAGAGAGAAAGCCTCTCAACTGGAGAGACTCAGAGCTCTGCTGGCCGACCTGGAAGACCACCAGGTGGCACTGTCCAGCCTGGAGGAGAAAGCCAGAGAGCTTTTCAAGAAAACCGGAGATGCCAGCTTTAACCATGGCGCACGGACCCAGCTGCAGGCGCAGTTTGATGACCTCACAGCTTTGGTGGAGGTACAGAAGATGTTACTTTGTCCTTTGGGGTTGCATGACTTCAGATTTTTTTAAAGTCGACTCTAATGTTTTGAAAGTTGAGTCGACGTTGACTAGTCGCTGATGACGTCATTCATATTCTTCCCGTCATAAATAAGGGAGGGAAAAGCTTTGCAACAATCTGTATTCACCGACAGACAACTCATGCACAGAAATTAGTAGCCTACACAGAACAGAAGGTATATAAACAACAAGCTGTAAATCTGGCTTTTTTTGTAACATACACTCCTAAGTGCAAAAGAAAGTGTTTCCTACTGTCAGTCAAACAATTAGGGAGGAAAATGACACGGAGGCCTAATCGCCATCACAGCTCGGTCACAGTTTCAGTCACAGTTTTTGTTTTTCGATCCTGCACCACTACTGGCTCTCCCTCCCGATCATGCACATCCTCACTTTGGAAACCCTCACCCAGAATAAAATTAATAACCAAGTTTACCAAGACAATTTAAATCAATTAGGATGATGGATTAGTTTTGTTCAGTGCACTCAGCTGTTGGAGCGGCTCTCCTCTTGTACCACCAAAATCACGTGATCAGCAACTAGTCGAGTCAACGTCATTGTGGAGCAGTATAGTCTACTAATGATCGACTAGTCTATGCAACCTCTAGTACAGATACTATAGAAACCTTAAATATATTTTGGCTCGCTGAAAGATTTTTGATCATTTTATCAGCTCCATGGGAAGGGGAACTAAGTAGTTTGTTTTGTGTTGACTCTGTAGGAGAGAGTACGTCTTGCGCAGGCCGTAGTGCTGGAACACCAAGAATACCTGGAGGCTGTGAGGGAGCTCACCGACTGGCTGATGACGGTGGGAGAGGAGCTACAGCACTGGTCTGATACGTCAGGAGACTCCAACTCTATCAAAAAGAAACTGTCAGAAGTGAGGGTAAGGAAGAGCGTCACATGTAAACACAAAATTTCACTCTACTGATCTCCATACCATGATCAAAACCATTATGACTAAAACTTTGTCCTCCACCTGATTTGATGATACTTTCATCCTGTATGTATAAATGTTTGTCACTTTTGTCAATAATCAACATCCTTATAACAGGATGTGTTAACAAGAAAACAAGAAAACCAGATGTAGTTTATATAGTTATCACAGTGTTTTGCTCACTGTTTTGTAAAATTGTGTCATCATTATTGTAACATTTTAGTGGCCACTTGTAATGGGTAGTATTATATGCACGAGTATCGCTCACCATAAAAATACATTAGAATAATATTTCAGCTCAGATGATACAGTTCTTTTTTATTTTATTTTTAGGTACTAACAGGGTAACAGTAAACACTGCTTATTTTAAATTAGCACCATTATGAGAGAGACATGCCTCAGGGATGTGTGTTGTATCTGTGAATCTACACTCAGGGTTTATGTGTACTGTATTATCTGTTGCTAAGGTAACTGATTGCTGAATTATCTGAACCTATCTAATCCTAATGGACTCCCGCTATGAAGGAGGGCAAACTATACAGGGAATTCAAATTGGTTCTCAGTTTGTTCCCATATCGCCGCCAAGTATCTCAATCTCTCCAGGCACGTTTTTAATGCCAATGCGTTGGTCTTTTACTGAGTAAAAAAAAAAAAGTTAATAATGAGGAGCAGTGGAATTAATGCCGAAGCTTTTCCCTGCTCAGTAATTCTACAATTACAGAGCAGATGGAAATATGTGAAGAGATATTGATTTGCATTTGAATTTCACACGCGGGCCCTAATTATCACGTTATAAATGTGTGTTTGTAGAGCCATAGTGTGAAGCATTTCGGCTAAGGAGGAACTATAATTTGTTGTATACACAAGCTATTTGCACCATTTCCATTTCCCATTGATGGTCTCAAGGTTAATGTTCATATCATATCATATCATATCGTGCACAAAAAAAAAGGATCAGATGCTGTTTTCAGCTCGCTGCTATCACATCACACTCAAGTGTTTGCTTTTCACACCCTCTACCTTGGAAGTGCTGCCTCTCCATACAAAATGAGAAGTGGAGGCGTAGAGGGATGGAGACGGAGGATGAAATTAGTAATAGAGAGAGATTCCTCTGAAGGAAAATGAAAACACAGGTCAGCATCAGACATCGGAGGAGTGCAAGGACAGAATCGGATTCAAACATCAGAAGTGATGGAGCAGGAGACATATGAGAAAATGAATATGTGGGCAGCTTTAAATAGAATCGACTACACATCCGGAGGCTGCAGTTTCCGTAGCCACAGTTTCCGTAGCAACTTCATCTCCTCCTCTCAAACCTCTCCCTGTCTCCTCAGGAACGCGTCGAGTGTCGGTTACTCGAGGGCCGAGAGCGCCTCAGCCGGGTGCGTCGCAGCGCGGCGACCACGGCGGAGCACACGGCGGCGGGCGGCTGCGAGGCGATGGACCGGCAGCTGGGGGCGCTGTCGCAGGCTCTGGAGCAGTGGGAGGGGGCCGCTCTGAGGGCCAGGGACGGCCTGGAGGGGGCCCTGGCGGCCGCCGCGGCTTCGGAGGAGGAGTATAACCGTCTGACCGCACGGCTGGAGGACGAGCTGAAGGAGCTGGACGGACGGCTGAGGAGGTGGAGCCAGGAGCTGATTAAAGCCGAGGGGCGGAGCAACGGCGAGGAAGCGGTGGAGGGATGGCAGCTGGCTAAGGTACGGTAACAGTAACAGTAACGTGGGATTTTAAATAAATAAATGAATGGCAGCATAATGTCTAAATTATTCACTATTCATCTGCTCACAATAGTTGATTTAAAAAAATAATAAACTCCTGTGTTCAGCTGGGATTTGGTTCGGTGAATTGTGATGTGTAAAAAAAAAAACTGACAGGGGCTACTGTGCAGTACTGTACTATGTTAATTTGAGAGAAGATGATTAGCATTGTTAAATGGGAAGGACACACACACACACACACACACACACACACACACACACACACACACACACACAGACTGTGCAGACACACACATTGTGCAAACATACATCCCCTGCATTCAGCTATGCTTTCCCCGTCAGTAATTATCCATTCTATTTGTAAATCCTAAAAACAGATTAGTTTGTAAATCAGCTTTACTGGGATGACGAAGGAGTGACAGCTACAATCCCATCAATTTCCCCTCATTTCCTACCCCCCCCTCCCTTCTGCCCCTCCTCCTTTTGTTTTTTGGCCATTATTCCCCCACTATCTCCCTCTCCCCAAACATTCCCTTATTCGTTTCCTTCTCCTTTTCCCTGTCTGACTTGTTTGAACTGAAGAAGTGTACAGTGATGATGTCTCTCTTGGCTGCAGGGGTTGTTTCTTAGATGCCCCCCTCCCCCCTCCCCCCCGCTTCTTGCCCCCTCCTGCTGCTCTGTTTCTAACCTGCACAGGATGTTTACGGTGTGACATTTTCTCTGTATTGTCGAGACCCTGCCAGCATGTACACCATCATATTCCTCCCCGGGCTTCTTCAGCCATGCCTTTCTCTGGTTTTCCTCAATTTGGGGCTGTCAGAAAACAGAGGAGGAGTCTCCCCCCTCCTCCTCTCTCTCTCTCTCTCTCTCTCTCTCTCTCCTCCTCCTCCTCCTCCTGCCTGTTTCCTGTGTCCAGCCTTGTTTTCGTTACGCGCCCGTTTGTGCGCGTTTGAACCAATCCTGCATCTGTGAGGGCTGACAGCTGAATTCCACCGGGAGTGAGCGTGAGAGAGTGAGAAGGAAAGAAAAAATGTGTGAGAGGGAATAAGTGCAAGGAGTGGGAGGAAGGGGGGAGAGAAAGAGAGAGAGAGAGACAGGAGAGGAGAGGAGGAAAGAGAAAGTAGTAGAACGATGTGTGGAGGGAGGGAAGGAGGAGAGGAGAGCAACGAGTCCACGAGAACAGGGAGGGAGGGAGGGTTGTTTATTGGTCATACGTCAGAAAGAAAACGGGCGAGCGAGTGAGAGTCAGAGAGAGTCAGAAAGAGAGAGAGAGAGAGAGAGAGCTTGTACATATTTCATGGGACAAGATTTCATGACGATGTGAGTGCAGAATGTGAGGTACGTTGAGAGGAGAGCGGGAGAACGGCGGTATCCACAGCTCCTTCCTGCCACAGTCCGCGAAGAACAGAAATGCTATTGTACAAGCAGCACTGTGAGTATGTGTTGGAGCGTGTGTGTGTGTGTGTGAGTGTGTGTTTGTGTGTCTGTGTGTGTGTTTGGATGTGAGAAGAGCGAAAAGAATCGAGCCAGGGTGTGAATAGGAATGTGAGTGTTCTTATTGGTGGGTGTCATGCAGATCCGTTGGGTGTTTGTCTCTCCTTGACACCTAAACACACACACACACACACACACACACACACACACACATACATGCACGCTGAGCCAGCTGGTGTTTCTCTGTCTGCGTTGTGCAGGATATACTGGAGGGCTTGCAGAGCGCGGAGCCGATGGCAGAGAAGTTGAAAGGCCAACTGAACGACTTGGTGCGTTACTCCAGAGACCTGGGCTCACAGTCGGACCGGGTCACGGCGGTGATCAAACAGCACAACAGGTGAGAGAGACTCTTCTCTTCCTGCATTAGCGAACAGTGTGTGCAGTGGATACATACATGTGTGTGTGTGTGTGTGTGCTTGTGTTTTCATTACATGGATTTGAAATGAAACTGAGAGTTATTGGCTGAGGCTTGGAGACAACATAATATTGTGTTGTGTTGACTTTCAGCCTGTTGATATGAGGATGAAATGATCGTACCCCACATGTCTGTCATAAGCTGTAGCTGTAATTATGAACTAATTAATTAGTTATGAAAGTTTTTTTTTTTTTTTTACACATGTAAGAATTTGGTTTCATGTGATGCATAACAGTGCAACATAGCTGCTTTGCATAACCGCATAATTTATTTGTATGAATGAAATGAATTAGATTACGATGTGATTTTTCATGCACTAGTTGAACTGAAGCATCAGACTGAATGTATCTTTAATAATATAAAGATAAAGATGTCATTCATGATGTCGCTCAGCCCTGTCATTCGCCCACCGAGGAAAGTTTATTGCACATAATAGTATTATACGTAATGCACAAGAACAGACAGTGCATGACCTGTGTTCATTCATTCCACAACATGGCAAACAGAGAGTTGACTTCTCTCAAAACACAACTCACATGTCTGAGTGGCTGCAGTTGGTGCCGGGTTTTATAAGCCTACTTGTATTAGAGTGGGTGGGTGTTGCTTGTGCATGTGTGTGGCCAACTCTCACACACACACACAGTCATGATGCGTGTCAGCCAGACGAAGGTGAAAGGTGAGAGAGTGCACCAGAGCCACCAGTTGCTAAGCGACATATCGCCACCTTCCCCTTCACCCCTGCTCATTCGCCGTGCTGTGTATGTGTGTGTGTGTGTGTGTGTCCTTCTCCGGTTAAATTTTATGCAAGACCGAGTGTGATTTTGAGAGAAGTCAGGTACATTTTGGATTTCCTTTTTTTTTTTTTTCTCCACGCTGATAAGTTGTATGCTTTCGACTATTCACTGAGCTCTCATCGCCTGCTTTTGAGCCCAGTGGTCGCTTGTTTGTGAAGACGCCACACAGCAGCGCCTTCTTTCCGAAAGAGCATCTGCATACAAAACAAAACAACACAACCATACATATTCAACACATGCAAACACAAGTTTGAACGTATCTGCTCAATTTGCATGGATGTAATAGTATTAGATTGCTTCGGCCTGAGATACTGCAGGGTAGTGTGATGGAGCACTGTGACTAACGCTTATTGGCAGACAACCTGAGTGAGGTCAACTTGTTGGGGATGCTTTTGGCGGGTAATTGGCCTTGGATGCTGATTGGCACAAAAAAAAAGAAAAAAAAAAGAAAACAGCAGCCTTCCCCATTCATTCAACTGTTTGGTCTGTAATAGACTTGGCCTGTGTGCTCTTTGCACCTGTCCTGCATTAGGCACTGCAGAAAGGAGAGAGAGGGAGAGAGTGAAAAAAGGGAGTGAGAGGAGAAGAGGAAAAGGCAGCAACTCCCCTCCTCCCCTTCGTAGCACATGCCAGATTTTGTCTGTCACAGCAAAAAAAAGTGCTTCTTCCACACTCATGCTATCCCCACTGTGTTACCCTTTCATGCCCTCATCGCATCATTAAAACTCAAGGGTGTTTGTGTGCACATCTTTGTGTCTATTAATGTGTGTGTTGAGGTGTTTGCTACAATAGTGGAGGGGTGTGTGCGCGTTTTACTTTTTTTTTTCTTCCCATGCCTCCCTCTGGACAGTTACTCTTGCTTAAACAGCTGCGCACCTTGTTTCCCTGCTGTCATCCGTTCCATCACTCCCTCCGCCCCATCCCCTCTTTTCTTTAACCTTTAGCCAGGGCCTTCAATATATGAAACTCAATGATGCTCCTTTTTTTTGTCATTGGGTATCTTTGTCATGTCCAATCTGAGTTTGAATCCACTTAAATGCACATTAGGATTTTGCAGCTTGCTCATCCATCACCTGTGTTAATATCTGTAGCAAGCACATCCATATCGTGCAGTTCATTCTACCCTGTCTTTATTTATAACTTTAGCCATCCTTTACAGGTGCACTTCATCATTTCAGATTTCAGTTTTATTCAACATGTATGCTGAATACCATTTATAGGCCTATACAAAAAGTATGTTTCACCATCTACACCTTACTGTATATTGTCGGTCTGTAGTGTTGCTGTAGCCCATTGTTCAAGCTGTAAATCCTGAAGGATATAGAGAAAAGTGTCAGCAGGTGAAAAGTTACTGGTGAAAAACAGCTCACTAAATCCCAAATGTCAGAGTCTCCCTTTAATATACCATCATCCCTCACTGTATTGCTCCCTCACACACTGTATCTCTGCCACATCCCTCGCATCTCTCCCTTTTTCTCACTGCATCATCCTGTCATTCCACATTTACTTCATCCTGTCACCCCTGTAAACTCTTGCCCCACTCATATGTTGCCTCTCAACCCCCCCTCCCACGCAGTACTACCCCTTAACACCATCCCCCCGCTCTTGCTCTTTGCCTCAACGCTCATTCCTTCCACTTCACCCACTTCTGCCATCTCTCCACCTGCCTGCTTCTCACTCGTGGTCCTCTCTCTCTCTATCTCTGTCTGCGCGGCTTCCCTTACTCCTCCTCCTCTGTAATTTGAGGCCAGTTTTTACAGTATCTGAGCATCTGCTCATCTGTCCTCTTTGTTTTGACGAGCACATGGGCGGTAGACAGT
This sequence comes from Trachurus japonicus, assembly GCF_045865225.1. Taxonomy (NCBI): domain Eukaryota; kingdom Metazoa; phylum Chordata; class Actinopteri; order Carangiformes; family Carangidae; genus Trachurus; species Trachurus japonicus. The sequence continues at coordinate 15,027,668 of NC_140930.1, forward strand.
GAACACCTCCCGTGGTTGTAACCACTTTTCTCTCTTTGTTCATTTAAACCTGTCAACAACACGTTAAATCCGTCCCTTTTCCTTTTTCCCCTTCTCCTCTCCAGTCTCAGTCTCCGTGCATCCAGAGAGTGTCAAAACAAGGAGCGTTTGTTGGAGCAGAGGTTCCGCACAGCCCTCAGAGACTTCCAGCAGTGGCTGGTCAACGCCAAAATCAGCACCGCCAAATGCTTTGATGTGCCGCAGAGTGTCACAGAGGCCTCCACTGCTCTGCAGAGGATCCAGGTAGGAGATACAGCCTTTGTTCAGCTCTTATTGACATTTTCTTTTATTACAGTTTTCAATCTTTTCAATTATGTTTTTTTGCACTGCACGTTGCAGGTGTCACTTCAAAGTCACACTTTGTTCAACTCATCCAGTTATTGCTGCTCATACGCAGATTTGCTGTTTGTTATTGGTGCTGGGAAAGGAAGAGTTTTCCCAGGACAGACCTACTGTACCAGACACTGAGCAGCAAATATACAGATTTAATCAGATTTTCGCTGTATCAGTCAGGGGTAGAAAGACTGCATGCTGCTTTAATTTTTTTTTTTTTTTCAGATACAATGAAATTTTTAATAACTAGCTTTATGCTACTGGAGTGGTGGCAGGATAAATAGTAATAACACTCCCCCCACTGGGCCATGCAGTGCCTTGACTAGTGGTCATTATCCGGCTCCACTGGAGCAGTGACACTTTTACATTGAGTAGCTGATGATACTGGAGTTAAGGGAGTGTAATTCATTCACTTACATAACCCAGAGTTTTTTCAGTCCGTTGAGGGAATGAAATCAGCCATCATCTTGTCATGAAAGCGTTTTTGTCTTCTTCTGCCTTTGCTCTATAACTGCTCCTGGAGGAGCTGTAAATCCTCATGCTTGCAACGTCCTCAGTTGCTATTTACAAACTCTAGCTGCATTTATTTATTTATTTATTTTCTGGTTGCAGCTGTCGGACTACGCAACAGATTGGTGCCACAAAATATAGTGATGGAACAATAAATGTGCTTTCAGTGGTAGATTTGCTCAAGGGGGGGTGTCTGTATTGACATGCCCACTGTAGAGTGTCCACTGGTGGGCCTGTCGGAGTGACGGGACCTGCCGTAGGCTGGATGAGCTGGAAATGGGCAAATGGCCAGGAGGGATGAGAGATGGGTCCACAGCGGGGTCTCTCCGCCATTCTCTTCAAAACATCTCATGTGTCTCTCTTTCGGAGAACTCTCTGTGTCTTTCTATGGGAAGCTGGCAGGTGTAACAGTCTGGCAGCCTTTTTTAGAGCACCCCAGGGCCCTGGCTAAGAGTCAGGTGCTTGTCTGTTAAGGTAGACGTCCCCACATCCCTGCACCAGACAGTTAATTACCTCCCAGACACCTGACCGTGTCCACCACTACCGCTCTGAGCTGAGCCTTATCCTTTGATGGTAAATGTTACTGTAAATCTGCAGTTGTTAAGCACAGAACTTGATTTTAGTTCAACGGAGGTTGGTTTGTACACGTGATGTTCGACTTCTGACTCTGTGACTATAGATTCAATCTATAGTCACGTGGTCGCGCTGAAAAGAGCCGGGTCACAACAGGCAAAAGAGCGCTGGGTTATTTGGAGAGATCAATTTCTGAAAAGCTGTCAAAGAGGAGACGCTTTTTGTCTGTGCTTGTTCAGAAGTTTCTTCTGTAGCTTTGAGGATGAGAGCAGAAGATATGGCAGCAGAGAGAGGAGACAGAAATACAGAGGCGGTGATGTTTTATTTATTATTGACTTGGTAAGGAATGTGGAACAATGTTTCCACATGGCTGACCTCCAGGAGGGCCGGCGTGGGAGGGGCGGGGGGCATCCATTGTGTCACGCTTAATTGGTGGTATAGAGTTACACTGGCAGGGGGAAAATGGTAGCAAGTGTGAAAAAGACAGTGAATGAACACAGAAAAGAGAGAAAGAGAGAGAGCAAGGCAAAGAGACAGGGAGATGAAAAGAGACAGACAGAGACTTTCTATGCTTGTGTGTGGTTGTACTGTACTAAATGTGTGTGTGTGTGTGGAGTTGTAGTGTGTGTAAGTGATGTGCTGACTGCACAGATGGTGGAGTAGTCCCTGCTGTGCTACTGTCATCAGCTCAGCTCTGAGGGAGGGGTCCGTGTGTGTGTGTGTGTGTGTGTGTGTGTGTGTGTTTTGTGGCTGGTTTGGAGGAGCTATGTTAAAAACCAACATATTTCAGGCTCACTGCCTTTTCTTATCTGAGATTGCCTCCCAGGGTCATCAGCCCCCCCTGCCCCCCTTCCCACACACATCCACACACACCCAGACACCCTAACCCCCCCTCTTCATCTTACGCATATGGAATTAGTAATGACTCAGTCTAATTACTGCTTCTGACAGTGTAAAGTGAGACTATGAAATTAAGCCCCCTACAACCCTCCCAAAAACCAAATCTGAGTCTGTGGTCGGTCGTATTGATAACAGTTGTTTATGTATTTATATGTGTATATGTGCGCATGTGATGGTAAATTTATATGTGTGTTTGTGTATACTGCATGTAGCATGTCAACACTTCATACCTAGAACTTTACTAAGATGATGAGTAGATGGCTGGGCTGCAGCCGTTACTTCAACTTATTTTATGCCACTTTTTGTTGTAGACATTATTGTTTGTTGATGTTTTTCTTCTTCCACTTCCATTTCTTCTTTGCTTGGATGTATATTATCTAATTTGTGAATTAATTCTTTGTAACAAGGGGTAGACAATATAAGTTTGCTTCTTTCTGCCCCCTTTCATTCAAGAGTTACAGTATTGTCTTTTTTTTAATGAGTTTTATTGTTTTGTTTTTATGCTCGATAAATGAATGAAATAAATAACTAAACTAAACTAAACAGTTACCCATAAGCCACTGCATCAGAAGTTAAAGACAAAAAGAAGTTTGAGGCTGTCATCTGGTCGATTTCTTTTTTTTTTTCTTCCCTCCTTTCACTTTCACACCCTCCTGCCTTTGTGTGTGTGTGTGTGTGTGTTTTTGTTAAAGAGTCACAGTCCCTTTGTCTTTGTCTGTGTATCCCCGCAGGAGTTCCTGAGTGACAGGGAGCATGGCCAGGCCAGGCTGAGTACAGTGGGAGCCAGTGGGGAGCTGCTGATGGCCGTGGTGTCCAGAGACCGAGTGGAGGGGATCAAGGCCAAGGTGGCGAATGCGAGAGATGACTGGAAGAGCCTGATGAATAACCTGCAGATGAGGGAGGATGCACTCAAGGTTGGTTTACCATACACACGTTTGTTTGGATGCTGCTTTCTGTGGTTTGCGCCGGAAAAAGAAAATCAGGATCCGAGAGGTTAATAAAGGTTGTCGCTGTGGTTTGGGTGTTTAAATGGGCAGACTAAGTGGTTGTACACAGTCGTTGCTCTCTGTTTAATAACTGTGTTTATGCATACATATGTCATAATATAAATACTGGTGTGGTTTCATTTGATTTATTGCGTGTATATAGTATTTCAGAGGATAAACAAATAGAGATACCAATGTAAAAGAAGTGATGTGCAACTATATTCTGACTGTCTCATTAAAATGTTTACATCTTCTAATATCAAACAAACCAACAAAACACTAGTTTCCTGTTTTTGAATTAACTCTGCATCATATTTCCAGAACCTGCAGTCCCAGATGACAGAGTTCGAGGCGAGTGCTGAGCCTCTGCAGGACTGGCTCAACAGCACGGAGGTCAGAGTTCAGGAGAGCAGCGCTCGACTACACGACCTTCCCGCCAAGAAACAGGAGCTCAGCAAACTGCAGGTATGTTGGTTTCCCTGAGTTACGATCCACCCACATCGCTCCATCTGGGGTTCATTAACCTGCAGATTTCTGGTTCCTCGTGGTATCCCTCACAGCTGAACATTACTGCTCTTTTAAAATTACGTTTCCCCCCTGTAATTTTTGTGGTTATTCACTGGACCATCTGTTAATTTTACAGTGTTTCATACCCACTGCTTAAGCAATATGTTTCAATTTAATCCATCCTGTAGGATCCATTTTCTTTTAAATTACATTATGTCATACTGAGAGGCCACTTTTTATAGTTCTCTCCTCAGCTGCTATCAGACAGTCTCTCATTTCCTCTCTTCACTCAAGTAAATCTTGGCACTACACCATAAATTGAATATTAAGTAGATTTTCCAAGGACACTAAATAGTTGTAGCTCTCCATCAGATATGGATCCCTAAAGTACAATCTGAAATCAGCTGGGAGAAGAGAGGGACCTAATTACATTTGTCGAGCACCACAGGATCAAAATAGAGCAGCGTCTTGACACAATAGTCAGAGGAAAAGTCCAGAAATCTAATTAATTCTCCTTCTGTCACAGCTGAAGCGCTGCGTGGCTAAAAGGCCCTTTTCAGGATGCGATAACAGCCTCTGCCATGTCTGGCAGAGACAAAAAGGGAGGAGAATCACGGAGCGTTAAAAAGATAAAAGTGACAAAGGAGGAAAAAATATATCAAGCCCATCTTTAAAGCTCTGCCCTTATCGTTGTTGCTATTTTTGTATTTACTCTGTCGCCTGCTGTAGCACTTCTCCTGGTTGCCTTTTGTCTGGCCCTGCAAGCAATTACATTTCCTCCCCCAGCACCTGAAGTACAATACAATACACGCAGGCTTCAGTGTCTGAACCTGTGTTGGCAAAATCCTCTTTACTTCTTCACATACGTACCCCCCGCCTATGCATTTATTTTATCAGGCTTGTCTCCACTCCCTGTGCTGAGCTCTGCTGTGGCGTCTTAACTGAATGATTGTGTTTCTATTTAAAAACGAACATCAAGAGAAATACTGCTGATGCTTTTTTTAAATATATACTGTATACAGTGTTCTTCTCCCTTGTCTTTATCAATGTATTTTGATGTGCTATTGTTGTTCTGTCTCTACTTGTGACATGTTAACCCAACCCCCCGTATCCCTCCTCCCTTTTCTGTCTTTGCTTTCATGAAAAACACCTTCTTTTTTTGTCGTTTCATTTTCCCCTTCACTCAAAAACGCAACCATCCTTTCCAACCTGTCACTTTTTAACTCCACATTCACAACTGTGCTCTCCTTACATCCTTTTGCCACTTCATCTCCCTTCTTTTCCATCCTCCTCCTCCTCCTCCTCCTCCTCCTCCTCCTGCTTCGTACTGACCCAGTGTGTACTGGAAGAGATAGCCAGTCGGGAGGCAGAGCTGGGCAGGCTGAGGGAAAGAGCTCACCGTCTATGGGAGGGACAAGCAGCTGGCAAGGGCTTCGTCCACCGTGTATCCCAACTGTCAGCACAGTACCTAGCCCTCAGCAACTTAACCAAGGTAAAACTGCTCCCACCTTTTAACCCCTGTGCCCCCTCCCACTCTACCCCCCTACAGTACCTCTCTTGTACTTATCTGTGTCTCTGTCTGAGAAATGCTGCAGCAAGCTGAAATGTGTCCTGCTTGATTCATGTTTTGTTTAAGGTGAAAAACTACGTAGCCTTATGTCTAGCCTGTGTTGTTTAATGTTGTTCTGCTATGTCATGCATTATTTGCCTCAGGTGAAAATACGCGACCCAGGAATGTCTCTACATCCAGAGTAAATTACCTGAGTACAATAATATCTCACCAAAAAGGTCCTCGTGGCGGCAGCCTCATCAACATATAAAAGGCCAATGCTGTTGAGCTTACCTTTGTGCAATGAAGCACTTCTGAAATGCCAGAGCTGAAATGTGTCAGTGCTCGAGAGTCTGACCTTTTTGAAGCTCTCATTAGATTGGTCGCACGCTTATGATTAATCTGATACAGTGTCGAACAAAAAAATTACACTGACCAAAAAGCACCATTCCCTGACCCGAGGACAGTGAGAGTGCTCCAACAATGATGAATGGGATTTATTTACTTTGCCGCCTAACTAGTGGAGCGCTATTTTTAGGTCCTCTTCCCGGCCAGACATGGAAACAGGAACGAAATCATTTAAAATTGCCCCTTGTAGATTGTTATTGTAGCTCTGCCTGTCTCCACCCTACAGTCACACAGATGCTGAAGATGTGCTGTGTTGTAATGTGTGAGGGTGGGAAAGTCTCCAGAGACGTCTGTGAGGGAAAACAAGGCTGTAATTTTCAAACACAAACAAAACAAAATGAAGACAGTGTTTTTATGCGCTGGAATCCGGAAAGTGTGTTCTCCACTTTTAACTCGCTGCAAACCTGTCTGTCATAAACAATATAGTAAGGCTTGAGGAGTGTTTTTTGTTAACAGTGCTGGGCTCTTCTTATCTTTAAAGGACAAAGCCTCCAGGATTGAACGTATCGTAGGGGAACACCGCCTCTTCTCTCAGGGTCTTAAAGAGCTGCAGGACTGGGTTTGTGAAGCTCAGCGGGTCCTCAACACCTGCATCTCCACCACCACCGACAAGGGCGTGTTGGAGGAACGGATGTTACAGCTGGAAGTAAGGAGTGGGCGATGACGGGTGTGGGAATATACCAAGATTTTCAGCTATTTTTGGGCCAAGGAAACTGTCATTGTCTCAAAATCAAGACTTGGAGCAGCTATAGTGCTGAAACAGGCCTGTTGCAAACAAATGTAAAAAAAAAAAAAATGCACTGAGTCAGCAGGGAAGTCTAGAATCACATACTCATACATCTTATTTAAATGTTTCAAAGTAAACACTGCACAAGCTACAGAAGATTAATCACACATTTAAGTATTAAATGTATGTTCATGCCCTGGATAATAAAGGTCAGCGTTGATAAACAACCGTAACCAGTGCAGCAGATACCAAGGTTAGAGCTAGTGTCATACACTGAGGAATAATTCACATTTTTGGATGTAGCACCAGACCAAAAGCATAAAAATACCATAAAATTAATGGTGTTACCCACACAGAAAAAACCTATAGGTTTTAATATAGGTTTGAATATATGTGACATACATAAAATTGGCCGTTTTCATATACACATATATGCTAATATACTGTATATGGTGCATATATGCACAGATAAACTGCATATAGGTTTCATATATGAGCATATATGTATATCCTATATATCCTCATGAGGATATATGCGCATACTGTATATGAAACCTATATGCAGTTTATCTGTGCATATGGTGCATATATGGGGAAAGTAACTAGTAACTATAACTAATCACCTTTTTAAAGTAACGTGCCCAACACTGACCAAAAGACGCAGTGTGTTAATGGTTGGTGGTGATCACTAACTAACTGTTGGACCGTCTCTTTGTCCTCAGGCCTTACTGGCTGCTCGTCAGGAGAGGGAGATCCAGCTGAAGATGCTGCTAACGCGAGGAGAAGCCGTCCAGAGGAACACGTCGGCCGAGGGCGTCCCGGTGATTCGCAAACAGATCCAAGACCTCAAGGACTCGTGGGACTCCCTGCTCTCGGCCTCCATTCAGTGTAAAAGGTTGTGATCATGACGCAATCAATCTGTCAGACCGTTGATAAATGGGGCCGCGGGCCTGTCTTGTTTCACTTGATGGATTTCAGTCAGTTGAAAGGTTAAAGGGACAATTAGATTAAACTGCACGTGTAGGGCGCGTGCACATGTGTGTGTGTCTTTGTTTATGTCTGTGTGCTGCTAATGTCATTATGTTGATTGTCACAGTCAACTGGAGGGCGCCCTGTCGCAGTGGACCAGCTATCAGGAGGACGTGGGTCAGTTTGTGTTGTGGATGGACCGCGTGGAGGAGACACTGAGCTGCTCGGACAGACAGTACTCTGAGATGAGAGACAAGACGGCCAACCTGGGAAAGACCAAGGTATCACATCTCTATAATACAGTAGTAACTAGCTGATAAAAGTATTGATATCGACTCTACCAAACACGGGTCTGTTTTTTTTCTGTTTACAAAGCAGTCGCCATGTTATCCAGCTTTTTGTTTCTTTTCTTTTTTCTTTTACTTTTTCTGATGTTCTTCCAAAAATATTGGACTACCATACATGTATATCCCCGAGCCTCCCAGTGGAGCTAGATAAACTACAGTGAGTGCGTGTGTATTTGTTCTGATTTCCCTCCAGCTTCTCTATGAAGAAGTATTGAGTCACAGCAGTCCTCTGGAGACCATTGCCACAAAGGGGTCCAATATGGCTGAACACTACACCACCCAGCAGGAGGTGCAGCAGCTGCAGTGTAGATACAACACGCTCAAAGAAAAGGCCAAGGTACTTACCCACAACATACGCTTTCATTTTTTTTTTTCCCCTCTGCAGGCATTTGAATAATGAATGATTGTTATGCCTCTGCGCCTGCAACAGTCGGGGCTAGAGGCACAGCTTTTGGGGTTCTCTGTCCGTCAAGGACGAACTGATTCGATTTTGGCGGTCAAAGAGCAAGGTCATGGCGACCTCACAAAACACGATTTTGGCTGTAACTGTTAAATTCATGCACTTATTATGATACAAATTAACACAAATCTCTGTAGTATGATACAATTATGAAACTATGACATTTTGCATCGAGTTGGTCAGAGGTGAACTTCATAACGTTGTGTGAAACCACTGTTATTATTTTATGCATTAACTCAAGAAGGGGAGACTGTGACCATCTGTCCTACAACATAACTGACTGGTGTTTTATAGAACGCCTTCCGGTCATCCATTATATATCCATTATATCCCAACCAAAATGTTGGTGTTAATGACCTACATGTTGGGCTTTTTAGTCATTTTTTTTTTATTATTTATAATCACATTAACAATAATGCTAGCTTTTTAGTTTCAAATATTGAAACTAATGCGCTTTTGAATATTATGTTCTTCTTTACTCTCCAAAACACAACTATAGTTACGTTTGTGTGAGTTATATGTTGTAAAACTAACCCAATCATTGTTTTTGACAACACATTTCCACCGTCCTGTTCTTCCCTAATATTAGATATACAGAAGATACTTTATCCATCCCACATTGAATGGCTTCCTGTAATGTTTCCAACCTGTTGTTTTGCAGAATGCAGTCGGCAAGGCCAAGGGACTAGTACTGGTCCACCAGGAGTATCAAAGGGGCTTACATGTGTTTGAGGACTGGCTGGAGCAGGAGCAGGCCTCTCTGGCCTCCCTGTCTCACCCAGAGGGAAACGTGGATACACTGGAGAAGACGCTGCAACAGCTACAGGTAATAATAATAATAATACTGTGGAGGTTTGTGAGTGTACAAATGCACAGAGAGTTTCTTCATATTATTGTGTACTCTCTTACCCACATCTGACATCAGATCTCTCTCTCTCTCTCTCTCTGGAGGCCAATGCATAAATCTTTAACACCTGGACCCTTTTGGCAGCTGAACCACTCCAGATTCCTCAGTCACTGTTTCTTTTCTCTGCTTGTTTCCCCTCACACAGCTCCTACAGGATCGCTGCTCAAACGGCCAGTCTCTGCTCTCCTCTGTGCTGACCAGCAGGGAGAGAGTAATCCCTTGGGGTATACCACAGATCGAGGACCGGGCGCTGGACACCGCTCAGAGGGAGTGGGGGGCCTACCAGGGCCGCCTGGAGGAGACCCAGACCCAGCTGAACTCCACGCTGACCCGACTGAGGCAGATGGGCCAAAGGTTCCTGAGTCTGGCCCAGTGGCTGGAGGAGATGGAGAAGGTGGCAAACATCAGGCGTCATCGGAGGTCGGACAGAGGCAACAAGGAGACTCAGCTGAAGAAACTCCAGGTCAGAGAGAAACTGACCCCGACGCTGGTTCCTGCAAATATGGCTTTAAGTTCAAACATGTGCTTCAAATACAACAGATGCAGTGATAACAGCGTGCCTACCTGTTCACACACTCAGAACTCAACCACAGCAATATAGAAAGAAAATAGAGTTTACCTTCAAAAAAAAAAAAAAGAAAGTTATGAGGTATTTTGGGGTTGAGCACTGCAGTATATCACTTTTCTAACTTACACAACGCACATTCTGATCACAACATGAGTAGTTTGAAGCTAAACCACAGTGGACAGAGTATTTTCCTGCTGGGTCTCCTCCCTCTGGAGCAAACTTCCTGTCAGTGTCAGGATGTCAGACAGTCTCAGGATTTTCCCTCCCTGCATTCCCTGCATTTAGACAGACACACAAACACACACACACACACACACACACACACACACACACACACCCACCCCTTGTCCCATATGATGAGTGTGATTTGATGCTATATATATTTCTTTTCTTTTTTTCTCTCTAGTGTTTGTCAACATTTATGAAGCTTTGTTTCTTAAAGGGATAGTTCAACATTTTGGCAAATTGGCCCATTGCCATAATCCCTCTAGTTTTAGGAGTAGGTTCGTTACCTTTAATTGTCGATGCAAGCTACTTTTAGAACAGCGGAGCAGAGCTGCGAGCTGCTCAGAGCTACGCTACGGAGGCTAATGGGATGTCTTGGTTTCCCTCATCAAACTCATCAAATACACAATCCAACAACTCCAAAAAGCTCTCATGGACAAGTTGTGACCTGCACATTCACCAAGCTATGAGATAATAATATAACGTTACAAGACGGAGTTGTTGCAAAACCACTGATGCACGTTTCCGTTGGGGGCAGTTTTTCGGCAAGAAGTCTCTGCATTTGCCTCGAAAACAACGCTTCGATATTATCTCATAGCGTGGTGAATGTGCAGGTCACAACTTGTCCATGAGAGCGTTTTGGAGTTGTTGGATTGCGTATTTGACGAGTTTGATGAGGGAAACTAAGAAATCCCATTAGCCTCCGTAGCGTAGCTCTGAGCAGCTCTGCTCCGCCGTTCTAAAAATAACTTGCACCGACAATTAAAGGTATCGAACCTACCACTATGACTATAGGGATTATGGCAATGGGCCAATTTGCCAAAATGTTGAACTATCCCTTTAAAAAAACATATATAATTTTAACTGGATATAACTAACGTATGATCATTAATGCTCACCTCCGCGTCTCCGGTGAACAGGGGTGTCTTGAGGCAGTGCTCGCCCGGCAGGGAGAGGTCGATGGCCTCTCCTCTCTGGCCCAGCAGGTTCTGGAGGAAACCTACATCAGCAGTCGAGTCAGTGTCACTGCCACCCAGCTCACGGCCCGCTACCACTCTCTGCTGCTCAACATCCAGGTAAGAGACCCTGAGGGCCGGTTCATGAGGTCGTATCTGTATAATATCTCCTGTTTTATATCTGCTCCCAGTCTGTCAGACAGTTTACGTTGATATTATACAAGATTCCCTGATCCTGCTGACATTTACAGTGGGGAAAATAAATATTTGGTCCCCTGCTGATTTTTTTGCCCTTATTTCACTTGAAATTGAATTAATGTATAACCTTTCTGATTATCTTATTTCTGGATGTTTTGTTGATATTCTGTATCTCTCTTTTAAAATAAACTTACAGTAAAAATTATAGACCGTTCATTTCTTTGTGGGGGCGCAAACTTACAAAATCAGCAGGGGATCAAATACTTACAGTATATTCCCTACTCATTCATACTTAATTATATGAAATAAGCAGCGGGGCCAGATGTGAGTTACCTGTTGATAGTGTTTGTTCATAGACGTTTGAGTCCACCCTTGTCTTTCATTATGTCAAAGCTTACAAATGTAATTACAGTAGTATAAATATTTTCTGAGGCCATACAGTATGTACAAGATACAATTGCCCATGTTATCAGCTCATATACTTAATCCTTGTAGATCCACTGCTTAACAGTATTATTTGTATAATTGTATCAACAGCGCTTTTGTTGGACAGGAAGAATAACTTGAAACATTGCTGCTGCACAAACACAATACAGAGTTTCCTGTCTGCCAAAGATTTTCCTGTTCGAGACCTACCTGTCATCATGAGTGGAATATAACAGCGTGTCTGAAGGGTTCAGTGAAGTTAAATTTAAGATCTTAAAAATAAATGCAATTTAACACGTGTTTCATAATCTAATGGACAAAGTATAAACTATATTTGGACAATGAAAGGAGAAACAACCTAGTATTGTCTATTATTATATCACATTCTTTCTGTAGCTCCTCTCTATATAAGTAATATAATGATATTTTTGTGATTATTTAATTAATTTTGGCACTTGCTCGCTATGAAACCATGACCTTCCTCATTACTGAAGATATGATTAGTGACAGTGTCTCCTATACTGTAGGTCTCACGGTGCTAAATAAAGCTCTGTAAAATATAATTAATTCACTGTTGCAACAATTACAAGTCCCAACAAACACATAAACACTTTATAAGTCATCATTTTTAATGTTAATCGTTTCAGGTTCATGTTATAAGGCCTTTTTTTTTAGTTCCTTCTAAATTAAAATCGTTGCTTTTTAAGCCTTTTTAACACCTGCAGCCGGTTCCTTTTACAAAGTCGTAATGATCTATGAGTGGAAAATTTAAACAGTTTTGTGTCACACGGTCTCAATCACAGATCAAGAACATGTGAATTCGTGTGCAGTGCCACCGGGGTCTCTGCCCGCAGTGCGCTTTTCACACATGGTTATGCTCTCTCACCATGGAATTCACTGCAGTGCAACTTTGGGCCTTGTTTCTGTAACACCCCATTGAAGTAGCTCTTGGAGTTATGCCTGTGAGCCCAGCCTGTGTTGTTCTGTATACTCAGATCTAGCCTCTCTATTTGTCTGCTCCTCTGGGGGGGGACTAAAGGAAAATCAATGGGGCTCCTCTGGTCTGGGGCTACGGCTGTAATTAAACGCTACAGAAGGCAATCTCACACCCGGCACCGGGAGTGGAGGAGCTTTGCCTGCGCTGCATTGATTTTTACACCTTCAGTAACACATCTGAGTGTGTGTGCCGTGTGCGTGCATGCGTGTGTGTCTCGCTGTCACTCCCACAGTTTGTTTCTCTGTCTCTGTTAAACCCACACCCCTTCCTTCCCCTCTCAAAATTCAACTCAAGCATGCATATACTTAAAGTCATGCCGACACACACGCGTGCTGCAGACACACAACATCCCTCACCGACCGTGCGCGTCTGTAATTATTCTGTGTGAAGTGGGGGCCATATGGGCATGAGGTGGGAAGCTATTACCTCTGTCTAGTCAGAAAAGGTGTGCACTCAGCACTATCAGCTAATTGGAGGTTCTCACCACAGGATTTGCAAGTTGAGTGAATAATGTGTCAAACCTGCAAGAAACCCTCTCCATCCTCGCGGTGTTATTGACTCAAAATTTCAGTCAAGTGGATAATGCGTCAAAAACATAAAGGCCCTCTCTCCACCTTGTTGTGAAGCTATTGACATTCAGGAGAGATGAAAGAGGACGGGGGGAAACGGATATTTTCTGTTTTGATGGCTGATCAGAGAGATTTTGGTCCTTGGTGGCCAGTGTTACACTACTGGGGCCACATATCACACCTGAAACGGCTACAGATACACTCCTTGTTTCCTGGAAATTCCCCCGACTTTAACAACAGTTTTGACCTCAAACAAAGAGAAACGCTTCTGTTCATATGATGAAATAACCTGTGGACATGAAAGGGTGGTGTTGATTTCCAATTAATTACTTCATCATATTTTAAAAAGCTGAATATATTTGGCCCAATTATTTTATATCATGCATATTGTAGCAGTATCAGTCATATGGTGAAGTTGACAGCCGGTGAGACCACATACACATAGTTTTTGGGGAAAAAACTCAAAAAAATCTAACATTTTATCCTTTGTCTCTGGTTAAACTGTACATATACCGTATATTGCAACCTTCTTTTAAAATCCTACATTTATTGAACTTTTCTTTTGACCTTTCATCCACTTTTTTTCAGGACACCATCAAGCAGCTACAGGAGGAACTGAAGAGCATTGAAGAGGCGGAAAATCTTTGTATGTCTTTCACCGACTGGCTCAGTACGACTCAGAAAAGCTTCATGGTGTTAACGGATACCTCTGAACCTCTGGACCGGGTCGCCATGGAGAAGAAGATGAAAAAACTGGAGGTATTGATCTATTTGCCCAAACATACTGTATATTGTATTTACTTTTGGGTTAGTATGTTGAAGTTTCACAGTCACAGTGCTTGATCTCTCTGTAGATACAAGGTGCAATGCTGCGTTTCATACATGCTCCTGAACAGGTTGCAAATAAATCAGCACAGATGTCGGGTATTTTCATGGTAAAATGATGATTTAGCAAGACTCCAGTTCATGGAGGAGAAGCTGAACACAAACCCATCTGAGTCCAATATCCAAGCCAGCAAAAAAATGTCCAGTCGCAATTTAGTTTTCTGCCAAGCAACATATGGTATCTGCTTATAGCATCAAGTGTACAGGTTTCTTTGGCAGCCACAATATGCTTGGCTAGTAAAAATATGCATGAACTATCTGGAGAGCAAGCACAGCAGTCACTTTACCTTTAATATTTGGAAAGTGCTTCGGCGTTTTAAGAAACTTGCTGTCGAAATTGTCGCAGTTTATCTCTGTGTGCTTTGTGTCAAATGGTCATTAGCAAGAAGACGCCCTGCTGGAACATGCACAGACTACAATACAATACAAAAAAAAAAATCATTGCTGACGTTTATTTGGCAAAGCTCATATCGAGTGTGTAAAGGATTGAATGAGAATGTGAGTATCGATCGGCTCTTTATGAAGACAAAGCGGGTGCTGCTTTGGAGGAAGCGCAGAGCCAGGGAGAGACCTCCCACTGAGAGGCAGAGGATGAAGAAGCGCCGGTGTCAGGAGCCTGCTGGCACAGACACCGTAATTGATGCAGTGCCCTTACCGCTTCACATCCCTCTCTCTCACACACACACACACACACACACACACACACACACACACACACACTTGTCTCCTCTCACACTCGTTTCATACCATAAACAACGTACAAACTAACAAGCAACAGCAAACTCACAATCCCGTGAATCCTCAGTGATTTCTCACATGTTTTTACACCTCTGATTTGGGAAAAAAAACAAAAAAATCTATCACTACATCTCGTTGTCTTTGTCTTCTTCTTCTTCACAAACAAACCCAGAAATGCATTCAGAGACACACACAGTAGACGTTTACAAAAGATCATCTGGTGTGGGCTTTGCAGTAATCCTTGTCTGGGATCGATGCTCTGTCTCTGCATGGGGACCGAAGACACGCTGTCACCACATGTGTCCTTCCAGCGCTGCAGATAACACACAAATGCTCCATCACTTGTGAGATGATTATACATTGACACAAAGACCAGCAGTCAATAGTTGCGTCAAGGGCCATTAGTTGGATTTGAGCCTCATTAGTGACTGTAAAACGCATGAGTCAGTCAGCACTGGTGGGCGCCGTCATGGAAACATCACATGCTTTGACTTCATTAAGATATTGAACATTTTAGTAATTATTAAATTAGCATCTTAAAATAGATACATTTTAGAGGGCATCCTTCGCCTCCTTAGACTGCACAATTTTAGTAGTTTTCTGTATTTGAAATTATTGATTTTCCCCCTTTTCATATTTTCTTTCTGGCTAGGGCATCTTAACCTTTTTATTTTTCATTTTTCCAAGATATTGTTTTTATTTGTACTGTACATGGGTTTCTTCAGTGGTTTCACACAGAGTGCTTGAAGAAAGCATCTTATCTATATATCATATCTACCACTCACTAGCTTCAGGAAAAATTGTAAACCAGGCAAAATGCAAAATGTAAAAAAAGGCTCTTTCCATCTCCTAATTAATCCGCCCCTTCCCCTCCCCCATTCTGAGTTTTAATTTCACTGGCATTTTTTAAATAAATGTTCAAGGGCATTTCTAAAGTCCCTGTTGCTTTTAAATGCTCATAGCCATACTGAAGGCAAACTGGCCCATGTCAACATTTCTTAATTATCAACAATGATACATGCTTTGCTCTTCATAACTGAACTAATAATACGATGCAGAGTAGAATCAGCAGGTTTTATATACTGCAGTTTTGCTGCAGTTCATGCATGAGAGACAGTGACAGCAGTGCTTACAAACTGCTCTCAGGGTCACCTTTGAAATGTTCTCCCTCCGTTAGTGGATAATGGTAATGCCGAACGTGGTTGTCAGCGCTACAGTAGATGTATTACAGTAGATAATGGAGTATGAGAACTCATGCAGAATAAGAAATCAAGACGCTTGTGCTCATCATTTACAGCAGGCGCACAAGATACTTGACATGGATAATTAGGGCTGACATGGTACAAGACAGTTCACTGAATAAAGGGCGGCACTGTGTGCAGGACCTCAGATAAAATCTTCACCAGGCTGCACTGACTGTATTGACGAGTATTGCAGTGTAGTATTGACTGCCACTGGCACTGCAGTATCGAAGTGTCAAGCAGATTTCAATCCTTCTATCAATAGCTAAATTTAACCAAGCCCACTGAGTTGTTATTATTATGTTCTCTGTGCCCAAATATACATCAACAATTTTTAGGGGTTTAAATGCTTTTTAAGATCCTATTGACTCTACTATGTGCAATATGGACAAAATCGTATTTCTCAACAGCCAATCTCTTTTCTTTTTCTTTTTTTAAAGTATTTTTTGGGCTTTCAGGCCTTTAAAAAAAAATGGATAGGACAGTAGAGAGACAGGGAATGGGGAGACAGAGAGAGGGGCAATGACATGCAGCAAAGGGCCACTGCGGCGAGTGCAATAGCCTCCGTATATGGGGCGTCTGCTCTACCCACTGAGCTACACGACGACGCCCCACAACAGCCAATTTCAACACCATCTTGGGCGATCTGGCAAATTTAATTTAAAGTATAGACAGCCAGTTTCCACGAAGAAAGACACTCCACAGGGGGGTTCAGGTTTGAATCTGCTGCTAATGGCAATCACTGCAGACGTCCTTATTTTAACCCACCACACAGAATTGTATGGAATTGCGATGTAGCGAGTGTTTCTTATTAAGGTCATTAAGCGGAGACGTTGACATCGTGACACTGGAAACGATGAACATGCCTGAACGTGCAGGTTCTTATTAGACAGCAAACATGGGTTTGTGCAGGAAGACACAGCTTCTTGTTATGGTATACATTAAAAAAGGGAGTAGCTGGGGTTGTTGCACCGTGAAGCTGCTCTCTACTCGAAGCCTTAATAGACTGATGATGAAAGCTAGATGATGTCCCATTGAGTGGAGGTCTGTGTGTGTTGTGGTTGCCCTGGAAACCCCCATGGCTACTGCTGCCTGTTAAGGCTCCTTATAATTGGGTCCTTCTTTCATATTATTCAGTGTGGTCTCTCCACACCATGACCTCCCCAGTCTTCTCCACATCTCACCACGCAGGTGTCAGCCTACCTGATGGGTTCAAAGCCTTTCAAACAAACTGCCGGGCCGGTCTCGGTGACTGGGGCAGCAGCACTGAAGGTGAAGGACAAAGGAATCAAGGGTTCAGTGTTTGAATGTTAACCTCAAAGTCAATGGAAACTATGATAGTAGGATTTCCTTATCATAGAGCGCGTATGCTATTAGTTTGGTAACTCAGCTGTGAACAAAATGCCTTGGTTCATATTTAGTATAAAAGAAACTTTACCGTTAACTGAACCCTTGCTAAGTTTTATTTATTTTTATTTCTCTCTCACCCAGGTTCTCCAGTCTGAGCTCCAACATGGCCACACTTTCCTAAAGTCTCTGAGGGAGCGTGCAGAGCAGGCAGCCGGCTTCCTGGACGAGGCCGGAGCTGAGAGTTTGGGAGCTGAGGTGGAGGCTCGTCTCGCCCAGCTGGAGGAGCTTGCAGGCGGACTGAGGCAGGAGCACAGCTTCCTGGAGCGGGCGCTGCTGCTAGCCAAGGAGTTTCAGGACCGGTACAGAGCTCAGGCCCAGTGGTTGGTGGAGACCCGAGCTTTTCTCAACACGCCGGTGGAGCCCAAGGCTGAATTGTACCAGCGGAGAGCACAGCTCGCTAAGTATAAGGTATAGCAAGCATGTCATTTATCAGGCTTTTCTATCTGACTGTACTATATTTAAATTGAAATAATGAGTATAAAGCCCTACAGGGCATCACATTAATGCTGCGTTCAGTAATTTTGCACTTGGGTAGGTCCAAATAGCAGCAAGACCTGACTGAATATTATTAGCTTAATGGAGCACTTGAGTGTCCTTGCATGGCTCTGAAATTGAATATACTTTACATAACTGCCGATGATTTTCTGGATTATACCTTTCCTTTCAAACTGATAAACACCCGTGATGTGCTTTGGAAAATCCAAAACACCAGTAATGTGCAATGAGAAGAATCGTAGCTTAGCATGACATACTGCACTTCCTCATATAAAGTCATCATTCTTACGATGTTGTACTGAATACGAAAGCTACATGTTGTCCGTCTGTCTGTGTCCGCAGGCTCTATTGCAGATGGTGCAGTCCCATGACGGCTCCGTCAGGTCAGTGGTGGAGAAGGGAGACGCTCTGCTGGCGTCCGTCCACTACCCCTCCATCAGAGACAAAATGAACAGACTGCAGAGGGACTACGCTGAACTCTGTAAAAGAGCCATGGTGAGGAGCTGTGCTGCGCTGACAGCGGTTTTAATATACAAATAATATTTCCAAGATATAATGTGACACTTGAACTTGTTGATTATATGTAAATTTTTTATAATAAAGACACAAGAGGGTTTAAGAAGCATTTAAAATCTTTAGAATAAGTCGGATGCATTATACTGTAGGTGGTTACAATAGTTTGCATAGTCCAGTAGTACTCAGTGTATGTTTTCTGTGTGTGTTCATCTGATCCAGACTCACGTGGAGAATCTGGAAGGCCAGGTGAAGGAACAGGAAGCGTACCACAATGAGCTCCAGGAGGTCGAGCGCTGGCTGCTCCAGATGTCCAGCAGAATGGTGACTCCAGATCCCACCGTGGGCGGCAGCCTGGAGGCCGCCACTCAACAGCTGGCCAGACACAAGGTGACCAATCACATCGCATCACTACTTCTTCTTCTTTCTTCTTCTTCTTTTTTTTTTTTTTTTTGCTGTTGTTTACTGAAATTGTTGCATGTAATCAAGCAGTGAGCCTTGATTACAGGGCAAAAGTGTTCAATGTGTTTTAATCTAAATTTCCAGACCTCAGCTGGCAGATTCAAAATGTTATTTTCTAACTGTTACAATAATCAGCTCCAATTTACATAAAGTAAAGTGAAGTAGACACTTTCATGTTTATGATCATGCTTGAGGATTTCATTTTCAAACACCACCATACTGTATAATTAGTCTGACCAGCTGACATATTAACTACTTAGTGGTTATGTTAATTTTGTTGTGTGCCATAAACTGACCACATATGGTACAGCATTTACGACTGTAATGTTTTATGACTGTAAACACTTACAAACAACATGGGGTAAAATAAATTACTCAAAGCTTGTTGGTTAACACACAGGTTTATACTTTATTCAGGTATGACTGCCATATATGGTTATCTATGTCTTTTGCTTTAATGGATTTTAATAGCTGAGTTCAGTTTCAGTTGAGAATTGTGTTAGAGGCAACATTTCACGTTTTCTTTTTCATATTTCTAATTGATTTGGAAGACAATAATAATGATAAATTGATATCATTATGTATAAACAATACATGCAAAATAGCATTACTATTAATTTGCATTTAGAAATTGACAGCTGTCCTCTAAAACGTATCCATTCAGGTCTGTTAAACACCTTGACTGACCTTGCTGTCTGTTCTGACCTCTCGTGTCATTGACCAATAGACCGACTCAGCCTGAAATATGTCATACATATGTACCAGTTGTATGTGTCCCATCCATGGAGACTCTCTCTAACATGATCCTACTTGGTCACTTTGTCCTTCTCAGGCCATCATGGAAGAAATAGCGGGCTTTGAGGATCGCTTGGCAGGCCTGAAGGAGCGCGGAGACCACCTGGTACAAGGCTGCAGTGACCGTGTGCAGAGCAGGCTGAGACAGCAGGTCCAGGCTCACCAGCAAGGCACCAGAGACAGCTACTCTGCCATCTGTAGCACGGCACAGAGAGTGAGTGAGGAGGAGGAGGAGAAGCAAAGAGGGAGGGAGGGACGGGAAGCTGAGAGAGACATGTTTTCTCTGTTTGAAGTAGTGAAATGGTTCTTACGCGTCGGGCTACACATACACAGTCATTTGCACATGCAGCCGTAGATGTGAGTGTGACCATGCATGCAGATGCACATGCAGATGCACATGCACAGACTCGCATGCTTTAAATATCAGTGGCGTTAATATTCCAGCAGCCTCGGCATCCACTTAATCCTAACCCGTTCTGACACTTAAACCCATCTCTCAAGACAGCCCCTCGCTGCCAGCGTAGAGGGCACAACCAATTAAGGCTGCCAAAGTGGAGCTCAACAGCAGCCGCACTCAGACGGACCCCACCAGCCAAAATCACTAACTCAATCTCCCCCATATTAATCTCCGCGTATCCCCTGTCAACTTCACTTTTTCATGCCTGAGCCAGAAAGTGGTCACACGCCACTATTCAGTAGATCTGGCGAGCCCTCTAATCCAGCCCCGCTCTGTCATTTTGGCAACCTCTACTCTGTCATCATAGCTCACCTCCCAAGACACCACCACCTCCACCACCACCACCACCGCCACTCGCACATCCAATCTGGCATTGTGTGATCCAGCCACACTTTACCACTACACTGCTGGCTTCTCTACAACTGCGCCTCCAGTGTGACGGTGGCTGCCAACTGTGTCCCAGCACAACACAGCTCTAATATCCTGCCTGCCACTTGCCACAATGCCAACCTTCTAGCCTTTGCCAAATACGCTGGGCAGTTTGCCAGTACGTGCCCCACCACCCCCCCTTTTTCCCATCTTTCGGGCTCTCATATTAACACTGTCAATCAGACCTTGCTGTTTCGCTCTCCCCTGGAGGGCATGGACGCCTCCACATTCAACACCTGTCAAATATAACACTGCATAACTGCCTGCTTGTTTCAGGTTTTATTGTTTAATATGACTTTGTGCTTGGCGCCATGTTGCACTGTGGCCCCAGTGGCATTTGATTTTTGGTGGTCGATTATCTTGAAGGTCAACTATTTCGTAGTGTCTTGTTGAATCCAGAAATATAGCACTTAAATGTAAATATCCGTGTCTTACAGGTGTATCAGAGTCTGGACCATGAGTTACAGAGACATGTGAGTCTTCAAGACACACTGCAGCAGTGTCAGACCTGGCTGACCTCTGTTTCAGACGAACCGGAGCCCCCTGCACACACTCCTCTCAGCCTGGAGGAGGCGCTACAGCAGGTCGGTACACCATCCATAATAATTCATAATTTGTCTCTATTTCTTTTAGTAGTAGTAGTGCTTTTTATTCACACACACACACAAAATCATAATTAATTTGCTAGATCATATTGTGGCCAGTTTTAAGCATGTGAATTGGTCTCCTTAGGAAGCTACAGTATCTAAAGCTTATAATAAGAGCAATTTTACATAGATTTGACATACATTAGACATACACTTAACTTGTGAGTTTAGCAGTTGTTCCTTTAGATGGCGTTTGAACATGGAGATAGATTGTGATATTATATGTGCTGTTACCTTGAGAAATTGCGTGTTTTTGGATATATATGTAACCCAGCAAGAAAATCATGAGATTATTAACAGAAGCGTTTTTGTTTTTGTTTGTTTTTTTTGGTAGGTGAAACAAGAGCGGACTCTCCAGGAACAGGCCGGCACTTACCTCCAACTTGTGTGCTCAGCTTGTGACCTGTCACAGCCGAGGGTCAGGGAGACGGCTGCAGCCATCCAGCAGGTCAAACTGCAGGTCAGTTGACATAAACAAGAGACTTAATTCAGTGCCTGTGTGAGTAGCCTGTGTGTATGACATTACTGTGTTGTGTGTCTGTGTCTAGAATGAGGAGCGTATGCTGCTTTGTGAGGAGGTTGCAGACAGTTGGAGAGACATGGAGGAGCAGAAGGCCGATCTGGAAGTCCAGCTGAGAGAGACAGAGCAGCAACTTCAGAACCTCGTCAGGAGACCTGCGGAGCTGGAGCCGAAGATCGCGCAAAACCAGCTGGACAAGGCCCAGGTCTGTGTTTCCTTTTTTTTTTTTTTGTTTAAAACAGTTTGTTTGACACTTCAAACTTCTGAATGTCTAATTTTAATTAACTCAAACTTGAGCATTTTCAATCCTTTCCTGCAGGAGTTCCTCCAGCAGATTAAGGAGCGACAGTCCGAGGTAACCCATCTGAATGAAGCCATCGGTAGGCTGACAGGCGGACAGGCGTCTCCTGCTCTGGAGGAGATAAAGAGACTTAGGAGAAGCTGGATGGACATGGGCCAACGCGCTGAAGAGCTGGAGGCTCAGCGAGGGGAGGACATGCAGCGAAGTGGAGAGTACCAGGAGAGCGTTGTTGCTGTGGAGGAACTCTTCCACCAAGTCTCCAGGGAATGGGACTACCTCGCCAGGTATTGGTGTTTTCTTTGTAGGATTTGATGTGTAACTTTATTCATACGTTTTAAATAGACTGTACATTTCTTAGTGGATGTTTGATTCATACAGTATATCAAACCAATGGTCTGTGTGTACTTAGGGCTGACACAGAAAGTACAAGTGAGCATCTTGAGGCCCTGAGGAAGCTGTCCAGCGACCTGGAGGAGCAGAGAGCAACGCTAGAAGACCTCAGAGACCAGAGACAAGCTATTCTCCCTGGACTCAGTTTGTTAGACAAGGAGCTGGTCAAGCAACAGGTGAAGCTCCGTTCTTATACTTCATTAGGAAGTTTATAATATAGAAAAAGTTTAGTCAGGTTTTATATCGTGCTTTGCCTCCCATCAGGTCGGTCACTTGGAGCAGCGCTGGGCTCAGCTTGAAAACCTGATCCAGCAGAAGATCCAGGACTCGGCGCAGACACTGGAGGATCTGTCTCGTGTGGAAACCCAGCTGAGGGACGCCCGGGAGTGGGTGGAGGAGCAGCGGCCTGCGCTCACATCTGCGCTGAAAAGCAGCCCACCCCCCGATCTGGCCCAGAGCTTCCTGTTCGACCACCTGAGCGTGTGCGTGGAACTCGAGGCCCGTCAACAGCTGCTGGGTCAGGCAGTGAGCGAAGCCCAGGCTGTGGCGTCCAGACTGGGGCTGAGTGAGAAGAGATGCCTTCAAGGGCTCGTCGAACATGCCCAGACTGAGGTGGAGGCTCTGGGGGCCCGGGTTGCCCAAAGGAGGAAGTACCTCAGTAAGGTAAACAGCTGGTTTTTTGTAATATATGCAAGTGAATTTTTTTAATGAAGTCCTAAAGGAGCTAACTTGCTTAAGGTCATATGGAAAAAAATAACATGGGTGGTCCAAGAAACAAACCGTGAAATAGCCCATGTTTTTACTGATAGGACCCATGTTGCAGGAAAATAATGTTCTGCTCCTTTCAGGCTGTTAATAATTAAATATAGATAATTAGCAGTGTTTAAAGGAGAATTACGGTCATTTTCTAAGTAACGCTCTACAGCTCTAGGTCCCAGAGTGCAACCATAGGAAAAAATCGGAGAAAAATCCGTGCAGACCAGACCTAGCTCTCCTCCTGCTATCTGCGCTACACTGCAGTTCAACAGCGAAGTAATGGGGGCAATTCTTCTAACCACAACTTTGGCCTCTATATAATGCTCAAAATATCACTACAAATGCTTTGCAACATCCACCAGTTCCTACCACACAACACTGAGTGTGCATAACTCCGTTAATATGAGAGAGCAGTGTTAACGTGTGTGTTTTTATCACGTAGCTCTGTTTACTCTAGCTTCCTGCGTAGACCTTACTAGTCGACTGTCGAGCTCGGGACTGTTTCCATCAACCAAGACAAAAATGAGAGGAAGACATGGATTTAGGAGGGGAAAAAAGCAGTTATATTCATATTGATGCTTCTTTTCCCATCCAAAATCATTTTTTTCCTCCTAAATCCATGTTTTCCTCGCGTTTTTGTCTTTGTTGATATGGATAGAGGCCAAAGTCGCGGTTAGAAGAACTGCCCCCATTACTTTGCTGTTTAACTGCAGTGTAGCGCTAGGTCTGGTCACACACTTGGAGACCTCGAGCTGTAGAGCGTTACTTAGAAAATGACGGGAATTCTCCTTTAATTCTTCCTCTGCAGGCCTTCACAGAGAGGACGCAGTTCCTACAAGGCTTGGGAAGAGCTCTGTCTTGGGTACAGCAGCAGGAGAGGAAAGCTCTGATAGACGACCACATAGCACTTCTCCCCGAGGACCTGGCCAAACAGGTTGCTGCCTGTCGCGGCGTCCAGCGCGGCTTGCGGGCTTACCAGAGGGAGCTGGCATCTCTCTGGGTACAGGGGCGCGAGCTGGAGAGAGACGCCAGCGACAAAGAAAGAGCGGAAACCCTGGCCAGACTCGAGGAGCTACAATCTGTGTTTGAAACCGCCCTCCAGAGGACCACGCAGCGTCTCACAGACCTGGAGAAAGCCTTCACCTCGAGGAAGTACTTTCAGGTCGACCTGGACAAGACTTGCCGGTGGTTGAGGCGAGCAGATGCCATCACCTTCCCCGAAATCAATTTGAGCAACGTTGATGAAAACGTAGAACTGCAAACACAACTGTCTAACTTTCAAAACGTCCTAGAACAGGCTTCAGAGTACGAGAACCTCCTTCTTATCGTCCAAAGAATAGGCCAGGAGATCCTCCGTACTCTGAACGAGATCGACCACTGCTACCTAGATGAGAGGCTCAATGCTCTGCCTCAGCAGTACAACGCCATCCTGGCTCTAGCCAAAGAGAAAAAAGACAGAGTGCAACAAATAATCCTAGAGAGAAAAGAGTTCAGCACTTTCTTTGATATCACTCGCAATGCACTGGAGGAGCTTCAGGAGCAGTTTGACAATCTGGAGAAGCAGACTATCAGTATTAAAGAGGAGGATGTTGTTTGTCTGATTAATGAATACAGAAGTATTAATGAAAGTTTGTTCCACATTAGTCCTGCTGTGAGGGAACTTTATGGCAAAAATCAGGGTTTCCTCTGTAGAGGTCAGCAATACAGAGCCGAAGAGACGCAGCAGCTGGTCGGTCTCCACAACGCACTGAAGAGGAGGATCGATCAGAAAATTAAACGCTTAGATAGTTGCCTAAAAACTCTACTTGAACACGACAAAGTATTAACCAGCGTGCACTCAGAGCTGAAGTCTGTTAAAGAGAAGCTGGTCCAGCTGAAGTCAGGCGAAGACGTAGGTGCCATAGAGAAACTCACAGGGCTTTATGCATTGCTAGAGAGACTGGATGGTGTGAACTCTCAGACTGAAGAATGTAACCATCAAACCCAAGACCTCGGTCTGAAGTTTGAACCTGCTGCCTTTCAGGAAGCTGCACTGCAGCGAGAATCATTGCAGTCTTTGCAGTTTGAAGTAAAAGCGTTTGTCGACGAAAGCGAAGCAGAAATCACGAAAACTGCGGACTTTGCGAGAGAGACCGAGACGATGCTGCTGTGGCTGAGGACTATCAAGGACAAACTGAAAGAGCCTTTGACCTTCTCAGAGGTCAAAGTCGAGAAGGTACACGAGGAAGTGCGTAAGCTGAAAATAATGGAGGAGGAACTGAGAAGTGCACTGAAGATAAACGATGCCTTGAGTAAAAGAGAGAAGCAGAGATATTGTAGTAGAAAAGAAACTGTTCCTGTTCACGTTGCGGAGCGTCTGCAGGAGGTGACGGACCTCGGCGCTGAAGTTCAAGATGGAATCAGCAAGAAACAGGTTCGTGTGAAGTTATTCATAAATTACTATCATCACAGGGACATTTTCTATCCTTTTATTTTTTTCCATTATGGAAAGTATCTGCCAACATCTTCAACTTATCTAGAACCTGATCCATCATTCATGACTAGGAGCGACTGAATATGATCTCCCATTTCCTGTTTCCCCATACTATCAATATTAATAGGCCGAGGGAAGCTTAAACATTAAAAAGAGTTCAGGAGGGTCCATGAAGTCTGAATAAGTTATTATTAATTCATAATTGTTGAGTGGATTTAATGTGTTTAAATGTGATTCCAATGTGTTGAATAGTAAGTAAAAGTTAAAATGGCATAGCACTGCCTTTTCAAAGCTGCAAAGTTTTACAGAGAGAAACTGATTATCATTAATCTTGACCTTTTGACATTGTAAAAGAGGACAATGATTAAGGCATGTATTTTTTACTACATTTGCGTTAGGAAACTTGTGCAGAAAAGTAGCTAAAAAGTTGATAAAATCACGTTCTCCATTTTTTAGATGGTTCTACATGAAGCTCTCTCCCTGGTCCAGAGGCACCACTTATCTCTGCAGTCCATGCAGAAGTGGCTGGAGTCTGCTGCAGTCCTGCTCCAGAGGGGCAGCACAGGGGTGGAGCTGGAGAACCAGACGGACTGTGTGCAGGACCTGGAAGAGATTTCAGTCCAAGAAACGAGCTTCACGGCTGGTTTAGAGGAGCTGAGGGCTCTGGACCCTCTGCTGGTGGATTTCATGGAACCAGGAGTAATGAGCGGACTCAGAGAAACAGTTGAAACAATGCAAATGAGAAACGCCGAAGTCAAACAACAACTGGGTGCTCATGGAGAAGTGTTGCAGAGGTGTGTGTAAATATATTCATGTGTCCGCTATGGGTCATGTTTGTGTCTATGTATATGGAGCCAAATAAGTATAAATAAATGTATATATGCGGTTTATATTTTACATTTACATTTAAATTCATTCAACATGTCTATACTTATGGTCTATAATTTTATATTGCTTGACTCTACTGTGGTTTGTAATGTAATGTATAATTTCCACAGGTGTACAGCTCTGTGGAAGTCTTTCACACATGAACGAGAGACACTGGTTGAGCAGATGAACGACGCAGAGAGCAAGACGGCCATGTTCACCACAGCTAAAGCTACCAATATCCAGCAGGCTGAGGACAAATGTCAGAGATATAAGGTGGGTGGGTCACTATGTTGCTGTGGTTCACTCAGAAAAACACAGAGATTGCAGTTTAGGGTTATTAGATATTTATAGAAACCGTCTAATGTGCATGTGCTGTCTCCCTAATGGCTGTTAGACTAAATTCCAAACATTTGTTCTTGTCACGGCACCAGATGCACATTAATATTTAAACAGCTGAGTGTTTATGCATCATTCCTTTCCTTTTTTTTTTTTGCATGTGTGTCTGAAGTTGAAAATTTTAATATAAATATTTCAGAAAAATGTGTTCATGAATTGACGTGTGCGTGTTTGTGTCTTTTCTGCATCTTTTTGACTGCAGTCTCTGGTGGCTCACATCGACCTGCTGGAGTTGCCTTTAAACGCTTTGAAGGAGAACGCAGCAGAGTTGGAGCAGATCATCTCCGAGTCCAGCAAAGGCGTCACCAGCCACTCCGTGTCGTCGCTATGGCAACGGTGGACCAGGCTCCGCAGCGTGGCCCGAGCTCAGGAGAGGGCGCTGGAAGACACAGCAAGGGAGTGGAGGAACTTCACAGACAAGGTAGATAAGATGTTGCATGTGTGTTTTGTGTGTTGTGATCCTGCATAATAAACCACATGCCGTATGCGTAATGTGTGCACTTCAGTTTATTCACATCTAACGCGTAAAACTTGCCGACAGCAGCTCAGTTCAGTTCAGTTCAGTTCAGTGGGTTCACTGTCGTTCCACAAACTTGTTTATACTCTCTCGGCATTTACAGCTGACAAACACACAAATCTACCAAATCGTTCTTGCCTCTGCAGATTTAGGTCAAACGCAGCAACAACTGAACACCAGTTGGTGTGCTGCTGCTGCTGCTGCTGTTGCTGTGATGTAACTCCAGGCTTCAGGCCAGTTGTTTCCTCCTGCCAAAAACACTGTGTCATGTGAAACGCTTTTCCCGCCTTTCGACCCATTTCGACTGTGTCAGTTCCCAAGAATTCTCTCAAAGCGCTGCTCCTAAAAAGGAAATGAGGTCAAGCCGTAAGGAATGGTCACTTCCTCATATGTGGCACATTCCTGTTGTCCACTGGTTTTCTATGGGCCCTTTGTTCAACTGGACATGACGTCATTCTCTACATTTGGACTCTGGACACACACAGGAAGCGCTCTATATGTACCGTCTGATTTGACAGTTAGGTAAAAGTAATCCTAGACGAAGGAACGTGTACTTTTTTGCTCATGTGTTCTTTGAAAGATGAACTGAAGATGATTTAAAAGATACTTGAAGAGGTTAAAATATCCAGTATTTTACATGACAAGGACGGAACAACTTGTGTGTCTAAGCAAATTTCCGTCTGTAGAATTTCACGATATATTTAACATAGAAGAAGAATACATAATATTATTGAATGGCCCCATCACTAAACTTATGTATCGTGTCATGGGTAGGCTGTACAGTGTGGGAATAAAGGTTGAATTTAATTTATACAAACTGTCACAACATTACTATTCATTACTATTTATCATACTGACAGAAATGTGCTTGGACACACTTTATATCTTTAGCTTTAGGCAGCCAGTTTGGTTGCCCACATCAAATCTTCTCAACAGCAACAAAGGCTCTGTGAGCACAACATGGTAGATCTCTGACATGGATGTATTTCAGGAGCATAATGATATTCAAATGACAGCCTTTAGTCAAATGGGGAAGCTGGAGTCGTCAGAGCTGCAGTTTCCCTTTGGCATGATCACAAAACAAACATGTGTTGTGTTTACACTCGTGTCTTTTATGATATCATGTCATCTGAATATTGTGCTGAAGGCAATTCTCTTTTCATAACACAAAACATGTATCAAATCTAACTACATTCTTTATATCCATGTTTACCAGCTTCACTGCCTGTGTGAGTGTATTATGTCGCTGGTGCTGTTTAATAATCCTCCTTCTCATGGCCTATGAAAGATAAATCTTTTGCATCAAATGAACCTGAATCCTTGTATCTACACTTCCCAGATGGAGAAGGTTCGCTCTGTGTCCAAAGACCTCCACGGCCGGGTCCCCGACAGCACGGTAGAGAAAGCTGCAACTAGGACGGCGCTTCAGAGCCTCCTGGAGTACCACGACTCCTTCAGCCAGGAGGTGGAGAGGGAGCAGTCCATCCTGGCCCTGCTCAGGCAACACACCCGCAGCCTCCGAGGAGAGGAGGAGGAGGGGGGGAAGGAGGCGATGGAGAAAAAGACAGAGAACGGACACGAGGAGGCGCCGTGCTTACAAGAGATCCAGAGCATGCAGGAGCAATATGACAGGTGAGTGACGCATGTTCATGGTGCGTAGGTACGACAGAGTATTAGGGCCACAGACTTCGAGAATAAAGTTGTAATTTTACGAGAAAAGGCCATAATTTTACGAGAAAAGGCCATAATTTTACCAAAAAAGTCATAATTTTATGTAAAAATATCACAATTTTACAAGAAAACGTCATACTTTTATGAGGAAAAAGTCATAATTTTACGAGAAGTGGCAATTTTATGAGAAAAAGTTGTAAAATTACAGGGGGGGGGAAAGTGGCAATTCTGTTCTTTCTGTGGAATAGATGCATTTTCTTGCATATTTTCTTTTTCAAAGTCCTGATACTGATGACAATGTGGTGCTGATGTGCCAAAAGATTAAGTATCTCCTTGTTTGTGAAACCTATACTGAAAACAATAATATCATGACTTTATTCTCGAAGTCTGTGAAAAAATGTTTTTTTCTCAATGTGTCCCTAATACTCGTAGGACACCTCTCATTTAGACTGAATTTTATAAAGTATAATTTGCTGCCTCTGTGTTTTGTCTAGTCTTGTGTTGCGGGTGCGGGCGAGCAGGGCTCAGGTGCACCAGGAGTTGAGGGAAAGAGAGGAGGTCGAGAAGGAGCTGGGTTTGGTCAAAGGATGGATCCAAGACACTCGTGGCTTACTGCTGAGTCCGACTGCAGACCTGGATTCACTCCTTCAAGAGCTGGAGGTCAGAAAACTACACGTACAGTACAGTTCACGCAGACATGAGAAACATATGTTGTCAGTTATATAACGGAAAAAAAGACCGTGTTGTAAGTACTGTCATCTGGTGTTTTGTGTGTTTCAAGACCGCACATGGAGAAGTCATCAGCAGACGTCAGAGTGTGGAGCGCATGACAGAGCTGCAGCAGTCTAAGTACCAGGACCTCCAGGCCGGTCTGCCCTCTGAGCTCAGCATGCAGCTGGCTGAGGTGGCTCTGGCTCTGGGCTCCGCTGAAGACCAGGTGACCTCCCTTAGCTACAGTTCATCATTTTACTAAACATGGTAGCTTTAGTAGGTAGTTAGGACTGTCACATAGGTGTCAAGTCTGTTTGTATATTGCATAGGGCTGGGACGATATGCTTTTCTCCCGATTCGATTCTTCTACGATTTTTTTGGATGGCGATTCGATTTAAATTGCGATTCTACAATATTGCCGATTCTCTCGATTTTTAGTCTGCATTTTTAACATTTATCTGCCCACACATACTGTAGGAGCCTATAAATTAACATACTCCATTATAAAGTGAACTTAAACCCTTTTCAAAACCTGTACTCTCTGTATGTAAAAAAGGCTAACAAATGCACATTGCACAATATTTTAAAAAATTCAACAAAAATAAATAAATAAATAGATTTTTGAAATAAAAATCGATTTAAAAATCGTCAAAAAAGATATTGCGATATTTATGTGAATCGATTTTTTCTCCCACCCCTAATATTGCATATGTTTTATTTTATCTCATAGAAAATAAAAAAGTAAGACAGTGACAACAGTTTAAAAAAATAAATATTTCCTCTTTCCATAACCATTTGAAGTCTTATGTTAGACAGTAAAGTGACATGTGTGTGTGTGTGTGTGTGTTTCAGGTCCAGGCGAGGGAGAGGGAGGTGCAGCAGACCAGAGATGTGAAAGAGGACTTCAGCTCCCGACTCCAGGACATCGAGGCAAAGCTGAAGACCATCGCTCTGAAATTGGAAGACAAGAGCGGCAACCTGGAGGAGGCCAAAGAAGAGACCAAAGTAATCCACCAGACAGACTGACTAATTAACAAGCAATTAACCCCTGCTAAATTGGCTATTCACTTTGCAGATGTTGGGGTTAATGAGTGTGTTAGAGTTGGAAAGGCATGAACTGAATTTCGCCATCAACAGTGACCCACTTAGGAGAGGGCTATTCCAGATGGGAGTCCGAGCCCCTTCCCTCCTGTTCTACTTCTTGCTGCCCCAACTTTCTTCTTTTTCTTCTTCTTACTCCCCTGCTCATCTGTAGACCCACAAAGCTTGTGTATTTCAAGGAATAATTCACTTTAATTTTATTTTTTGAGCTATTCTCGCACCTCCGAAGTTAATTAATTGACCGGTTAATCACTGATCACTTGTAAAACCACAACTTGTCGCCTTTACACTTTGGTTTTTGGTAGATTACAGGTGTTAATTGAGTGTTAGGAAGCACATGCTTTCACCTTTTTTTAGTTTTAACCAGCTCCTTAACTTGCCTTGTTTGTTAACCTCTCATCATTTCACGTTTCCTCTCTCTCCAGGCTCTATGTGAAGAGTGTGAATCCTGTTGTCGCTCGCTGGTGGAGTTAGGAGTAGCGGTGCAGGAGTTTGGTGAGCAGAACCCGCTGCTGTGTAAGCAGCTGGGCGACGCCGTGGCCAAACTGACAGAGGTGCAGCGGCACACGACACAGCAGGTCCAGGACAGAGCCAACAGACTGAAGAAGGTGAGATGTCCATTAATTTTTATCAAAGACAAAGACATCTTCCCAGAATAGCTTGTATAAATGAAACACAAATATGTATATCTTTTTTAGGATTCATCAAGATTTAGTATCAATGTGGGGTGATTGTTTAAGAATGAAAGCTTTAATTCTTGGCTTTGGTCTTTTTCTTGTGAGCAGGCAGAAAGACAGGTGGAGGAATATCAGGGTATGAAGGCGTTCATTTTGGGCTGGACGGAGAAGGCTGAAGCTCTGGTGTCCGGTAATATCGTCTGGAGCTCTGCCTCGCAGCTGCAGGAGCAAATCCGAGCACATCAGGTGAGTCTTAATGAGCCGTGAAGCAGGCAGTGTGGACGGCTTCAATATGTCTCAAAACTGCTGTTGTCCTGTGGATAAATCTGGGTCCAGATACAGTTTATATTTAAGATAAATGCTGCTGTATCCCTCATTCGCCTGTTAAACATGAAGAAACCCGGCTAATTTGCAGCTAATTAAACTCACACTGTAGTTTGATTTCCTGTGACACGTCATGCACTGTACAGTTTGTTGGCTGGACTTAATTGGTATAATTGCCCCTCTCTCTTTGACTTGACTTGTAATTTATGTTCCCATGGTGACAGGCGTTGCTGCGGGAGTGCCGCGGTCTCCATGGCGACTTGGAGGCCATGGGAGAGAGGGAGGGGCAGCTGGGGGAGGTATTGCGGCTGGAGGGGTGGAGCCAGCAGGTGAAGCACCTCAGCAGACAGACTGAGGAGCTGCAGCAAACCGCCAAGACTCGCCTCCAGAGTCTGCAGGACGCAGCGAAGGTAAAAAAAAAGAAATCAAAACCACTTCCCCTCAAAATCATTTAAGGAAATCTGTGATCAAATTATCTCCCTTAATTAGAGTTCTCAAGAGCTGCGGCTAATTTTATTTCATAAATCCAAACATATCTGTGCTCAACAAGAGGCGTACAATCCTTCAGAGTGACACACAATACAACAGTGCCCCCTTGTGTTCATCGACGGACAATTACACCATCATTATGGAATGAACTGTTTTAATTTGTGCAGCAGTAATCTGTCACACTAATCTGATTCTCATACAGCTGGTACCCAGATGACAGTCTGCTGCTGATTATTGCCTGTATCATTATGTGTGTGAAGTCTGTTTACAGCTCCTCCTCCTCCTCTTCCTCCTCCTCCTGTCAGTTTGCATTTTTGTCTTGCTCTCTTTCACATGAAATAAATCTAGGTCAATTAAAAGATGAAGAGGTTTGTTTAAAAAGCGTGCTTACCTTTCTATTCATAGCCCAAAGTAAACTGAAAACTTCACAGACTGGTGTGATGTGTTTAATATCCATTGCTGGAAGCAGGTCCACAATTACAGTAACAGTTTTTGAAAATCTATTCTTACCTCCTGTGTATTGACATTATATTTTTATGTTTTGCTGCTCCCACTTCCACATTGATTCATTTTGTGTTGTGTTCTGTGTCCGTCTTTAGGACATGTTGCGTCTGGAGGCCGAGGTGAAGAGCCTCCATGCAGCTGTGGACCAGATTCAAGTCACACTTGCCTCCCCTGACCTGAACAGACTCAGCCTCAGAGAGCAGCTCACTCAGAGACAGGTACACACATACACATACACATACATATAAAATACTCAGATGCAGTAGGACACCCACAAAGAACTTCTATTTAAAAAAGTAGCTCTCTCTGTTGCTTAATCACCTATTCATTCATCATCCTCTCTCTTTGACATCCCCCCTTTTTATTCCCTCATCAGCGTCTCTTGGTGGAAATGGAGGGCTTCAAGCAGCAGGTGGTGGCCGTACAGCAGTGTCAGAGCGCCCTCCGGCTGCCAGAGGAGGTAGTGGCCAGTCTGCCGATCTGTCGTACAGCCCAGACTCTGCAGCAAGAGGCCAGCCAACTGCAGCACACCACCATCCAGCAGTGCAACATCCTACAGGTAGAGGGCAGTCTTCGTATCACAAATGCTCGTCCCACATTGTCTCCATATCTGTCAAGAAACATACAACATGCTGGCCTGAAAATCCTCAGTAAGAGATATAAGGACAGTTTCCTCTGAACAGTTGAGCTGCACAGAGAATCGCTTGTTCCCCTGTAAGAAGAGTTGTTGTTGTTTTTTACTGTGTCACTTGCTGGGGTTTTTAGTGTCCCAACAGGACTCCTCCTTAGGAATGTCTGTGTTTTCTTTTAGCCCCCATCAGACCAGCATTATCCTCAAATCCTTTGGTTCTGAGCTGAATTTGCCTTTAAGCTCATTGTAGTGAAGATTAGTCTTTAGAGGAAGAATCGACTGACCTTCAGTCATTATGTGGAGGACATTTACTGTAAAGCATCTTCTTCATTGCATGAGCACAGTAACCACAATAGTCTCATAATGGAAATACACAAACTGCAGAACGCCACGATGAACAGACATGTACCTTGTTGCTCCGATATCTGCAAATGTTAAACTGTGTGTAGCATTTTATGTTTGTCTTGTCTTGCTTTTCAAACTTGCAAATTGTTCGATTGACCATAGAGCTTTAAATGTGTTATATATAACGCACATTTGAAATAAAGGCTTCATTCATTCATTCATTCATCTCCAAGGGCAATAAATGCTTAGTTCTCTTCAGCAAACAATAATATAAATCACATTTTGAGATTTTTTTTTTTTTAAAAGGATGCAGCTTTAGATTTATCTTGATATGATTCATGTTTTCCAGGAGGCTGTGGTGCAGTACGAGCAGTATGAGCAGGAAGTGAAGAACCTCCAGAGACTGATAGAGGAAGCCCATCGTATCATCCAGGACCGACCCGTCTCCACCAGTAACATACAGGAACTTCAGGCTCAAATCCAGCACCATGAGGTAAAGGAGGACACACACGTTGTATGCAACCATATACTGTATATACGTATAAGCATGTGGACACTCTAGCATACTCTATGTGAATTTCTAGCATCATTACATAACTATGGGGATCAATACACTGCTATAAAAGCCCTCACTCTTCTCTCTCCACAAGATTTTAGAGTTTGGCTGGAGGGATTTTCTTCTATTCAGCTATAATAGCATTAGAGAACTCAGGCACTGATATTAGGCAATAACAACTATTCACCCCAACACCTTCAATCAACTGCTGTACAGTACTAGCAACTAATATCCATTAATTAAGACCAAACTTGGGAAACTATGGCTATATCGACTCAGCTTCGTCATGCTGAAACAGGAAACAAGAATGCAGCCTTCCTCAAACTGTCGCCTCAAAGTTGTAAGTACACAACTATCTGAAACATCATTACATGCTGTAGATTGAAGATTTCCTTTTACTGAGGCTCAGAGGACCTTTAGTACATGCAAGGAGAATTAGTTAATATACTGATGGTGTCTTAAAGAGCTGTTCTTGTGAGGTCAGCTGTTATGAATATCAAAACTGAGTGTGAGAGCAGACGTCTTGAGTTATTACACATATTTCCTGTGTTCATCAGAGTCTAAAATAGCAAAAAAAAACAAAAAAACAGAAGTTGTTGAGGCAGCAGGAAATATACAGTATATCTTAAATTAGTTGTGGGCAACTGTGACGATTGAGTCATACTGTGATTAGGTCATTCAGGCATAAAGAGCAGTTCAAAGTGTCAAAATCATCAGTCTGTAGTTTTTTCGTTTGCCCTTATTGCTCAATTTTTTCCCTGTATCTTGATTCAAAATGCAAACAACAGAAAATTAACTCATAATACTTCATATTTAATCTCATTTTTCTCATGGTGGTGTTATTCAATAAATCATGCCACACAACAAATCTAGGAGAATTTTTGTGGTGACTCAACGAGGCCCAACTCACGCACATTCCTCCTTAATCTGATGGTGCATGTAAACATAACCTACAAAGATTCCTGTTTGATGCAGAGCAGGTACTGTGAGGGTTTTTCTTTTTTTTTTACCTGCGTCACTTAAGACCTGTGCTTTTCTGTCGCAGTTTTACAGTACTCTGCTGAGTAAGTGTGTTTGATCTCCCATATGGAGAGCGAGACTCAGAGGGAGGAGGTGGGGGTGCTATAGAGGCAAAGAGAGACCGGCAGAGAAACAGATCGCTTTTTTTTTTTTTTATTGCATTTGGACTTTACCTTTGTGGTTGTTGCAGATTTCATCTACTTCCAGTACTTGGCGTAGAACACAGTTTTTTTTTGTAGACGTGCTATCGTTAGTGCAATCTCTGGCTTGACATGGCAGTGTGTTCATGTTTGAGTTTGATCTCTAAGCTCAAGCAGATAGCTGCAACTCCACTGGCCCAGTTAGTCACATGACCTGATTATCAGTGCATTGACCATCTGCGGGACAGAGGGAGTAGAAGGAGGAGGAGAGGAGGAGGAGGAGGAGGAGAGGAGGAGGAGCTGGACCCGGCCTGCCGGTTCATACCATAGCTGTAATTTGACACCATCTCTGTCATTCTTCCCCCCACACACAAACACTCCCCCCCTCTCCTTGCAGCTCTCTTTTGTTGAGAGAGAGGAATCTGTCCCCAGGATTGGCTGGAGAAGCCAAGCCGGGGCCAGGAAAAGAGAGGAAGGGGGGTGTAGGCAGTGTGAGGTCACTTCCTGTTTTTCCCCTCCGCGTTTGTGTATGTGTACTAGAGGGAGTGTCTGAGGGATTTTGAACTATTTCTGCAAGGGTCTCTCTCTCTCTCTCTCTCAACCAAACATCCCGTCTGCTGCTGGCTTCACCGCTGATCTGAGTCACCCGCCTCTGTGCTGCTCTGATTGGCTCAGAGATACAGATAGAGAGAGAGAGAAAAAAAAGAGAGAGAGAGAGAGAGTGTGAGGCTGTGCTATTCTCTTCCTGCGCTCACACACTGTGTAGCAGCTAAAAGCGAGAGAGAGAGAGAGACCGGGAGGAGAGAAGAGAATGCGTCCGCCCCACTTACTCCTCTCACACCGGCACCACATTCAACGCTGAAACCAACTCAGCTCACCACCTCCTCCTCCTCCTCCTCCTCCTCCTCCTCCTCCTTTATTTCAAGCAGGAACTATTGATCTCCCATCGTGGACTGAGCCACACTCTCCTGACCGTGGCGGGGGGGCGGTGGTGTTTGTCTGTTTGGGGGGGATGTTTTGACAGGAGCTGGCCCAGAAGATCCGCGGCTACCAGGAGCAGATCGCCTCGCTCCACTCCAAGTGCAAGATGCTGACGGTCAAGGCCAAGCACGCCACCATGCTGCTGACGGTCAGCGAGGTGGACGGCCTGTCGGACGGCATGGACGAGCTGAGTGATGAGGAGCTGCCCTGCGCCGTGGCAACCGCTACCGCCGCTGCCGCCAAGCAGCTCCCAGCACACCCCTCTGTCGTCATGGTGAGTGCATGGCAAACCCCCCCCCCTTATTTGGACACATGCACAATAACACAGAGCCCTCACACATGCACATACTGCATAGCTTTGTGCTGGTCAGGCTCATATTTGCGTGTATGTACATGTGTAGCCTCTGTCTCCCTTTGTGCTTTTAAAAGTGGAAGACAGGGGTCCCAGGGGCTTTTTTTTTTGGGGGGGGGGGGTTTCCAGTGGGTGTGTGGCTACAGTTCGTTTTACAATAAGTTTGCAGTTACCCCAAATTAGAGGACGTGTGAGGCTGACAGTTATGGCAGGTTGCAGTCAGCTACACTCATTACAGAGTACAAAGTTATACCACTACAGCAAGATCAACAGTCTCCTGGGATGACATGTTGTCTAAGTTTGGATGTTAGATGCAATAACTCCAAGTCCAGAATAGTTTTTCTTAAATCTCTATTATTATCCCACTCCTCTGTTTCTCTTTCTTTCTGCGTCTGATTTCCAAACAGAACAAAAATAACAAGCTTTTTTTTTCTCCTCCCTCATCTTCCTTTCACCTGAAGTGTTTCTATTTTGGCAGCCTCCTCCTGTGCAGTACTGCAGCAGTACTGTGCTGTGTCACTTCATTTAGCTTCATATTAGCCTGAATCTGTCTGACTCTGCTACTACGCTGTCATCCACAGCTTGATTATTCGTTTTTTTCCTTCAGTGTCTGCACATAACCGGCTGACTACTGGCTCTTCTCGTCCTTTCTGCGGCTCTCTTTCTGAATCAGATTTCTTCCGTTCCTTGCCTTGTTACTGTTGTTTGTGGTGTGTTCAGTTAAGCCAGGAAACAGGATATTACTGCATGCGTGTGTGTGTTTGTGTGTGAGTGAGCATGATAAAGCTGTGTGTGTGTGTGGCATAAATAGGCTGCCGGGGCTGCTGATATCCTTGATTTGTTTTCCAGTCAGTGCAGTCACTGCTCAATCTCCAACTCATCTGACTGCGTAAAAGTTTCCCACACATGCCGGTATGTGTTTATGCTCTGCGTTGCATAGCGTTGCATCATAAAGCCCGCGAAAAACTCCTCCAAATATAACAAGGTCCCGAGTCAGTCGGCCAAGTTCTGCAGCATTTGCCAAAAAGCAGCCCAGTAGGGTTTGGCTCACATTACAGCTGTGTCTCTCTGCTGAAGCATGCAGGCAACAGACAACTCTGCTACTTCTATGACAGCTGCTGCTGCTGCTGTATTCACCCATCTCTGTCTCTGTTAGCCATACTCAGCTTTAGTTATGCCTTGTTTCAGTTTGGCCTTGATTCTCCTGGGGGTTTCCAGCAGACGTCTTCCTTCCTTCTGACTGTTGATTCAGTGCTTTTTTCACTACTTTTTAAGTTTATATCAGGCTATATGAATGGTCATTTCTACTAAGTATATGCCACATGACACATAACTTAAATATCTGAGAAAATTCACACTTTAATTCACAATTTAATATGGATGATGCCTGGACGCCACCTACAAAGAGAAATGTGTCTGGAAAGGAAATGACTGTGGTTCTGAAACTGCAACTCCTCACTGTGCATGAGTATGAATGTGGTGTGAGCAATCACTGTGTGTGTGTGTGTGTGTGTTTGTACTGAGTGTGTGATTTTGACTTCCTGGTAATAGTCATTCCTTTCCCCTGATGAATCTTGTAAAAAACATCAGCCTTGGCTCATTCATTGCCAGAGGAGTCCAGAGTCTGTCCATTACTGTAGCACAGAGCGACGCTTCTCTGAATGATGTCTCTTTAATGCTGTGCTGTGGCGATGTGCGCGCTATGGTTGCAGTGTTTCATGTCAATAGGAGTAATGTGATCTACTGGGTCTTCTCCCTGTGATATTTGATTACTCACTGTCTAATTAATCAGCAGTGTGCTCACTATAATCTGCCTAACCTGCACTTCCCCATTAATTTTTATTCTCTTTTCCTCTCTCTCTCTCTCTTCACTTCTCTGTCTCCTCTATCCTTTCATCTGCCTGTTTTCTGTTCGGTGGCCCTCCCTCCTTTTTCCTCCCCCCCCTGCTTCTTTGATGTGTGTGTGTTTGATGTGGCGTGTGTGTACATGTGCGGTCAGATGACAGCCGGCCGCTGCCACACACTCCTCTCCCCTGTGACGGAGGAGTCAGGGGAGGAGGGTACCAACAGCGAGGTTTCCTCTCCCCCTGCCTGCCGCTCCCCCTCCCCAGGGGCTAACGCTGATGCTACTCTTAACCAGGTACTGCAACCCCCTTCTACCCACCCACGGGTGCCTCCAAAAGCTCTGCAGCATCACCCAACCCGGCATACCACCGCCCATTTTACATGTTCAAACGAAAATTTGCAAAGAATAAAAAAACTCCACCCAAACTAGTGTGGCCAAAAATGTCACAATAAGTCATTGAGCCAGATATTTAAGTCTTCAGTCTTATTTCTTATTATCTAAAGTTTATGTTTATTCCCATGTCTAGTCGATTTTAAGACTGAATATGTGGCTAAATAACTTAAAAAGATGGACATGCAAACTTTGGCGCTCAATCCCATCCCAAGGCCGCCGCCTGATTCCCACCAGCAAAAGCATG
Source organism: Trachurus japonicus (assembly GCF_045865225.1). Taxonomy (NCBI): domain Eukaryota; kingdom Metazoa; phylum Chordata; class Actinopteri; order Carangiformes; family Carangidae; genus Trachurus; species Trachurus japonicus. The sequence continues at coordinate 15,067,102 of NC_140930.1, forward strand.
ACCTCCCCGTTATCACCACTATCCACACAATGGATATTTTAGTTGCTGCGCTGCCCCTGCTCTCCCCTCTGTCAGCATTAAGTTTTGCACATTTACTTTGCCGAAGACAAATTTGTTTGCCACTTGCTTTTTTTTCTTCCAGCTGAGATCAAAAAGACAGTGTGTCATTGTTTAAAAGTAGCTAAATTTGTATAAAGTACCTTTTTTGTGTGATTTTTGTGCAGCAGTGAAACAGCAGCACTTTGTTTTTTGGGAGAGACAGCAAAGGTCATGGTTGTTGCTATTATTGTGAAATCTAAATGAATACTTCTGTCTTGTGATGTGTCAGCGAAACTGTTGAAATAAGACAAAAATCAATAAGGTCAAAGGCAGCGTGTGGGACAGATGGGATGTGGTGGAAGTAAAGTATCGAGGGAGAGAGAATAAATCTCTTGGGACCATGAAAAGACATGAAAGGCTGAAAAAGTATCCACAAAGAACTTAACAGATTCAGCTAACAACTCAAAGACAGTGCTTTCTACTTCTTCTTTTTGGATCATAATAGTTCTGTGGACTTATTTGTGGGTATCATAACCAGGAACTATGGATTTTAATTAGAGAATTAAAACAGATGTGGATATTATTAGTGGATATTAGTGGATATTTTATTACTATAATGTATGTGCAGCAGGGGCAGGCTTGCTTGCTTCAAACGCTCCTGTTGAATTTGATTTGTTTGGGACATATGAGATCCAGCAGACCTTCCTTTTACAGTCGACCTGAAGGCAAGCGTTTGTACTGTACACTAATGAAACCCACACTGACGTCACAGGGTCGAGGAGCCCTGAGCCGAGCGCCCCTGCAGGAGCTGTACGACCCGTCCATGGAGACCAGCGCTGCTAACCTGGATGACCTGCAGAGATCCTGGGAAACACTAAAGAACGTGGTAGGTCACCGTATCTGTAATCAAATATAAAATCACTACTGTGCTTTCTTCCCCTTGTTGTTACATAAATAAGATAAGTTAAACCATGTACAGTATAGAAGAAATTAAAGCTTTAGAACTGGCCATGTTGAATAAAAGCGAATACATTTTTCATTTTAAGTACACCCACAGACTTCTCTGTGTAGCACCTGACTGGTTACTGTTAATATTTTAGATCTCACAAACCCAGGTCACAGTTGAGTTGGCAGGAAGTCTTGATTTTTCATGGTCTATTGTACCAAAAACAAGGGGTGTATTTGTTGCACCACAACACAAGCACAATGCTGCAGCAGATTTTTATCCCAGCTTTTCCTCTCCAGCTGCCATCTCTTTTTTTTGCTCATTGTTTAATTCCTTCTGTCTTTCTTTCCATCCCTCCTGTCCTGCCACAGATCAGCGAGAAGCAGAAGAGTCTGTACGAGGCTCTGGAGCGACAGCAGCACTATCAGGAGTCCCTCCAGTCCATTTCCACCAAGATGGAGTCCATTGAGGGGGCGCTCAATGAGGGCCTGGAGCCCAACAAGAGCCCAGAGAGCCAGATGGCTGCACACCAGGTGAGAGAGAGAGAGGGGACAGGGGTCACGTGAATTAGGAAGTTATGCTTGTGTGCACAGTTTAGAGAAAAAAGAGAGGATGTAAATAAAGTGGTAGGAGATGTGAAGTATAAATTCGAAGGCAGACAGGAGACAGCTCTAGTTTAAAAAAGACAAAGATGACAAGAAACGAGCCTGCTCAGGGAGAACAGAGAATGATTGAGGGGTTTAATATTGCACCAGCCTGTGCAATGGTTGCACAGACTGCGTGGCACTGTTCTCCGTTGCTATGCCAACTTCACAGGGACGGCCGATACAGTTGCTTTCTGTAACACTGCTGTCGGGCAGCTTGGACAAACCCCTCTTATTTTGCCACTCCTCTCTGCAGTCTCCTCTGCTGTTTCTTCAGCAGTTTCTTTTCTTTCTTTTTTTTTAGTCCATCACCTCTCAGACTGTTTTATTCTGTGATTTCTGTTGTTCGTCTCTAGGCTTTGATGGACGAGATCCTGATGCTCCAGGATGAGATCGGGGAGTTGCAGACATGTTTCTCAGAGGAGCTGGCAGACAGCGACAGCGATGGGGAGGCTGGTGACCAACTGGCGCTGCAGTCCACTCTCACCGTGCTGGGAGAGAGGATGGCCACCATACGAATGAAGGCTTCGGGGAAACGGCAGCTGCTGGAGGTGGGTCCTCCTCCTCCTCCTTAGAAGACCAGATAAGATCGTATTCACACGCTTTTATCATCGTCATGAATACCACTCATGCCCAACATTTCACTTTGACCCCTGCAGGAGAGACTGAGCGAACAGCTGGAGGAGCAGCGGCAGGAGCAGGCGCTGCAGCGTTACCACAGCGAGGCTGAGGAGCTCGACCACTGGCTGCTCAGCACTCGCGCCACTCTCAGCTCTGCACTTCAGCCCCAAAATGAAGACTTGGACATGGAGGAGCAGCTGATCGACTGTCAGGTGAGACTGATATTTTTGTTATCATCAAAGGCTCGATTTACCGCGGGAAAACTGGAAACTGATTCTGATTATTGGCTTATTTAGATTTCAAACAATGCGACTTCTGACCTTGGTAGTTAAACCAGGTTGTTGGTCTGTGTGCAGATGTTTTAAAGCTGACCTCGAATGACACAGTCAAGAGAAAACCTGTTCTTACAGTACTACTGCCACTGGCTCACTTTTCTTTTCTTGTGCCATTTTCATATCAAGCCGTAGCTATCACAGGCTGAAATGAAGTATCTGGCTGCTGCACTGTTCCAGAAATAGAGCCCATCCTTGGTTTCATTCCTTTGATATTATATTACTGTTGCTATTTTAGTCATGCGTAAACTGTTCAGTTCATCCAGAAGAAATTTACTGAATGTGGGACACAAAAACACAACAGACAGAGAGTCCACTAATGTCCAATAGACTGACACTTTTGCACTGGGGTCTGACCCTTTACCCCTCTGTAATGATGACCCTCCTCACGAGGTCCTCAAACATTCTTCAACCAGCCAACGTTTACCTCGCTACTCATCCTGTTTCTATGGTAACATCACAGGGGGGGTAACAGGATCCAGGGCTATAAAGTAGCATCAGTCACTGAGCATGTGTCTCATGCAAAGTTGAGTTTTTTTTCAGGCCTTTGAAGCAGTAAATATTATTGCTACTTCAGTGATTTTGATCACAAACCAGTGTCTGAGCAATGTTTTGAAAAAGTTTGTTTACATTTTTTGGTGACAGTGTCTATTACGTGCAATATGGGGAAAGGTTCAGTCCTGCTGTTTTTCAATGTAGTGATTGACTAACAAAAGCTTTTGTGTGTGTGTGAACTTAGAGTGATTTTAAATGAGTTCCTTTTGGTATAAAACGTGTTAAAATGTTTAAACACATGGCCTGAACTGAAAAGCCAAAAGTGGTGTAATTAAACGTTTCAACATTCATCCTGTGATACACTATAATTGGCCTCTCGGCAACAATAATACTAGGTCTGTGGCTCAGTCAGAGGAAATCAGTGTTTAAAGTGTGTGTGTGTGTGTGTGTGTGTTTCTAGCAGCTGGGAGACACTAAGCTGATTATAGCTCGCATATGGCTCCTGTCGAGCTCAGGTCTAAAGGTCCAGCCCATGTGGATCCTCATCTCCAGGGGGTAAAAAGTGTCTGCAAGCGTAGATTATTACATTATAGATCCACTGGAAAGGGCAAGATGTAAGAAACTGAACGAGGCCGGAGAGATGGGGTCAGGGACAGAGGTGAGAGAGCAGAAAACTCCTGGAATGAAAAGCTGCAGAAGATTATGTGATATCAGTGGTTTTTCTTGAATAATGATTAGAAACACTTGAATGTTTTATCTGATGAATGTGATATCTGCCTTAGGATAGTCAGGGAAGTTCTATGAAGTGGAAACAAATGGTTTATTTACATTTGTTTAACTAATTTAAGTGTAACCCCTAACTGCTGTAAACTATTCACTGTAATTACCACAGTGAGTTCATTTGAACCTTTGCACACTACAAGAAAATCAACAAACTGTAAACAGCTCAGAAACCATTTAAACACGGTCTCTTGTGGCTCAGTCCTTAATCAAGCTGAGTCTAAACTATTGGACACACATTGTGTTGCTGTGTAAAGCAAAGTCCATCAAAATAAAGGTATAAAAAAGGCTATAAAAAACCTATAACAAGGAGAAGACATTTTGGAATTTAAGCTACAATGCCTGAAGGAGTTTTTTTTGGGGTTTTTTTCTGGTACGAAAGCGTAGAGACAACCTTCCCACCACATGACACAGTGACAACTCTGAATAGGAGGAAAAGAGTTTTATGAGGCTCTCTGCATTGTTGTGGAAAACTCTCTGAGGAGGACGACCGAGGGCTCTTGTGGCCCTGTGTGAATAAAGGAAGCAGACTATCTTAATCCCGCTCTTTTCCACGTCCATACAATTCCACCACTTTTCACACACAGACTGGACAAGGAAAGGGAGGGCCCCTCTTGCTCTGGTTTCTCCTCTAAAGAAATGTAGGAGGAGGAGAGTGGGTGAGGTCTGTGGGAAATAATTTAAAGGGAAACATATAGGGAGCTTGAGAGAGTTAGAAAACTGATGACATGACAAGTGGATCTAAAGAGGAGTGAGACAAGTAGAGGATAACTACACTTCTAAAGAACACCGCCTATACAGTGCACACTATGAAACTTCCCCAAAATGTCAACAAATGGCGTGATTGTGCAGTTGTAATGCATTTTGTAGGAGCTGTGACATTAAGTGGCAACCCACTGATACAATGTGCTACAGTAGTTAAGACTAGATGAAGAATCTGTAGCACTTTTATAAATAATTCTTGTTAAATGATGAAGGCATATTTCAAATAACTGTACAAGAATCATTTAGATATTAGTCTTTTTCCATATAAGTGGCCCCTGAGCCAGATGACTGATTATTATATGCTTATTTTTGTTTGTTGGTTATCATCCAAATATGTAATTGAAAGTGATTTGACAAAGTTTTACTGTTGTTTTTCTTTTTAAACAGTGCTTGTTTTAAAAAAAATTGTGTTCCTTGTGCTGCTGCTTTTCCAGAACATGCTGTTTGAGATCGAGCAGAAGGTGTCGTATCTGTCCGAGCTGTCCGTCCACAGTGAGAGTTTGCTGTTGGAGGGCCGGGCCGAGACCAAGGGAGAGGCGGAGCAGCTCACCTTCAAACTGCACTCCCTCAAAGACAGCCTGCTGGAGCTGCAGCAGATGCTTCAGGACAAACAGGTCGACATCCAGGTGAGATCACAAGTTGTGTGAGTTTTGTCTCCTCACTCATCCATCAGTTTTTTTTTCCTTGTCTGTTCTCTGCCTTCACTTCACTTTCCCTTTCCCGTTGTTCCCACATGTTTTTTCCATTTCCCAGATTCTCCTTCCCCCCTCTGTCTCTGTCACTTTTGTTGTGCTGTGTTGCATTATGTTGCATTGGTTACAGCATCAATGGTAGCATTATGCAAACACTAAAGGTCATGGCATGCTCCTTCATAAAAGTCCAGTGTTTTCCACTATGGGACAACAAGAGCCTGTGTGTCTCACAATGGGCCCTTAGACACCAGACAAAAGGGTGCTACCTCATCACATGCTAACACTAAATGTACTGCACCAGGTGTGTTTCTGATGACACAACGTTTTGACCTTTTGCTCTCTGGTATATGACCAACTCGCAAAAAGACAAAAAAAATAACTTCATTTCTGTTAAAGGAATTATTGCATTCACTTGACAAAATAAAAATTTACAAAAGCTGTCTGGGCCAATCAGAAATTCTGGTAACAATATCAGTGTGGTAAATGTTTTTTTGTTGTTTAATACTATTTGATTTTATTCAATGATTTCCTTAGGCAAAGTTCATAGCAAATGAATCACAGGACGTCAGAAAGTAGATATAATTTACATATGTACCAAACTCACAAGGAACTGCTGCTTTGTTCTTTTCTCTATTCATCCTGCACTTCTTAATTTCATCACCCCATCCTTTAGAGAGAAAAACAACAATCCTGCTCGCTCTCATTTTAAGGCTTTAAAGCATTGAGTGCTGAAATCCCTTTGTTTTTCTCCCAGGGGTCATTGCAGGAGCAGGAGGACAGTGAGCCAGACTCATCTCTGTCCCAGAGTCCCAACGTCCAGGATTGGCTCTCTCAGGCCCGTTCAACACGCACACAGCAACACCACGACAACCTGCTTCGACAGAGGGTAAGAGGAAGCTGCGACATGCATATGCTTTATAATAATTCACAGCGATTTAATTACAGACTGCTCTGCTTCTCATTGCCTGGAGCACCACATGTCTGTCATTTTCAGTCTAAGTCAGTTAGAGTCACGCTCCCATGTAAAACAGGTTCATTCTTGTGAGATAATTAAATCAGAAAAGTTGGTTCTTTTTATAGATGAATAAAATTCGTATTTTACTCTAGGAGCTGCAGGAGCAAGTAGCTGAACAGAGGAAGCTGCTCCAGTCTGTAGCAAGTGTCGGGGAAGAACTACTCAACCACCAGACCACACCCAATGGGGACAGGTACTTTTCCTCCTCTCTTTAAATCCTGGCCTCTTACAGTATTTGTGTCCGTTTAAAAAGCTGCACTGCTTAAACAATGTTCGCAGGATCAGATATTAGTCATATTAGTTATTATAAGGTGTCCGTCTCCCTCCCACAGTGAGATTTCGATCCCAGGGGGAGTGTTGCTGGAGACAGAGACGTTGTCTCCTTTGGAGCAGATGAGACAACGCTGGGAAAATCTGAACAAAGATCAGAGCACAAAGCTGCAGCTCTCCCTGAACACGCTGGAACAGGACCAGCTCAGCCCGGTACAGATGCCATTCACTGATTTTCTGATTGTTTTTTGCACTGGATTTTGCTTTGTGTTGTTGCTGTTGATGCTTGTTCTTCCTCTCATGTAATTTCACGCTTTTATTGTCACGCTTGCTGCCTGACTGACCCTAAATACGTCTCATATGTCACTCTTTTGTGCAGGTGCTCCACCGGTCCCGTCTGTCCAGTCCCAGTATGGTGTTTAGAGGTGAGTCTGGCAGCCAGGACTCTCAGTCTCCAAGAGCGCTGTTCGAGACCTGCAGCCAGACTCTGGAAAGAATCGCCCAAGAGGTGACGCATTAATTCAATCTCTCATTGTTTATTGTGACCCAGGTACTCCCGTGTCTTTACTCAAGAATGTCTTCCTGACAGCTTTCCCTGTACTGAGTCAATGTTATTTATTTATTTATTCCTCCCCACAGGCAGCGGGCAGTGACAGTAAAGTGGCAGCATCTTCAGGGGGGGTGACAGTTCAGCAGGACTTATATGCTGCAGTTTCAGCAGCTTCCTCCTGGCTGGATGCTGCTGAGAACCAGCTGCTGTCTGGCCCAGTGCTGCTGTCTGAGGATACAGAGACACAACTCACAAGTCTTGAGGTAAGAGGATGCAAACACACTGACCACAGAAATGTAAACATATGAATCACAACAGAAAGCAAATGTATGTTTGATTGTACTGTTAGCTTTCTGGAAAGAGTTAGATATGATGGGTGATGATATAAATAAATTCTCCTGGACATTATACTATTTGTGTTAGTGACCTCAACTCCTCTGTGCAGGGTCTTAATAAACAGCTGAAGGAAATGACCAAGGAGGTGAACCAGTGCAGAGATCTGCTGGGTGGAGGAGCAGGCCGACTATGTGGTAGAGAGGAGCAGGCTCTGATGGAGGACACGCTGGAGGGTCTGCAGGAGAGGATGGGCCTGCTGGACTCCACCCTGGAGCAGCACTGCGACAGCATGAGAGACCGGCTGCAGGAACACTCAAATTTCCAGGTATTTGAGCTAAACTGTTTCACCACCAGTGTGGTGGTTTTGATTAAGCTCCAGATGTGATGAATCTTGATGATTGTTCACATTTTAACATTGTTTCTTTTTTCTGTCCTTGCCAGAATGAGCTGAGGATGCTGTTCACAGCTCTGAGTGAAAGTAAACATCAGTTGCTGCAGAAGATGGCAGGAACTGCCGACAGACCCGCATCCAAACAGATAGAGGTATAATCTTTTTTCTTTTTTCTTTTCATGCATCTTCAAAATGTAATTTGGGGTTTTTTTTGTTATCATGTCTATTATCATACATGTATGTTTTTCTTGTACTGTTCCTTTAAGTTGAACTGTTAATTTTTCTTGAAAAAGCCAATAGAAATACTTAAAAACAAAAAACAAAAAAACAAAACAGATACAGTAGAGGTATGATAGTAACCAAGAACACATACAGAAATATTGAAGGTGTTTTTAGAAACTAGATTTCTATTGAATGTATATGTAACTCTTCTCTTCTGCAGGCTTTATCAGAAGTGGAGGACAGTCTGCGGGAGTTTGAGCAGAGGGTGTCTGAGCTGAAAACCAGAGCAGAAGGACTCCAGTCTGAACAGATCTCCAGCCAGGAACTACTCAAACTACAGGTAATATCACATCCACTGTGGAACTAATTAATTTTTTTCCTTTAGACTGTGGGGTGTGATGTTCATCCTCTAACCCTCTGACACTATTATATGTAATGATTGACGTGTTTTGTGTAGGATGCCTATGAGGAGCTGATGCTGATGGTTGGCTCCAGACGTAGCAGCCTGAACCACGGCTTGTCGCTCAAGGCTCAGTATGAAGCCGCACTCCATGACCTCACAGACCTGGTGGACACCGCTCAGGACAAGATGGCTGCCGACCAGAAGATGACAGTAGCCTCTGTAATAGAGGTCCAGATGTTACTGAAAAAACACAAAGTAAGGACGGCACTGAAATAGAGTTGTATTGATTGCATTTGCCGAGCTGCAATATTTACTCAGAGGTCAATGATTTCTTTTCTCCCTTTCACTGTGTTTTCTTTCTTTCTTCCGCTCCAGGAGTTCTTCCAGGGGCTGGAGTGCCACATGATCCTCACCCAGACATTTTACAGTAAAGTGTCTGGTCTGGTGGCTCAGAGGGAAAGCCAGACCCTGGAGGAGACCATGGCTCTAGCCCACAGTGTGCTCAAACAGGCCCACAGGAGGGGAGTGGAGCTGGAGGGCATACTGGAGGTGGGAATCAGTCATTCATAGATAAAAGTGGAAAAACAGCAGTACTATTTTTTTTTAATCCAGTCCAATCATAACGTGCAGCCAAAATTCAAGAGATAATAAAATGCATAACCAGAAATAAACACAAAAACATCTGGTATGAATAAAATAAATAACACTCAATCCTTTGTCTTCTCTCTCTCACACAGTCATGGAGCAGGCTTGTAGAAGACTACCAGGCTCTGTGTCGGCAGCTGGAGGCGGTGGAGTGTAGCATCCCCACTGTAGGTCTAGTAGAGGAGACAGAGGAAAGACTCACTGAACGGATCAGTCTCTACCAGGTAATTAACTTTGTACAGACTGGTTAAACATAGATGCACAAATAAATCTATCCATGCAGTATCAACATCTCTTACTCTGATAAATGCAATAAAGTCATGCTTGTTGGAATATTGAATACTTTGTCTGATCGGTCATTTATCTGTCTTCCTCTTCCAGCATCTGAAGTCCAGCCTGACGGAGCATCAGCCCCAGCTGTACCAGGTTCTGGAGGAGGGCAAGAGGCTCTTCCTGTCTGTCGGCTGTTCAGACTTAGAGAATCAGCTGACCCAACTGGGGGAGCACTGGCTCTCCTCCACCACTAAGGTCAACAAGGAGCTGCATCGCCTCGACTCCACGCTGAAACACTGGAGCAGGTCAGACCCTGGCAGTGGACTGAGTTTGATTTGATTTTCTTATGTCAGGAATCAAATCTTAAATAATATAATAATATTGTTTTGGTCTGTAAACTTGTTTGTGATACCTGGAGGCTGAAAACTTAAAAATGATCTCTTTCCGAAACTAAATTAAAATACATATACTCTGCGTTTCAGGTACCAGAGTGAGTCAGCAGAACTGAGCCACTGGTTGCAGTCGGCTCTGGATCGGCTTGAGTTCTGGACCACCCAGTCAGTAACAGTGCCTCAGGAGCTGGAGACTGTCAGAGACCACCTCTATGCCTTCCTGGTTAGTTTTCACATCAGCAGCAATTATGCACCACAGACTTAATAATAATATCTATATACAATATCCAGATATTTGGTTAAACTTCTCCTAACTTCTGTGTCTGACAGGAGTTTTCCAAGGAGGTGGATGCAAAGTCATCTTTGCGTTCTTCTGTGCTGAGCACGGGAAACCAGCTTCTGCGATTGAAGAGAGTAGATACAGCTGGTCTGAGGACAGCGCTGGGCCAAATCGACACGCAGTGGGCTGAGCTGTTGACCCGTATTCCTGTCGTACAGGAGAAGCTGCACCAGGTCTGAGAACAGCGGCTCTTACATGGGAACAATTGTTGACATAGTCTTATTTTAATTCTTTAAAGAGATTTTGGTTAAAAAAATCCTCACTGATGGTGACGACGCTTTGTTTTGGCTCTTTGCGTCCACAGCTGCAGATGGAGAAGCTGGCATCACGGCACGCCATCACAGAGCTGATGAGCTGGATCTCTCTGATGGAGAACATCATAGACGAGGACCAGGACAAGATCATGGGAGCTGTGGGCTCGGAGGTGGTCCAGAACTTCCTGCAGAAGTATAAGGTACAAAGCTGCATCATCCGTCGCAGTCAAGGTGTCCTGTAATTCTACACCTCAGGCCATGCTGCAGAGGACATCTCTCACCTCCCTCATCACAGTCTCATAATGTGTCTTTTGTGTTTCACAGGGTTTTCGCATCGATCTGACCTGTAAGCAGCTGACTGTGGACTTTGTGAACCAGTCTGTGCTGCAGATCAGCAGTCAGGATGTGGAGGGAAAGCGCAGTGACAAAACAGACTTTGCTGAGAAGCTGGGAGCTATGAACAGAAGGTGGCAGATACTGCAGGGGCTTATTGGTGAAAAGGTAACGTTTCAGTTGCAAAGCAGTCAAGAATTAAACCTGAAATTTGAGTTTTGTTTCATAGATTCTTGAAATTGAGTATTTAAACTGTTCTTATTTTTTTGTATCTTAGATTCAGACACTGGAAGGACTTTTGGAAAGTTGGCTAGAGCATGAAAATGGAGTCCAGGCCCTAAAAACCTGGCTCACACTACAGGAGGAAAAGCTGAAGAAGAGACACAGGATAGAGGACGTAGCGTCGGTGCAGAACGCACTTAAAGATTGTCAGGTGCGGATGCAGCAACGCTATGAATAACAACGACTTTTTAAGCTTTCATGAACCAAACTAAACCCAATGATGTCATTCTCACAGGAGTTGGAGGAATTAGTGAAGGACAAAGAGAAGGATCTAGAGAAAGCAGAGGAACGTGGAAATGCTCTCATTCAGGACAAGAAAGGGGCGACCTGCTCTATCGTCAAGGAGACTCTCAAAGGCCTGAACCAGTCCTGGGCTCATTTGGACCACATGGTGAGTTTCTTCTTGGATCCTTTAAACCTTGTGATTGTGGCCTAAATTATTTTTCACTTTGCATTACAGTTTGTAGACACTTCAACATTTTTGTGTCTCTATCAGATAAGTCAGATGAAGGTCAGCCTGAAGTCGGTGCTGGAGCAGTGGACGCTGTATCGGCGAGCATCAGAGGAGATTAACGGTTACCTGATGGAGGGGAGATACTCTGTGTCCAGGCTGCAGCTCCTGAACGGGTCTTTGGAGGCGGTGCAGCAGCAGGTGGAGAGTCTGGAGGTGAGGAGAGCAGAAAATAAAAGAAAAGAAAAGAAAAGTGGAACATCCTTGAAAAAAAGGATGCATAAAGTCGTCTTTGATATAAGGACATCTAAACAACTCATAACACTGAAGATGACAGTAGTTTTTGTGGCTGTCCTGTGTTATTTAGAACCTGCAGGAGGAGATGGATAAACAGGAGAGCAGTTTGAGGAAATTTGGCTCCGTAACACATCAGCTACTGACGGAGTGCCACCCATCTGTGGCTGAAACCCTCAACAGAGCCCTCAGGGACGTCAACATCAGGTAGGACAACGGGAATGTGTCTTTAAATCAAATTGCATCTCACCCATAATCCAGAGGTCGACCTGAGCTGAGCTCCAGAGGTAACTCCTTTTTTCTCTTTTTCTCTGCTGTAGGTGGAACAGCCTGCTGGAGCAGATCTCAGAGCAGCTGAGGAGCAGTAAAGCCTTGTTGGGGCTGTGGCAGCGCTACAGGACATTACATGGCCAGTGCGTGACAGCGGTGCAGAAACAGGAAGAACATGCCGACCGCCTGCTGAAGAGCGCCACAGACAGGGAGATCACAGAGGAGGAGAGCATCACCTGGATAGACGACTGCAATGTGAGTAGAGATGGGACAACTTTATGTTCTAGTACACGCATGTCAAACTCAAGACCCGGGGGCCAGATTCAGCCCCGCGATACAATTTTATGTGCACGAAAATTTTATATTTCTATTAGGGGTTGCACAGACTAGTCGACTAGTCAAAAAAGTTAATAAAAAAAAAACACTCACGTCCCACCGCAGCCGAATTAAACAAAACAAAACAAAAAACTCTGCTCGTATTTAAAAAATCTTAAAGGGCCTTTCACACCGAACGCGGCAGGCGGCAGCAAACCCATTCATTGTGTACGTGCTACCGCGGCGCACCGGCGAACGGCTCTGCGCCGAGCTGAGCGGCACGCGAGGTGGGCGCATGCCGCGGCGGCGCGCTGCGCCCGAATTAAAAAATGTTTAATCCGGGCGCAGCGCGCTGTGACGACATCTCGGCGCGTCCAATAGGAGAGGATGTAGTGGAGTCTGAAAAAAAATCTGCCGCTTGCAGAGAGAAAACAAACGACCAGACGTTCAGTTAAAGTGACGGGATGCATGAAGTGAGTTGTCATCCTCCTGAGGATCAGACCAACTCTCTCTAACAGGCTGTTAAACTGCTCCCTGCTCAGCCTGACGCTAAAGTTCACCTGGAAGCGGTCGTTTTGTAGCTCCTGACGAACATATCTTTGCATATACCCCCCCAAATCCTGTCTTGTTTGTTCGGTTGCTCAGCAACTCGCGCCATATGTGTACGCGCTGCCGCCCTGCTCTGCGCCTGTCTGCGCTGTACCTCGCGGTGGGCGCAGCGCATACCGCGTTCGGTGTGAAAGGCCCTTAAGTCATGCAACCCCTAATTTCTATTAATAATGGCCCGCCAGTATAGCGGTCACACTACTCACACTACAAATCCAATAATAAGCTGCAACATCTACCGTACAGTCATGCCCAAGTAATAGATCAACAAATGCCAAGCTCTGTCTGCTGCTCTGTTGACAACAAATCATCATATCGTCAACTCATTGATCGCCAAATCCTACATGAACTTGCAGCCAAGAAAAGATGCCAAGTATCTGGTATATGGACACAATGGCACAGGACAGAAAACAAGGCTAAATATAGTATGTGTGATTTGTTCTGTTATTTTTTTACACCCTTTTCTGACATCACAGTAGGCTACTTCATGTTTTAAATTGTGGCCCCTTGTCTGATTGAGTTTGACACTCCTGTACCCTAAGTACATGATGGTGTCAACATTTCTTCAGTGTTTTTGTATATATTACCGCTCAGTACTCAGGATTAGTTTTAGATCTGTGGTTAAAATATGCATTTGTCCTCATAGTGTAAGAGGAAGCTGAGAACCCTTTCTCCCTGCAGTCTCCTCTGGTTTTTAAGACCTTGTGAATTAGCTCTAAAACTGCTTGTCAGCTCACTATGAGGATCCACAAAGCCTCTATCCCCTCTGCAGAATACCAAATTGCACCCTGTCCCTTTGTCTGCTTGAATGTAGACTCACTGCACCATCTAACAAAAGGCTTTTGATTACGGGACTCCAACAGAAGAGACAGGCCCCCGATTTACGCTACAGGGGTCTCCCACTGTCATGCTGGGCTTGTAGGGCCATGCTGCGCAATGACTAGAGGCACACTGTCCTAACACTGTAGGCAGACAGTTATTTTGACAGAGGATCATTGATGCAAATTAGACACTTAGGTGATTAAGAATTCGGCGTTGTCAGTGACAAACCACAGAACACACAACCCCTTGTTTTACTAATCCTGAATGTGCTGTATATGAAATAGTGATTTTCATGACTTCAGCAAAAGAATGGAGTCATCCTCTTTGAGTGTGGAAAGAAATACACCATGCTTTGATAAGTTTAATCCTTTCAAAAAGCCACTAGATTAACAGAAAAATGTATAAAATGTGACAGTTTCTCTCAAATGCTAACATAATATATGCCTCCAGTGTCTTTTCAGGCATTCAGTATCCATGTTCCCAACCTGTCTCTCTGTTTCAGGCGTGCCTCGGTGACCAGGCGTCGGTGCAGGAGTCGCTCCAGCAGCTGCAGTCTTTAGGCGAACAGCTGAAGAGCCAAGTCGACGCCTCCTCCTCTGCAGCCCTCCAGTCTGACCACCTGTCACTCACACATCGTCTGGCAACGCTGGAGCACGCCCTTCACAGGCAGCAGGAAGTACTGCAGGTAGGACAGTAGGGATGGGCAGCATGACAAACATGTTATCTCTCAAACACATATGATTTGATTATTATCACATCTTGTTTTTCTCACTCTGCCTGCCTTTATTTTTTAGGCTGGATCTCAGTCCTGTGATGGTTTCAGAGAGCAGTTGGACAAATTGATACGTAAGGCTGAGGAGGCGGAGGAGGTGCTGAAGGAGTGTGACTCTGTGGGCTCACCTGAGCTCCATGTGGTCCAGGCACGAATGGAAAAACTGAAGGTACAAAAGATGCTGCTGTTTTGCTTATTGTTATATCCTGTTTAAGCATCAGCTGCTTTTTCACCAGAAAGACTGTTCATCTGAAGAATAATGTGATCTAAGACAAAATAATGCATTCAATGTGTATTTTTTTAAAAGGATGTTTGATCTTTGTGCTGTTCTTCTGAAAGTGTCTGATCCTGTATTTCCAGGTTCACCTGTTGAAGTTGAGCAGTTTATCTCCAGACCTTGAGCGGGTTAATGAGTTGGTGTACAGACAACCAGTCAGTGACAAGGATGTGAAACAGCTGCAGAGTCTGAACAGAGCCTGGGCAGCTCACTGTGCTCACCTCACTGAGAGGTTCAGGTACCTGAACTCTTCATATCGCACTTTTTGTTTGTCATAGCACAGTAAACTTAGAGCAATCACTGACCGACACACTAAACCACACCAACATAATATAATATCTATGCTGCTAAAAAGTGATTAATGTAAGCTTTACTCTTTATGATCAGTCATAAAACCTGCAGTCATAAATGTCAGTGAGTCATTCATACATTTTAAAATTAGCTATCGACCCTGCAGGTATAAATGTGAAACTTTCTTTTTACCATAAAATCTGCAGTTTTTGACCAGAAGGTCAAAGTGAGAAAGTTACTATGGTGTAAAGTTACATTGATTAACAAAGTGGTTACTAGAGAGTTAAGAGTGAACCATACAGATCAGTCCTTCACTTAAATTCACTTACAGCCTGATAACTCATATGTTCTCTATTTATGAATTGTACAGATTTATAGCTGATCTGTAAAATACGTATAAACTACTAATTACGACATAAACTATTGATAAAGTTAGAAATGACAGCGTGTGAAATTCCTTTTATATAGTGGGACAAATCTAAATGCTGTGCCTGAATCTTAGACTGAATGTTAATGTTGTTTGCGTTGGTAACTTTCCTTTGTCCCTCTCCAGTAAACTGCAGGCGGTGGTGCTCCAGCAGCAGAGCTTCCTCCAGAAGTGCGAGGCCTGGATGGACTTCCTGTCTCAGACCGAAAAGAAGTTGGCTGCCGAGATCTCTGGCAACTGCCAGAGTCTGCTGGAGCAGCAGCGAGACCACGAGGTGAGAGAAGCATTAAAAGATCACAGTTCACACTAATCACTGTCCATTCATGTGCAGTGTTGTTCTTCATTAATATTTCTGTGCCTTCTTGCAGTTGTTCCAGGCAGAGATGTTCAGCAGGCAGCAGATTCTCTACTCCATCATCAGTGATGGCCATCATATGTTGGACCAGGGACAAGTTGATGACAGGTAAACACACAGGACAGGAAGAAAAAACAGTTTAATTATTTTACCTGTCTCTAGAAAATACAGATCCTCACTCTTGTCCCGCCAACAGAGACGACTTCAGTCTGAAGCTGGCCTTGCTGAGCAATCAGTGGCAGTGTGTGGTGAGGCGGGCTCAGCAGCGAAGAGGCATCATCGACAGTCTGGTCCGTCAGTGGCAGAACTACCGGGAGATGGCGGAGAAGCTGCTGCGATGGCTCCAGGAGGTGACACACGATCCAGATGTTCATCAGCCAGGAGAAGCAGTGGCCCTGCAGCAGGCCAGAAACCTGCTAGACCAGATACAGGTAGGTTACCATGCTAAGAGAGGAGCTCATGAAGGTCTTCACACGATATCTCATTCAAATATTTAATCTTCTCTGAAATGAATATGTTTAAAATATTCATGATTTATTGTTTTAGTCACTATTCCAATTAAAATTTGTTTCAGGTAGTGTAATGGATTAGACTGAGAATGCACTCAGAGATTCACACCTCCACCTTCACCTCTCTCTGAGCTAATTAAGTTCTCATAATACCTGTTTGCATTTTTTATAAGGTCTCTCTAAGGTGACTCCGAGCCCTTTTAAATACTGCAGAGCCTCAACTTTTCAAGTTTAGTTTAGTTTAGTTTATTCGTTTAATAAGGGACAATGTGCAATTATATTAATCATTTAAAGGAAAAAAATGAAAAGATTGCACCAGATTTAGCTCCCAGCTAATTTCCATCTGTAGTCCCTACACATAACATAAAAGTAATAAAATACACAGAATACAAGCTATTATACAAAGATGAGGCATAAACAGACACAGTTAGACAATGGACAACATTTAGACAACAACATGTATGAGGTAGGCAAAGTGCAAAGTGCTTATAGCAGCAAGATGTTGATTGTCATATACTGTATGTGTGGTGGACACATACAGTATCAGTACAGTAACTGTACTGTATGTGTAGTGGACAAAGTGCAAAGTGCTCATAGCAGCATGATTATTCATAGTATTGATAATAATAAATAAAGTAATAATAAAGATAAAACATGAAAGTGGCAACAGTGGCAGATGTAATACCAACGATGGTAATTCTCAGTTACAAAAAATAAAAAATGACCAGCTATGGTAATGTGACAGTCTTTACGGACGTGCCTCATGTCAAGTTTCTAACCACACGCTGCAGCTTTTCACTCTGTACTAATAAACCCAAACCCCTTCTCCAACCATAGACTCCTTTAGTTAACCTGTACCCCGTCTGCCGTTTGTCCCTGTCTGTGCTCCTCCAGCTGAGGGAGCGCGTGCTCCAGAGGCAGCAGGGAGGCTACATCCTCACCGTGGAGGCCGGCAGGAGCCTGCTGCTGTCGGCCGACGCCAGGGCCGAGTCCACCCTGCAGGCGGAGCTGATGGAGATTCAGGAGAGGTGGAGGCACGCTCACCACTGCCTGGATCAGCAGAGGAGGGAGCTGCATGGCCTGCTGAAGGTCAGAGAAAAATACACCTGGAGTAATAGTACTGTAGAGAGTTTGGTGGTTTGATCCCCAGCTCCTTCGGTCAATGTGTTGAAGTGTCCTTGGGCATGAAATTGAACCCTAATTTGTGTCTGTGGCTGTTTCATCAGTGCATGTGGATGTGATGTATGTTTGTGTGAGAGAATGGGTGAGTGCGGCGAATCTGCTTTGACTAGAAAAGAGCTGTATGAGTACAGTCCGTTTATCATTTATAAGAAAATGGAGCTTCATTCACATTCCTGGGTGACTATCACCATGATAATTGCTCTATAATGTCACTTTTTGAGGTTAAAACTGTTGATAAAACAAAGATTCACATACTCTTGTAAGTATGTGAAGCCTCGTTTGAGCACAGTCTGTGTGTTTCCAACATGCTACAGTGTAAAGGTACCTGTGAAGGGTGTCGAAGGGCATCGGCCCATCTGAGCCTTTAATGAGCTCACGTGCAGGACGGTGAAGCCGCATGAATTATGTAACATTGAGCATCAAGTCCTGAAAAGAAGTCAAAGATCGAGATGGAGCACAGTCACCACCTCACATAAATTGTTAAGCATCATGCACACATGTGCTATTGCAAACCTGCACACACTCACCCATGCTCAAGAATTACAAAATGGGGCAAATGAACAAGGATAAAACTTCCAGCCCAGTGCACACACATCTGTATAATGCACACACACAGACTGTAGACACTGTGCAGTCAGATGTAATGATCTGAACCCTGTGAGTTAGATTTTACAGGCTGAGATAGAGCCATGTTTTCATAGGGAGAGTGACGCAGTTTAAACGATCCGTCTGGGGATTTGACATTTTGTCAACGGTGGTCCTATCTTTGTCTTGGTTACGTTCTTTCTGTCATCCTTGGTTTGCGCTTGAAGAACAGCTTCTATTCTCGTCCCGTCCCCTGTTCTTTTACCATGACTCTTGCTTCAGGTATGCTACTTTGCCGCTGCATCTTTGACCAAATATTACCCTGTTTTACCCTGCAGTGGATCGTTATTCAGGATCTAAATATAGAGCTGTAATCCGTGCCCTCTGGAGCAGAACCTCCCTCCTTTGTTATGAAGTCGTATTAAGTCTCCTCTTTGCTGGATTTTTGCTGTATCACTCTGTGCAGTGCCGCCGCTTGAGATGTGCAGAGCTACTAAGTAGGCTATCTATGGCATGGTAATTGATGTGGCATGACTGCAGCCTTTGGTTGTGCGTGTGTGTCTGTGTGTGTGCATGATTGCATAAATATGTGTGTCAGCTTATGACTGTGTATTCTGTGTCTTACTCTTTCTGATGCTACTGATGCTGAAAGAATTTAAAGCAGCTCTTGAGTCGAAGAAAATTTGCAGTGTGATTGTGTGTTAGTGTTTATGATCTAAGTTTTAATGTGTGTGTATGTGTGCGTGCGTGTGTGTGTTTGTGTAGAACTGGGAACGCTGTGAGAAGGGCATTGATGCGTCACTGGAGAAGCTGAGGGCCTTCAAGAGGAAGCTGTCTGTGCCGCTGCCTGACCACCATGAGGAGCTGCACTCAGAGCAAATCAGATGCAAGGTGAGGAGCACAAAACACACACACACATAGACACACACATAGACACACACTTGTCCTCCCTCCACCCCTTTTAATCCAGCTATGGGGACAAACAGATAAACAGACCGACTAGGAGCCATGAGGAGAAAAAAAACCCCGTCATCATCTATCAGCAGCTGTTTTATTGTGTGACCTCGTTTGTTCGATTTTCAGTTTGTTTGTTTATAGTTTGTTTATTCTCCAGCGGAGGTTACAGCGTCTGAATGTAGCTGCTCTGAGCAAACAGGGATGCTTGTTATGCCTCTGTTCAGCAATAACCTCTCTTTTTGATGTGAAAAGTCACATTATTATTCCCTGTGGTTTGTGTTCACCGCTGGACATTGTAGGCTGTGATATTTCATTCCTGACACGTCCCCAGCTCCTCAGAGGGGAGGAGGAGGAGGAGGAGGAGTGGGA
Source organism: Trachurus japonicus (assembly GCF_045865225.1). Classification (NCBI taxonomy): domain Eukaryota; kingdom Metazoa; phylum Chordata; class Actinopteri; order Carangiformes; family Carangidae; genus Trachurus; species Trachurus japonicus. The sequence goes on from NC_140930.1 coordinate 15,086,604, forward strand.
GGAAGAGGAGGAGGGGAATGAGTGTAGCTGCACATAGTATCAGCTGAGCAGAGAGAGAGAGAGGGGGTGGGGAGAGAGGCTGCGTGCGCATGTGACAGAGCAGGAAACAGAAAGAGCGAGAGAGAGAGAGAGCATCCCTGCTTGCTGTGGGGGTGTGTGTCTGTATGTGTGTGTGTGTGTGTATGTGTGTATGCTTCCTTTTGTGCGTGTTGCGTAATGGAGACATTCTCCGGGTCCACAAATGATTGCAGCGCAGCAAAACCGTCACAGTGACGGAGGAGGAGATACAAGGTTAGACGCCTCTGTTGCCTTACCCTGAATCCATATCCTTACATGTAGCTGATGTATTTTCATTCATTTCATTTCTTTTTTAATGCTATTTTCAGAAAGCTATAACAATTTCTGGCATTTACAAGAAGTATTGTGTCCTTTAAGGAGATGCCTCGCTGTAATATTGAGTGTCAGTTTGTGTTTTGCTTTTCCTCATCATCACTGTTTCTAAGGATGAATGGTCAGTAATCCTCAGCTGTGGTTTTCCTACTTTCCTGCCAGGCCGGTCTGAGAGCAGATTGTCATTGAAGGCTACGGATCGCTTCTCTGTGTTGTTATATTTAATGTGTTAATATATATTTTTTGTAATGGTATAATTTCATCTCACGTGGATACAGGAGTTGGAGAGCAGCGTGGAGGGCTGGACCGATGACCTCCCCTCCTTGTTCCGTCTGAGGGACTCCTTGGAGGGCGTGGTCAGTTCAGATGACATCACCGTCCTACAGGAACGCCTCCAGCTGTTACAGCGCCAGTGGGAGGAGGTCTGCCACCAGGTAAAATACTCAGGACATGTGCGCCTGAGGTTTATTTTTTCTAGGGATTTTGTAAAAGCACTGATATTAGTTTATTTCCCAGTAAGTGCTCGGTGTTTTTGTTTCGTCTCTCTTTGAATTAATTGAACTCCGCTGCCTGGAGCTCTGAGCAGAACCGAGTCATTTGAGCCACTTCTAAAATAAAGAGAGGCCTTATCTATGTTTAAAAAATTTGGCTTGAGGAGTGTGCATATTCTTGATCAGTGCCCATCCTCACTGAAGATAGAACAGCTGTGGTGCATTTGGTGCAGAGTTAGAGTTCAGCTGTGGCTAGCTTTCTATATCCACTGCGAACACTTAAGGCAAGTTTGAAGGGGAATTAAAAGCATGGAGTTTTGTGTTTTAGCCGTCAGTGATTCATAAACAGTGAAATCAAATCATTTATTATTTTAGTGTCCCTTATCTTCCACCAATTATATTCTTTCTCTAAATCATAATAAGCAATAAGCTACATTGTCAAAATCCATCAGTCATTTTGACTCTTATAATCTCACCCTCCCTCTCGTCTTTTTTCTTCCTGTCCTCCCTCCAACAGCTTTCCCTCCGCAAGCAGCAGGTGAGCGAGAAGCTGAATGAGTGGGCCGTGTTCAATGAGAAGAACAAGGAGCTGTGCGAGTGGCTCACGCAGATGGAGAGCAAGGTTTCTCAGAATGGAGACATCAGCATTGAGGAGATGATTGAAAAACTGCGCAAGGTGATTTTGGCACGCGGGCGAAATCCACCATGAAATCCACACATGTAGGAATGATTGAACACAGCACATTTATTCATGCAGAAGCATCGAGTCCAGATTGTTTGGAGCATGTCCAGGTCTGGGTCACTGCCATGCATTTATTATAGACTACACAAAAATCAACAGCAGTTACAATAGAATAATAGTTAATAGTTATTTGTGAAAGATATACCAGTTGGAACTGTAATAAGAAATATTGTGTCATCTGAATGCAGCTACATGATATTAAAATAACTGGAAATTAAGCTTCACTTCTGATGCACAGCTCCATGAACGCACACTTACATACAACTCACTTACATTTCAATTCCAATTTTATTTCTCTTAGTGGTTTTATTATGTTGCATTTAATATGTTTTATTTCTGTTGTATAGCACCTCCTAACTTGTTTTTGAAAGGCACTATAGTTATATAAGTTATTATTGTTATTATTTGTACAACTGATAGCTCCATGTGTTAAACCTGCTTGATGTTTCTCCACCAGGACTACCAGGAGGAGATCAGCGTCGCTCAGGAGAACAAGCAGCAGCTGCAGGTTATGGGCGAGCGCCTGGCCAGAGCCAGCCAGGACAGCAAGGCCGCCGAAATCCAACACAAACTCAGCAAAGTCAGCGAGCGCTGGCAACACCTGCTGGACCTCATAGCTGCCAGGTGGGTGCACAAAAACTCTGGTGAACAGGTGCAGAGTGCTGATTGACAGTAGAGTTAGTGTGTGGCCTCTGTGGAAGTGGAAAAGAAACGGTCCTCTGGGTGATAGAGTTCAGTAACATCAGTTTACATGAGTTTGTTCTCTGATGAATGGAAGCTGTTACTTACTCCTCCTAGTGGTGAAGGATTGACACTAGTGAAGGCATGTCTTGGCCTTACTTTGTTTCCATGGTAACCCTTCTGACACTCAACGACACGTGACGAGGGGAATTCATTTTCCCACAACGCTGCTGAGGCATTTCCTGAGCTCCTTTCTGGTGTCAGTGGGACTTCTACTCAGTGGAGCCGTGGACCAAACAGAGAGGTCACGCTCCTCGTCTCCTCTCCTCTGCCCGGTTCTGTCTTTTTCTTTTCTTTTCTTTTTTTGACACTTTTGGAACCAGTTTGCCACCAACTGAGTCAAATCCAGAGTTCACTTTGAAGCAGCTGTTGACGAGTTAGAGACATAGGATTTATTCTTTAACTATGTTGATTTAATGAAGGAACCAAAATCTCTTTCTGAATGTTGTGATTGTGAATTGAAAGTGGCCTGATCCTAAACTTTGACTCTTACCACTCCAGCTACCCCTACTCCTCCTCCTCCTCCTCCTCCCTTTTTTCCTGGCTGTTGCCCTCTGGGACTGTCCTGGAGGAGGGAAGAGAGGGAGGACAATGTCTGACCTCATACAGACAGCTGCACTCTTGTATCCGTCCACAGCTTAAAAAACAAAGACAGACACAGGAAGCAGAAAAAGTCATTTAACATTTTCTTTAGATTCTTTTTTTTTTATCTTTTGGGAATGTTTTTGATAACTTTTGGATTTTTAAAAAATTTTCTGAAGAGATGAGAATCTCATTTTTATTCTCCTGCAAACATGTTTTATCGGAAAACTTTTTTTCTCCAGCATTGTGCTCTTTGGACCGAGCTTTATTCACACGGAGTCTGCAGCCTTTGCTTCTGTCTACACACTCTCTGTGTGTATTTGTTGTGCGATATTCCAACACAGGGCCAGCGCTGTGGCACATGCCTCTGACTGTAAGTCTCGTTTTAGAAACAGCAGCACTTGTCACTCTCAGGCAGTAACACACACACACACACACACACACACACACACACATGCCTGTTTGGAGTTCTCTTTTTTTAACCTTGGAGGGCAACAGTTGATAAGTCACAGTTGTGCCACCCCTCCACTACCTGCTGGCCCTCCCCTCTCTGCACAGACACAGTTTAGAGAAAGTCCCATGTGGAGCTAGCAGACGAAAGAGAAGAGTGTTTGGATCGACACCGTAGCACCTCTCGACGTTGTCTTTTTGGGAATTCTGCACCCCCATGGTTTTGGATTTAGGAACGGATAACATGGCAGGATGCTCGAGTGAGGAGGACCTGCCAGACTGCGACTGTGATGTCAACAGGCAGGACAAAATTGAGAATTTTTGTTGAAGTTGTTTTCTTTTAAGGGGATTTAACGCTAAGTTAGACTTGTGTTGTTTTAACCAGTCTGTTCCCAGGAGAGGGTGGAGATGCAATAGTTCAGTGGAGTGTTAATATTAGAAGGAGCGTTAGTCATGTCTTTCTGATTGACTTGGTGGAATGAAGCTGCACGAGTTTACACAACGTGCAACTTAAACACATGAGAATTATTTGCAATTGGTGTTTAACTAGGGTTCTGTGTTTGCATTGGATTATGTGTAAAGCAGAGCAAATGTTGGCCCTGTGACGTTAAACTGCTGTGTCCCACAGTCTGCTGCATTGTTAGAGGCTCAATAGCACGTTAAAGAAATTTCAAGATGTGGTGTGCAGTGTGTGGTGCATTGTCGGTGCAGGTATTAGGCGGAGTAGACCTGACGTATGTGCCCGTTGTTGTTTGTTTGTTTGTTTGTTTATGTAATGACCAACGGACTCCGCCTTCATTCTGATCAAGTCTGACAGTGAGCATCACATTGCTCTGCAGGGTGAGGCGTTGAACGTTAAACTCGCTTGGCAAACTGATGATGTCAGAGCGCCATGCCGGCTAATTTAAACAACACATCCACATATTAAAGATTACAGTGGTCAGAGTCGGGAAATGTGTGGTGTCTGCAGATCCAAAATGGTTCCCAGTTGTCGCGCTGGGGTCAAATGAGGTTTTCATCACTTCCACAACATAAATATCTGCACAGATCTGAAAAAATAACTCTCCTGCTCATGTTACTCGTGTGCTCTGTCTGGCTCTGTTATTTTTTTATACTACTTGGATGGAGATAAAGTCAGACATTCTTATATCAATGAAATGTTCAGTATGACGTCAAGTCTATGAATGTTTTCATGCATTTCAATAACTTTTCATGCCCTTAACATTGATGTCAGCTGAATACACTTTGATGCTAATTGTAGTTGATTTACCAGCCTGTCTTGTCGTGTTGTTGTTGTAATGTTGTCACATTGACTGTGTGAATTGTCTGTCAACAAACTTCTCCCATACCAGACTGCGTGCGTTACCGTTCACAGCTTGTCCCTCATGTGTCGACTCTGACTTTGTTTCTGTACCAGGGTGAAGAAGTTGAGGGAGACCCTGGTCGCCGTGCAGCAGTTGGACAAAAACATGAGCAGCCTGCGGTCCTGGCTGGCGCACATCGAGACGGAGCTGTCCAGGCCCATCGTCTACGACATGTGTGACGACCAGGAGATTCAGAGGAAGCTCAACCAGCAGCAAGCAAGTGGAAGCACACACACATACACACACACACACACATATACAGTCCTGGGCTTCAGCAATTAGAAAGAAAATGACTGATTTGTTTACAAGTCCTCGGAGGGATGCAGTACTCATGATAATGATAAAGACATTTGCATCACTTGACCAACATGTGGCCATAACATCCTGTCTTGCTCCATGAGTGAATGCACAACACTGTGATGTACAAGCAGGCGCTTTGTTGGTGGAAAATGAGTGACACTGACACACATGAGGAAAACATATCATGACTCATGGATACATCTCCGCTGTTTGTTTGAAAGCAGCCTACAGTAGGTGTCAGTGTTATTCCTGCTGCCAAGATGCTGCTCTAAATCTGGACTGGGCTCTGAGAACCCACTGATCTCTTTTCTCTCCTGAACACAAGCGCTTAGTTTACCAGGCAGAATGTGCACTTCCTGTATTCTGTGGGGAGATGTTTGCTGGACTCCACAGGCCTCTTCACAGTTTAAAAGCAATATATGATTATGTGCAGTTAGAGAAATGCATAATGTTTCAAGCACTGACCTTTGAGTGCTGGAAAAATCTAACTGTAATTGTTCCTGGTTTGTAGGAGCTGCAGAGAGACATAGAGAAACACAGCACAGGTGTGGCGTCCGTGTTGAACCTGTGTGAGGTCCTGCTCCACGACTGTGACGCCTGCTCCACGGAGACAGAGTGTGACTCCATCCAGCAGGCCACCAGGGGGCTGGACAGACGCTGGAGGAACATCTGCGCCATGTCCATGGAGAGGAGGCTCAAGTCAGTGCAGCGTTGATAAATTCACTTCTATGTTCTGTGTGATGATACAAGAGATTTATACCTGCATGAATATCACAAAAAGAGAATTTAGCCATGACACGAGTGATCTTTCTTTGCAGGATTGAGGAGACGTGGAGGTTGTGGCAGAAGTTCCTGGATGATTACTCCAGGTTTGAGGACTGGCTGAAGACCTCAGAACGGACAGCAGCTCTGCCAAACTCCTCTGGAGTTCTTTATACTGTCGCTAAGGAGGAGCTGAAGAAGTTTGAGGTGAGTTTATTTCACTTTCTTTATCAGAAAGACCTCGGATTTAACACTGTTTGCACATAGCAAAGTGTGTGAGTGAGGTAGAAGTATGGCTGGATTTTAAATGTAACTATTGCTGCTTGGTCTGAATGTTGAAAATTTCCTGTGGGATATTTAAATTTGTGAGAAAAATAAATTTTGAGGGTGAGAGAATCGCCGCAGGGGAAAGGAAACGGACAGAGAGAGAGAGAGAGAGAGAGAGAGGGAGAGAAGTGTCGTGTTACTGAAACTCGTCTGCACCGGTCTGCTCAGCTGCTGCAGTCCATCACTGTGCACGTGCACATTCCTGCAAGCTCACTGTCTGGTCTGGACCATCGCCATCTGCCCTACTCGTGCCTGATTGAAACGTTGAAACTGGGTTAAATATAAACAGTTTAGATTCAAGTTTTGCTACCGTATATTGTAATTTACCATTTACCACAAGTATTACATGAAGTGAAACAAAATACTGTTTCTCACCAGCTCCTGTCAGTGCATTAAAAATGACAGTATTAAATATTTAGAATAAAATTAAAAACACGTTTTTATATTTAAGGGTCAGCTGTGGTCCTTGTGAAATCCTTTTGTTCCTTGCACGTGCATGTAAAAATGTTTGATGCAAGAACTGATCATTTCTTAGATATGTGCAGTGAATGTGTTACTCAAGTTTTCTGTGTGTTTTCATTGCAGGCCTTCCAGCGTCAGGTGCAGGAGTGTCTCACCCAGTTGGAGCTCATCAACAAACAGTATCGCCGTCTGGCCCGTGAGAACCGCACAGACTCCTCCTGTCGCCTCAGAGAGATGGTGCATGATGGGAACAAGCGATGGGATAACCTGCAGAAGAGGGTGGCTGCCATCCTGCGCAGACTCAGGGTAACATCGCATTACCTGTTGGTTTAATCAATCTGAAGTCGCTAGGGGAATATATGGAATTAACCTGAAAGCTGATGTGATTTCTTCTCCAATATCGCTCACAAACTCTTTTATTCCATCTTTTATTCTGTTAGATCTCAGGCTGTATTAATAAATAATATCTTTGCTGCTTCATTCAGTGGAGAAATGTTGTGTTTCTCTGTTCCTGCAGCACTTCATCAGCCAGAGAGAGGAGTTTGAGACGGCACGAGACAGCATCCTGGTGTGGCTGACGGAGATGGACCTCCAGCTCACCAACATAGAGCACTTCTCTGAGTGTGACGTACAGGCCAAGATTAAACAGCTGAGGGTGAGATGGAGATTTGATTCTTAGACATAGTAGTTCAATATAAATTAGTTTTCAGCTTTTTCGGATGTATCTGTCACTGTGTGGGGTAAAAAATTCTTTCAAACCAAGCCTGTTCTCTTGTAGGAATTAGATGAGATAAAAAATGCAATTAGTGGGACCTAGACTGGGACAAAAATACAGTGAAATATAATGATACAAGTACATTTAAAAAGCTCATTGCAGAAATGAAATAATGTTTTTCACTTATTCAAATAACAACATAAATATTTTCCGGGCAAAGTTCCTCAAATGCAAATATTTGCTTCATGTCATGTTTTTATCACAGGAAGTTTTAATGCTCGTGTGTGTTTCTCAGGCCTTCCAGCAGGAGATTTATCTGAACACGGGGAAGATCGAGCTGGTGTTCAGGCAGGGCGAAGCTCTGATCGAGAAGAGCGAACCTCTGGACGCGGCCGTCATCGAGGAGGAGCTGGAGGAGCTGCAGAGATACTGTCAGGAGGTCTTCGGGCGAGTTGACAGATATTACAAGAAACTCACACGTCTGCCGGTGAGTTCAGATAACACAGATGACGCCATCACGTTGCATTGAGACAAGCTGTCATGTAACAATCAGTGTGTAGTAGTTAACTTTATCTACGGCCGGCTGCGTCGCTGTGAGAAGTGCAGCTATGTGTAGAGACGCGATGTTGTGACAGTGAGGAGTTGACTCAGGGAACTTGAATCGCTCTGTACACACATTACAAAATGAAGACTTAACAGCTGTCGTCCTTCACCTCCTGTGACATGGTGAAAACACGAGTGCGACATAGTTTCACACTGACAGCTGGTCAGGAGCAGAATACACACTAATTATATCAGGATAGTAACAGTCAGTGCAGCACATACGCTCACCTCCCAGTGACTCACAACCCACACTCTCACACTTCTTAGTCACACATGGTTTGAAATCCAAACAAATTCACAGCGTTTGATGGTTTTTCCTCGTTTCTTTCCCTCCTGTGATCGTTTCCTCTCGCAGCTGGCTGACGACGAGCTCGACGGCTCAGACAGAGAGCTCGACGTGGAGGAAGGCGCCGACCTCTCTGAGCTGCAGTGGGGCGACGCCTCTCTGCCCCGGACATCCAGCCGCCAAGCCACGGCTGCGGCCGCCCTCATCCGGGCCGACCGCTCGGGACGGGACACCCCGGCCAGCGTGGACTCCATCCCGCTGGAGTGGGACCACGACTACGACCTGAGCCGAGGTCTGGAGAGCCCCGGAGGACGAGGCCACGGGGAAAGGAGCAGAGGGCAAGAGGAGGAGGATGAGTATCTGAGGACGGCTGCCACAGTGCTGTCAGGTAGGTCCCACTTTAGGAACTCTGATTGGTTTAATGGAAAAATACTGATTTCTTGTGGATGTAAATCTATTTTATCTTAAACATAAAGTATTTGAGTATATGAGTAAAACATACAATTCAACATAAACAATGAATAATTCCCTCCTGATAAATGAATAAAAGTATAATTTACTTGATATTGAGCATTTAATTTAAGGATATTCCTGCCATTTGAAGGCATTTGAAAATATGTGTTATTAGTTGTATAACAGTTTTCATAGGATTACTACCGTAGTTGTGTTTTTGAGATGTGGAAATGTAATTCATGAGAGAGGTTTTAGTGTTGAGGAAATTGTCATTAATTCCTCTTAAATATGGGAAATTGGAAGATAACTAATCACAGAGAATTAAATTATTACACAAACTCGTATTCCCAAATTTGTAACATTGTAACAACAAAAATCTTCCACACGAACTTTCACAGGAAATACCACCCATAGAAACGAAACAAATTTCTCATAAGCAGTAATCATAGATTCACAGAGATATGTCCACATCTTGAGCAGTCTATGTTGTATGTCTCTCTTCTCAGACGTAGTTATCCCAGAGAGCCCTGAGGCCTATATAAAACTGACTGAGGACACACTGAAATCGTCCTCTGGTAGGCAACAGCAGCCTTGTGGTGCTGATGAGGAAGAGCATGCTCTGAGCTACAGCTACACAGGCTTTTTTAACACAAGTCTATCATCATACTAGGAAACATCATCCAAGCTGCATGCACCACCATCTAGACAAACCTTTATTTATCTCCTCACTGATGACACCATTGCATGCTGAGGTCTTGCTCACTAAATGCCAACTTAAACCATTGCATTTTTATGTATTGTCTTTAATTTTTTTCCTTGATTACACAGCTAATATCATCATGTAACTTGACTTATTTGTTCTCTCTGTCGTGCTGTGCTGTTAATTTTGCATCTCTGCATGCCACCCACCCCTAACAAATACTTTGTCCTTACCTAAAAAACAAACAAACTGCAACCTTCCTATTTCCTGACTCTGTTGTGGTGTCTGTGCAGGTGAGCCTGGTCAGCTGGAGGCCAGTCTCAGGCAGCTGGATCAGGCTCTGGATGCAGGACGGTATCACCTGCAGCAGAGAGAGGCCAGCGCCAACCGCACCAGCCCCGACATCGACTCCACCTACATGGGATATGTGAGTCCTCTGCATGTTTAGCACTGTTTGCTGCCTTTAATCACACTCAAGTTTATCATGCTGAAACACTCCAGACAGACAGGCCAAATCTTATATCTGCAGTCATTTATTTTATTCACACGATGAAAATGTTTTATGTTTTTGTTAATATCTTTATTTGGTAACCCTTTAATTTAAAGGCCGCTAATTACGTGATAATGTCAAGAAATAGCCTAGAAATAACAGTCAATGTCATAGTAATGTAATATTTTTCATAAAGGCAAAAGATTACACATGCTTTTCATGCTTTGAATTTTTTAGGAAAGGCCAGAATATATCTCCACCAGGTCCTTGCAATTGACTGTTATTTCTAGGCTTTTTCAGCGCAATCAATCTTTATTTCTTGGCTATAGTTCTCGACATTACAATGAAATTGACCGTTATTTCGAGACTATTTCTAGACATTATGACGTAATTAGCAGGCTGTAAATTAAATGGTTAGTGGTTACCCTTGATTTTATTCTTGAATTAGTTTAATAACATTTTTAAAAAGGCTCTAAATACTTCATTTCAGATGCGTCTGATGGGAGAGTGCAGAGGCAGCATAGACGCTGTGAAGAGAACAGAAGGAGAGCTGACTGAAGACGACGACGACATGCCAGGACTCACCAACCCCACCAGCACCGACACTCAGAGTGCAGGTCAGTTACGCACACACACACACACACATACACACACATATCATTTTCAACACAGGCAGGTTTGAACTCCACTGTAAACACTGTGCGAGCTGAGTAAGCTGCATCTACATCTCTTCCTCTAGGTGTGATCGAGCGCTGGGAGCTGATCCAGGCTCAGTCCCTGAGTGAGAAGCACAGACAGAAACAGAACCTGCAGCAGTGGCAGCAGCTGATCACAGACCTGCAGACCATGAGGGCCTGGCTGGGTCAGTCCGAGGCTGAACTCAACCAGCTGCGAGGGCTCGATCTCAGCACCGACATACACACCATCCAGCAGAGAATCAAGAAGCTCAAGGTGAGTTTACTGCTAGTCTGTGTGTGTGTCTGTTTTAATCAATCAAGAGCAAAAGTTGGGAAAAAATAACACATTTTTCTGCAACACGGGTCCTAATTTGTGGCCCTTAATGTAATTTAATCTAATTATTATGAACATCACAGTCATCTGTCTTGCAGTATCACTCATTTTGTGCACATGTGCTTATGTGTATGTAACCACTCCCTGTACAGTAACACATCATGAACTGTACATACAGAACATTTTCTCTGCAGCAATTTCGCCCCACTGGCCTCATTTTAATGTCCTACTTTGTGTGTAATGGCGCTAACAACTTTGTCCCTCAACTCACCCTCACACACTCAAACACACACCACACTATATTAAACACACAGTCCAGTCCAGTTGTTGCTGCCTGTAAAAGATATCATTGACTAACTAACCTATAAATAAACAGCTCTGAAGTCTAATAACTCACATCTAGTGTATCTCTATCGCCTCAGCCTGATCCTCCTGCACTTTATCTGTTGGCACCTCATCTATTTCCAGTCCAGTAGCACCATAAAGTCTGGCCTGGCTCACGGTCCACTAGTAATCTCGTGCCCCACTTGTTTGGATGCTGTTCTGAATACTTTCCTCTTTGGCTCCCGCTCTCAGGAGCTGCAGAAGGGGATGGACGCTCATAAGTCAGAGGTCCTGTCCATCAACCTGAGCAGCGCCGACTTCCTCCAATCGGAGCCCGACTCCGAGGAGGCCTGGCAGCTGAGAGACGGGCTGAAAGAGATGAACTTGCGCTGGGATCGGCTCCGTGCCTCTCTGGAGGACTGGAGGGAGGAGCTGCAGACGGCGCTGATGCAGTGCCAGGTACGAAAAACACACAAACTCCAAACTAAAGATCAATAGAGTTGAACCTGCTTTTGCACAAAAAAGTATATGCGTAAAGGATGCTATATATAAAAGCATAAGAATCTTTTAAATGTTGCACATATAAAAGCTTTAGTCTACTTGTATTTTACCCATCAACATTTTCCCTGAAAGAATCCAGAATTAAATGGAGTAAATTAAAATTTTGTTTATGTAAAAGTGAATGAGCAAACAGGAAGAAAAGGATAAATAGAGTGAATTTATACCACGTTGTCTTTCAGGAGTTTCATGAGACGAGCCACGGTCTTTTGCTGTGGCTGGAGAACATCGACCGCAGGAGGAACGAGGTGGTGCCCATCCCTCCCAAAGTGGATCGTGAAACATTACGAGCTCATCACAAAACACTGACGGTACTTTTCTCTTCTAACAGCTTTGTGTTCAGGAGACCTTTCAACTCCATTTTAGCCTTTTATGTTAACTGCTGTCACTTACAAATAGGAGAAGAAGTAGAAGAAGGAACAACATCAGTAAAATACTTTTAAAATATAGAAATAGTAGACCAAAATAAAAAACTGTCTCTTCTTTTTCCTGTAGCAAATCAAGCGTGAGCTGCTGGACTCCCAGCAGAAGGTGTCGTCCCTTCAGGAGCTCTCGACTCAGCTCCTGGTGAACACTAAACCTCAGACTGCACCAACGCAGTCGCAGACCTCAGATCAGATCCGGGCTCAGGGCAGCGAGTGTCTGGAGGCCCAGGAGAAGGTGCACGTGATCTGGAACAGGCTGAGGCTGCTGCTGAGGGAGGTCAGCTCCGACCTGGAGGAGCTGGAGGGGAGGCTGGAGGCCTTGGGCACACGGCAGGTCAGACAATACTGAATGAAGGAGCTGCACGTTTATGCTGAAACAACAAAATCTTCCTCAGCAGATTTATTGATGTAGATCTAAACATCACAGTCTCTGTTGTTTTATTTTGCAGGGCTGCTTACCGCTGCCTATTGGCATACCAGAAATCTGTCAGTCAGCTGCTCCGGTGTCAGAGGTGACCGTCGAAAGTCGCAAACGATTGGTAATGTCTTCTCTCATAATGTGCAGAGGAGCTGTGGGGGGAGGGGCTAGCATCTGTGCTCCATAAGAGACCGTCCCCTTCCTTCTCCCTTCTCATGTCCAAATAGTCGTCTCTTAGACATCCCCACACTCCCCTTTTCACTTTTATGGTTAACATAAAAATGATTTTTATGATTTTCTTTTTTGCAACAGCTCTGCTAACATGTACATGAAAAGACTTGTTGCTACACCCCCTCCTGCACCCCCCAGTTTTTGCTGCCCCCACACCATGTTGATCTGCTAAAAAAAAATTGTACAAGAAATCCTGGCTTTTCGTTTTACCTGATAAAACTGTACATTGATTTATTTATTTTTTAATAGAAAACATGCCTGAAAGCTTTACTGTAACTGACAGTTAAATATATTTGATTTTATCTGTTTCGTTTAACATGAATTAGTCTTGAGAAGCCAGATTTCTTGGTTCTGAAAGTCAATCACCGTCATTGATTACATTGCTGCTCTCTGTTGATGATTCTCTCTCTAGCGATGTTATGGCTCTCTTTATGTTATTTGTTTTCTCATCTGAGGCTTGGCCTTTATTTGCCCTTGACTGAAACATTCTTTCTTTCTTTTACCCCTCCCTGCTCATTGCGTGATACAGCCCCGAGGCAAAAGTAGTCAGGCCCACCCAGGACACCCTGAGAGCGGCCCGCGCCACAGGTACCTCTCTCCTGGACTCTAGAAACACGGGACGATGATGGAACCAAAGCCATGCGCCACTAGACAATTGATTTTTGACACTTGACGTGAATCAGAAAACCAATGAATCACAATCAGTGTTTTACTCAATGGGCTTTCTAATTGATCGTGCATTTAAGGCTTTAACCATGTGTTCCATGATCCTCCCTCACTCTAGAGGCCGTGTTACCAGCTCTTAAACGAGTGGGGAATCGCTCCCTCTCTCCTTTAAATGTTTTCTTTCACTGCTTCTCTTTGCCCTGCTGCTGCTGCTACTGCTTTTTGAATGGCATCATGAAATGAAAACGGCCTTGTCATACTTTTTTGCTTCTCCTTTTCCCCAGAGTGACTTTGTATAGCACCCTCTTTGCCCACTAGATGGCACTGTCTCAGTCCCTCTGACCTCCCCCCCACCCCCCAACCCACCCAACCTGCTTCCTCCAGCTCTTGTTTTTCTTTCTCATGCTTCCTTCCTGTTTCATTCTCCTCATAGTTCTCAAACAGGATATGATGCATAAACTTTCCTTCTTCCTTAACTCCCACTTTCTCTCCTTTGCTTCCTTTCCAGACCTCTAAACTCTCCCACCCTCTGACTTTTTTGTCATTTCTGATTTAACTTTCCATAATTTTCATGAAGTGCCAACAATAATACGCAGGCCTGGCGAAGACTCAGCCTAAACTAGTCTTGCCATGAGTGTGTGTAGCAGAAGTACTGTATTTGTTTCCCCCTGATATCATCCTGTATATATGTATGTATGTATGACAGGCAGGGTGGGGGGCTCTATCTTTTACTATCGGTGCTGTGGAAAGTCAAATCCAGCAAAGCAGGAGAGATTGCCTATGTTGCCTATGCAGCTGTTCTGTAGGATGTAGGAGGCCTGAATGAAATTGGCTGCAGGGGTGAGCGGCTGGAGGGGCGTCCGACCCTCTTTCATCCTCCGTGAGGATGAGCCGCAGTAAGAACATGCTGTCCCACACCCCCACACCCCCCCTTGAGTCTTGGCTCTAACAGTGGAAATCTCCAGAGACGCATTTGGCATTTCTCCTGCTTCTGTTTGGAATGAGACGTGGCATTGAACTCTCACACACTCGGCTCTAAATCCAGAGCGTTTAACCCTCCCTCGGTGGGATTCAGTGGGCTACTTAACAAACGCTGGTTAACTCTGTTTTTTAAGTGTTAAACTGTGTGTGTGCTTGTTTTGTGTGTGTACTGTATGTGTGTGTCTCTGTGCTCAACTTCGTGAATCTCTTTTCCTGTTGGATCCGAGTCCGTTTGCTGCATTTTTGTATTTTTACTTTCCTTCCTTTTAAATGTGCATTCTTTTTTCTCAGACATGGGTAAAATAGTATTTGCAAACATTTGTTTTTGTGACTTAAAATGTGAGAATTGTCTCATTTGACTCATCTACAAATTATTCTCCTAATCAGTTTTTATCAAGTAATCATTTGATCTTTGAAATGGAGAAAAGAACGTAGTGGAAAATGCCCATTTCATTTCCCTAAAGCTCAAACTAACAGTTTAAAACTCAAAGATATTAAATTTATATTTAGATCAGTTCACTTCAAGAAAGCTTATTTGACCCCAGGGGGCAATTTAAAGGCTACATTGAGTTGACACTTAAAACATCAACAACAGCACTAAATGAAAACTAGCAAATAAAAACATACTGGGCATAGTGTATATAAATAACATTTTGATCATTTAATTTATCATTGAATCAACTAATCCTTCCAGCTCTATGTTGCCTTTACATTATATAAAGAGGATATGATTTCTTTTCTTCAACTCTTTCCATTGATCATGCTAATGTTCTAGTTCTCACACCTATAACAAAATGTGATAAAATTCACCTTGAAAAAAGTTGACTTATCACCATAATGTCAACTCAAAACTTCTAATCTACAGTAGATAGGTAGGCACAGGAGGTTGGGGCATTTTTCACCACATAAATGAGCGTAGAAACTTCAAATTTTAGTTCAGGAGGAGTTCTCACAACAAAGCAGTGGTTTGCAAATGCTAATGAACTCTGGTCTGCTCTCTGCTGTTTCTAACTCCTGTCTGGGTCTTCCTGCAGCCGGAGCAGATCACCAGGCGCCGCTGGCTGCGTTTCCTCCCGTTCTGACCTTCCGGACGGCATCTCCTCCTCCTCCTCCTCCTCCTGTTCCTCCTCCCCCTCAAAGGGCCAGTCCTTCCTGCTGCGGGTCCTCAGGGCTGCGCTCCCCGTCCAGCTGCTCCTCCTGCTCCTCATCGGTCTGGCCTGTCTGGTGCCCATGACCGAGGAGGACTACAGCTGCCACCACGCCAACAACTTCGCCCGCTCCTTCCATCCAATGCTGCGCTACACCAACGGACCTCCGCCCATATGAGGAGCAGCTGAACTTTTCTACCTACCGCTTTGCCAAGGACTCCACTGACTCCTGTGAATGTCTCCTCTTCACCCCGTGCCCTAAACTTACAAGCTTCTCCCCCTGCTGAGGGTAGGGGGGGAGGGTTGGTCACATGCATTATGAAGTGATTCAGAGGTGATATGAAGACTTCGCTCACTAACATTGCACACCCACTCTCCTCAAAATCACCTCAGCCCTTTAAAAACCCAACTCTCCAGATTAAATGGACCTACATCTGGGGACGCCCCCCACCTCCTCCCCCAATCCAAATGTTTCATTGTTTTAACTTAAATGTGTATATTATTTTTTAAGGTTTCTGAGGGAACCTGTGAAATCAATGAAAAACAAAGCACTATTTATATACTCTATGTTGGGAGCCAAAGTCGACCGTGCTTTTTGTCCATGATATCCAGTGCTGCTACTATTTATTTAGTGTTCAATCAGTTAATAGGTTGTTAGTGTTGATGAAGCTAAAGCACCACCAGTGTGGGATTATGTACCGGTTACTAGTAGAGTAGACTTGGCAGTTTGAGTAGCAAATCAATTCACCGTCTTAGGAGTGAAGAGTTTCTTTCCAAAAGCACAGAAACAAAACTCAACAGGAAGATGTAGCTAAGTAGTTTGTTTTTTTCCGCATTACACATTTCAAAACAAAAGAACCAGCTTGAACTTTTTTAATGGAGTCGACGTTAAAGCTAAAAAAATCTGAACGTATAGCACTGACATGAGCACTGTCGAAGGTACTGCACTGAAGCCGTCCAGCCAAGATGGCCGACTTCTTTCCCCAAAAGCCAAGGCTTGTATTCCTGTCTTTTAATTTAAGTATTTAATCAACTGGAGCCAATATGGAAAGTATATGAGCTCCATTGTTAAAAAAAAAAAAAAGAAACTGATTTGTATATTATAGTTGAAATGCCTTTGAATACAGGCAGATATTTTTTTATCTTTCTGTTTGAGCATGCACTTGAAAGTCCCTCGCTTTTAAGAAAGCCAAACAATCACTGGTAGTGTTTTAGTAGACAGCTGTGACATTAAATAAATAGTGTGCTTTGTAATAACTGCGCTAACTATTCTGCAGTGACAGACATCCGAATCACTGCGTTGTTAAAACAGAATCTGTAAAAAATGATGAAATATGAAAATGGTTATTTATGTATGTACAGTTTGCTAATGCCGACTTCATGAAGAATACTCTCTTTGCAAATAATAAAACATAAAATATTGATCTCTGTGTCGTCTTTTGGGATATATAAACTCAGGAGAAACATGGTGATGAACAATCTTTTCCCAATCACACTTTTATTTTTATGCACAGTAAACAAATGACAATCAGGTCTGGTTTGACTGGATTTACACTGAACAAGTGACCAAATCCAATTTTCTGCCATATAGTGGCATAAATCAGACTAAAGTATTTAAAACTGTGTCTTTCTGTTTATCACTTATAACCTGGCACAATATATTTTAATAACATGCGATATCTACAGCTCAGTCAAGTGATAGCTGCTTTTCCAATACTTATTTCAGGTGTTCCACTTGTGACAAATTCATGTTGCACGAAACACATGTTCACACAATATCATCAAATAAGGTGATAGTGGGCTCAATTAGGAGTCTTTTCAAATAGGTATATGGACCTAAATAATGTGGATAATCTTCAAAAAGTTGTTAAAATATGTAACTGGGGACATTTTTAAACCAAAACAATCCTGATCATCTAATTGCATCAATATCAGACATCTTCTGTACTCATGACTGGATCAAATTTGGTCGTTGGTCGGAACTGCATATGAGCACATACAGTACATTATTTAGACTTGTGAAGGTGTGCAACTCCAGTCAAACCTAAACTTGTAATCACTGAATTAGTGGATGAATAATAACTGGTTGTAGTTTTAACATGGTTGAAATATTGAACAACTGCATCAGGACAAAGATTTGTGCATCAAATCAGCCTGGATGCTCTCAATCTCTCTTCTGCCACACACACTCACACACACACACATATAACAAATCCAGAAAAAAAAACTTTGGTGCTAGTAAGCATAGAGAACAAACCCATTGTACACAAAAGCTGTGAATAGGGTGAAGTTACCCAACAGTAAAGCTAAGCCTCCTTCAGTATGTAATCAGTGCCCAAGGATTTGATCATTGAACTTTTAGGTATTTAAGATTCAATAGATACATCCTCATTTGTATCTTTTCATCTTTGAAATACTTTCTTTCCCCCAAATGCATCTAGTTTAAAACTGCATGTGCTAAGACACACTACCTGACATTTAGGCGTTCAATGATGTAAATAAATTACACATTCATTTTATCACTTTTATAACAGATTAGGTGTGTGATCACTCTTTATATGTGAAAGTAAAAATTATGCCCAATAGCCCCTTAAATCCGAGAGGAAGTGCACTTTGGTTGAGGCAAATAAAAAGGAAAATTAGCTGCTTGTCGTTTGAAATTGCCGTGAATAACAGAATACCACAAGAAGACCTGACATTGGCCACTTTTTTCCAAAATTATGAGCTGTTATGTAAAGCTGTTATAGAAATGAAAAGACAGCTACAAGATCAACAGCACTGAAGCTCAGATTGTGGTGAACTGGACCAGTGCAAAAGAAAAATTTCCTCCCTAAACAGCTACAACAGAAATAAAAATCACTAAATCTATAAATAATTACCTCACACAGTGAATCTATATACAGTCACTGTCTCTCTCCCAGTCTCATTCTGTACTACACACTTCATTCATAAAAACGACTTGACCTTCAGACGCGCTCGTTGTGCTCTGTCTCATAGGATGCGGGTGCAGTACTGCAGGACGCCCGGACCGGTCGGGTCTCGGCTCAGACACTCGTGGCTGCTTCGTGGTCCTGAACTGGAACCAGCTGAAGAGGAGCCACCGCCGCCACCGCCGCTGCTGCTGTTGTTGTTGTTGTTGTTGTTGTTGTTGTTAATGCTGAGGGTGGAGGGCTCCCTGTCGGTCTGGAACCAGGCCTCAGACGGTTTTATGGGGCGGTGCAGCCGTTGAGCGTCCAGCATCTCCAGCAGCAGGTCGTACAGAGGCACTTTGTTCTTACACTTCATGCTGTACAGATGCTCCATGCCTTTGTTGCTGCACAGAACAATTGAAAAGAGAGATGAGGAATCAAGCTACCACTTTCTGCTCTTTCCTTTCATCTTACTCATGTGTTATTCTTCAGTTTAAAGCTTCAATTAAAGGATGAAGCTGTTTTTTTTTCTGTATTTAATTAATTTTTCTGTAATAATTCAACTGGAGTAAATTCTGCATGTGGATTAATACACATTTATTATCTAGTGCATATTTTAAGACACATGAAAATATGATTTTTGCATTGTTTGCTTGTGGCATTTCCTGCCACATTACTGTCTTTCCTGCTGCATAACCACCACCTGAATGAGTGGATTAGTGTGATACTATTAATATGTGTGTCATGTCCTAGTTTAAGTCCATGATATAACCAAACCAGGGACCGACTCACAAAAACATGTTGTTTCTGGTGGTCAAAAACTCCACAGGACACATCAACACAGATGAGAGGATTTAAGTTCATATGTGGGGAGAGAGCCTGTTATTGATAACCCATGCTAAAAAATAATCTTATTCTAAAATAAACAATCAATTATGGTTCTCAAAGCCAGCTTCACCCCACTGAAGCATTTACACATTGAGCTCTCACCACCTTGACGAATCACGGCACTAATTGTTTAAACATGAACTTGATTTAATAAAAGAACATTTCTAATTTCATTTCACCTCATGTGCCTGATGTGGGAGAGCAGGAGCAGCAGCTGGGCCTGCCGCCTCGACTGCTGCTGGACGGAGCATCCTGATTGGCTGAGATGATGTATGAGCGCGTCTGTGATAGTGTCCAGCATGTCCTGTACTCCCGTGCCGTTGTGCAGCGGCTCCATAGTTCCGGTGCAGAAGGAGAAAGAACCTAATAAGAGAAAAAAAAACAGGAACTTACTCATGTTGAAACCATAGATGGCCAACTTTTGCTTGACAAAAAAAAAAAAAAAGAGTAAATTGCAGCTGCACTTTTGCCCCCAAACTAATCAAAGTTCCTCCAGCTCCAGCAGCTGTGTCATCACACTGGTATTTCAGCTGAGTCATTTCCCATATAGAATATCTCAATCTCCAGGATTAAACAAAAAACGCCCCTGAAGCTGTCTCGTGTTGTCATGGAAACCGTTATTGCGTGTATTGACAGTGTGGGTCTTTTCAGAACAGTGTGTTCGCCTAATGTACTCTACCTGAGCAGCGTTCAGAGCTACACCTCTGTGGGTGTAGTCTGACACTGTTCAATATTTACTCTCTGCGACAGAAACACCTGCAGCATAGTGCCGCACATTTAAAAAAAAACAGAGTTAGCTGATGATTTTGTTGAGAAACTGTCACTAGACACTGTGTTTGCCCTTGGTTTCTCTGAAAAGGTTTCACAAGCAACTGGTTTCAACTGTACAAACAGGCAAACATGTTGCCTCACCAGAGTTGAGCAAGATGATCGCTTTGAGACAGACGAACTCCTCAGTTTTGAGTTTGAGCGTGCGGAAGCGGGAGGCGGTGGCCAGCAGCATGTCGAAGATCTCAGCCATGCCCTCGACACAGTCGCCTTCGCTCCTGTACAGGCAGAGTGAAAGAGAAGATGATGAAATTCCTTGCTTAAATTCTGTATATCCTCAATGGATATCATTCCATTCTTTTTTTATTTCTCATCTTCATCCTCAAACGTAGCGGAAACGGCCTTTGTGACCATGAAACTATCCAGAGAGATAAACAACTAATGGACTGAATCGCCGCAGCCCCTCCATTTGTCAGCAACAGTTGAAAAGTGGAGCAAAGATGGATGATGTCCAGTGGTTAGAGAGGAAGATAAACTTGGACAGCACAGAGCCAAGGGAATTTGTCAACCATGACCAACAGCGTTTTAGTCATCATGTCCAATTGGTGAGGACACTCATACAGGGGGGACCAGGTTTTAGAGATAATACTCTAATACAATTTTGAATCAAATGGGACCATCAGGCACATCAGACGGTAAAAGCTCTGTCTGTCTGCATGTCTCCCTCATCCCTCTCTGTCTCCACCTCGTCTCTCTGTGAGCTGGATACTGTGGCTCGGCCCGGCTTGTTTACTTAGACCGGGGGTGGGGGGATGGAACAGCCTGTGCCTGTAAAGCAGAAAACAACTATGTGTCCTCCTCTCAGTTCTGTTTTTCTCTCTCTCTCGCTCTCTCCTTCGCCTCCTTCCCTCCATCTTTCTCCTTTTTCCATCATTCCTTGCATTGAAGCTTTGATTAAATCTGGGTCCTGGTTGCCAGCTCAGCACTGTAATGATGAGGGGGGTATTTCAGGTTAGAGAGAGGCTGCTCTCCTCTCCATGGGGAACATGTAATTAGTCTTTCACTCTATGACGGAAGTGTTGGGACGGCACAATGGCAAGGCAAGGTGCGAAATGGAAAATCTACAATGCTGATGTATCACTCTTAACATCTGTGTGAGATGGAGAGGAAAGGAAGATGGGGGGAAATAGAGCAGGGGGAAGTAAAGTGAGGACATATGAAAAAGTAAAAGAAAGGTTGCATGTCACGGAGAAGTGAGGGAGGGCTTTCCTCGCTACCTGTCCAGTATGAGGTCCTGCGCAAAGATGAGTTTCCCGGGACAGTGGGTGGACCTCCAGATGAGCCCGATCATCAGAACCTCCAACCACGAGCTCTCCAGCAGCTGCACCTGGTCATGGAGGGACAGCTGCTGGAAACCTAGACGACAAAGTGCGAGAGAGAGAAAGAGCTTGAACTGAGGTGATCATCAGCTCCTTGACCAACAAACTTTCATGTCAACTCTAAAAACTTGAAATTGTTCAAAGTGTGTGGAGCAGGTGTTTGGCATCCTGATCACAATAACAAAACAAATCTGTTGTTTTTGGAGCAGGGAGTGGGCGTTAATTACAATATGGTGTAAAATAGCAACACTCACAGAGGTTAATGTTTCCCCCGCACCTTCATCATACACGAAAAAAACAAAAAACATGCAGGCTCTTGTTGTCTGGCAGAGAGCAATGCTAGTTAAAAGAAACCATCTGCAATCTCTGTGCCCTCATAAGCAGCCTTATCGCTGGCACTCAGCTGTCTCAATTCATATGTAATTACTGTCAATTCACTGCCATTGTCCCCCTGCGTGCCCCGTTTGGGACCCCTCGCAATTAAAACTGTGTGTCTTAAGGCTTTTAGTGACGCACAAGGTTATAACACCCCAAAATCTGGATTTACTCACTTAGATAGGGTGTTTGTAAGCGTGTGTGCATAAGAAAGTGTGTCTTATACAGGGTCTACGCTCTATGGGGTGGCAGCAGATTGGCTAAACAATCCTCTCAAAGGTGATGACTGTAATCACTGTAATGGCTCTGCATTTGTTTGTGTGTGCGTGTGCCAATGTGTGCTTCTACGATAAAGGTCTCCCATCACCTTGCTGTTGTCTAAGCAGTCAAACAGACAACAACACAGAGCCCTCACCTTTGTTTCCACATCACATCTATTCTGTACATTTGAGTGTTTGATAAAGACAGAGTTTCTGTCCTTTGGAATAAAAAATAAATAAATGAAAAAAATTGTTTCGTTTGAGATGAGACATGTCAGAGATGTCATGGTGCTCCTCCAGCGGACCTGACTCACATGCTCTGCACCTGCGCTCACCTACAGGGAAAGTATTCATGAAGATCTCTCCTACGCAACAGGCTTTAGTTTTCTTTCCCGTCGACCGGCAACCACAGTAACTGAACATTAAACTGAAGGATATTACAATTTGCGCCAGGTCATTCTTCTGACCTGCTGGCGTTTGTGAGGCTTGACAAAATAAACATTAGACTGACAAGACTTTTATGCTGTTATATATTCATTTTTATATTTATTTAGCACCTCTAAAAATAATCACAGTCAGTTTCCCCCCCCCTGTGTTCATGGCAACCTTTGCATTTGAAAAGAAAGAATTACATAATTTGACCTTTCTCTGTCTTTGGCACAGCTGTAGTTCTGCAGAAATACCACACATAAATGAAAACAAGTGAAGTGGAGTTGTTCTTTTCACAATCTACAGCAGAGTTGATGCAATTTTGGCAGATTTGTGTTAAGAAATAACAAACATCCAGACAATATTACAACAAGACTGAAGTCTGAAGAAGCCAAACGCTTTACAGCAGATTGTTTGTTTTAGTTTCTGTAATTTTTTGCTTATAGTCTCGGAGCAGCTATGTCATTGCGTTTTTCTCTCTCACTTTTGGACACAATCTATGAGACATTAGCTCTGTCAGTTTACAGGATTGTGTATGTAAAAACATGCTGGACAAGGGATGATCATTTTGGACAATGATAGTGCTGGAAGGTGCAAACCAGTGCTGTAGCTAGTACTGTAATAACTCCCTACAGACCAAGCAGACCTCTGGCATACTCTAAATAAAGTCTCAACTTACTACTACAACTTACTCTTTATGTGACTTTTTACTCCTGCTTTCCTAACTTCATATACCTTAGTGTGGATCAATACATTTTAAATGATTCTGCCAGTCAGTAGTAGGTTTTGGCTCCAAACGAAGACTGAATAACTGTCACAGATCAGTCACTCTATCCACAGGCTGTGACTAAATTTTGCACTAGACTCAGTAAAAGCTCAGGTCTGTGCTGTGTGTTTACTGGTTGTGTTGCGACCTCGGTGATCTCTAAAAAGTACCTGGAAGCTTCTTGGCCCAGGCGATCATGTGGACCAGCTCCTTGTCGGCCATGCTGGTGAGCAGGGTCATCATGGTGACCTCGGTGTAGGGTTGGCACACCTTCCTATGGCTACACAGTATCGGGGGCTCAGCGCCCTGGAGCAGGAGAAGCACCTGGGGAAGCAGCAGATTTTGAAGTTGTGCTTAAAACTGATACAAACATTTCTAAACAAAACACTGGCCGGGCTGCCAGGAACTCTGATATGAACTGTCATGATCCCCAGGGCCCAGTTGTTCAAAAGGTAATCTAATCGGATTTTGGATAATGGATTGGATCAAATCTTGAAAATTGGTTGTTCAAAACTAAAAACAGATTCTGAGACCTAATTGGATCATGTGATCCAATCTTGGTTTTAATCTGGATCAAACCCTCAGTTTGTGTTGTTAAAAACTTTTTAGTGGGATTGGGATAACTTTGATCCCAAAAAACAGTTTTGGTGGATTCAGGGTGGATTTCAGGAACAAAATGTCATTTAAATTCAATTCAAATTGGTCAAATAAACAACATTTATAATGTAGTATATATACATTGATATTTTGCACCTGATTTTTAAATTTTAGTGATAAAGAAAATAAAGTTAACTTTTGATTACTTCACAAAAAAAATTACTTTTCCTCAACTACTGGATAATTAAATGAAAACTAAAATTTCTATTTTGAATTTTGAAGTTTGAATTTAAAGCACATAGAAAAATATTCACAATGTATTTGACTAATGTACTGTATATTTGCTTTTTTTTTATTATTCATTTGTTGTGGGTCAGATAATGTCTGGCTGTTTAAAATACATGGAAGAAACAAAAAGAACTGCACAGAAAACAATACATACATCCCATTTTCAAATAAACACACTTTGAGTGACCCTATGTTGCTGTTCTACCTGTTTTTTAACTACCCATCAGCCTTCAGTGTGATACACAGTCCCATTTAGACCACTCATCCGGATTTGGTCATCTTGAAAAGTTTGGATCTGGGTCAGACTGATCTAATCAAACTTTGCTTTGAACAACTGGGATAAAATTAAGACAGATTACATGATCCTGGATAGCAAAAAAGGGATTTCAAAATCTGGATTATTTCGATCCAGAGAAGCCCACTGGGCGACTTTTGCACCACAACAAGTTATTTCAAAGGCAAGTGTAATTGCCTCCACATGAATCACTACCTGGTCAGGAGGCATGCCACTGACTGATGATTTCCCTCCTCCTCCTTCTCCTCCAGTGCTGCTCCTGCTGCTGCTGTGTTTCCTCCCCTCCTGGAGATGTGCCCTCTTCTGCTCCCCATCCTTGGAGGTCTTTTCTCTGTCGCTAGCGCCAGTCCGTCTTTTGTCAGGCCGCAGAACCCGGCCGCGGTCCTTACGCATACCTTGTGAAAACAGCAGAGACTCATCACAAACTGATATACAGAGCACAAACAAGATCGTCATCGCGTTTTTTTCCTCAAAACCTCTCTCACCTCTACATCCTGTACCAACAGTGCTGATTAAATGGATGCCTGTGTGATTCAAGAAGTATGAAAACAAAAAAAAATGTGGGTGTGTGCCAATCAGTAGTTGTACTCCTTAAGAGGAAATCATTTCAAGGTCATGGTAAAGTTAGGCTCAAGCTTATCTGCTTCCACCACCATGACGCTCTGCCGATCCTGTCTGCAAACGAGCCGTGATTGATGAGTGGAAATTAGTTATGAATTTTGCTAAAATTCAAATGATCTCTTTTTGCTGATAGTAAAACAACAGTCAGAAAACCCAAATTGTGCAAAAGAAAAAAAGATTATAGAACACCTATTACACAGTTTGACAAAAAAAAAAGCAAACCAGTAAAATCAACAGGTTAACCAATAATAACATTTTGTTATCTGAAAAAACACATTACAGTGGTGAAAATTTATTTAAAAACACATTTGTCTCGCTAAAAGAAAGAAAAAAAAACAACTTTCTGCTGGTGTTTCCACCCACCTCCTTTCATCATTCCCACTTCATAACACTTTCTTAGACGGCAGGCCTGGCAGCTCTTCCTCCGATTCCTGTCAATAGTACACTGATTGGTTGCTGGGCACATATAGTCATTGTGACCTGAAATGGAAGAAAATCTATTACTTCAAGCCCTCCGCTCCAGCCTTCACTTCACATTTAGGTTATTTACTAGCCAGGAACACTCTATTCCCCCATTTTAAATGAAGCTGAGATGGAGAAAATTAAAATCTGGCATCTCGACTTTGTTATTGCCATGGAGACTATCGATGTCTTTATGACCAGTCTTTCATTGCAAGACTTTGCATCGATGAGCTGAAGCATCATTTCATAAACATGGCTATGGCACCAACAGCTTCGTGGTACATGAGGGTTGCACAGCACATTGTATGGCTCAGGAGTGGGAATAATAACAGTAAAACTTAAACGTATTGAAACATAAATTCTGCCCCATATTTTTACAATCTCTGTTTCACAGAATCACCGTTCATGACGTGTGTTTTCCCTCCTTCTCTGCTTTTATATGACAGCGATCCGGCTCCAGTTTGACAGCTCAATTCTTTATTGAGGTTACAGACAGTTCACTTCAGTACCATGAGTCCACTAAAGAGATAGCTCAATAAATCATCATACTTTTAATATTCAAAACTTTCACTTTCTCTGTTATGGATGTTCTTCGGTTTTACACATGTAACAGACACTAAATTTACCTTTTCATGAAACTCATCTTTTTTGAGCTCATTGCTTCTATATGAGACCAATTTACATTCAGAAGCTCACTGCTGCATTGTCCTTAGACGATTTGCAATGTTGAATATAATTCATCTTTAGAGTTTAAAGAATTTAGACCATTTTTACATGAAATCAAACTATGATACAATAACAAATGATCCTTAACACACGGGTAACAGCTGAAGATTTACACCCACTGACCAAAGATGAAAAAAAAACAGGCACTCTACCCACCCTGGATGCTCCTCTTGAAGAAGGCCTTGCAGCCCTCACACGACCACACCCCGTAGTGGTACCCAGAGGCATAGTCGCTGCACACGGCACAGAAACGTGTCTCTTTGACCATCTCAAACACCCCGGCCCCAGCGCCAGCACCTGACTCCCCCACACTGTACGACTCCTCACTGGTGCCACAGTGGTCCTCTCTGGATGCTGGCTGCTGACTGGACCTATAATAAGACATTGATTTTGTTTCACATACTATCTGATGATTTTTTTTTCAGAAGACCATGAGTATAAATTGTGATGCTGATCAAATTAAATGGACAAAAGTAACCTTGCATAAAATATAACAAATATATTTTTTAAAAAGTTAGATCCAAATTAAGTATATAGATCAAGTCTGGCATTTACCACACTGACTGTAATTTAACAGTGGCTCAGACAAGAGCAGAAAGCCAGAGCGCTATTTTCCACCTGAGCCAGGAAACAATCTGTACTTGTAACTGTTGTTCTTACGTATTGTTCCTCTCTCAAGGTCTTTGACAAAGTCCTTAATCTCTGGAATTAGAAACCAGGGCAAAGCTTGATCCTTTCTATAGAGATAATGGGATGTTTTGTATAAAGCAAGAGATTACAAACACTATGCAGTTATATAATTACTGTACCTTTCGTTTATAACTGCATTTTGATGACTGAATACGGAGGCGATGGATTCAAAATATGGTCTCTAGTTGTGTCTCGATGGTGTGTGAGCACATTTAGGAAAAAAATAATCAACCAGTTATGATGAACAAGCTTAACAAATTAATTTATACTCTAAAGGGATCTCAATTTGTGTTGAAAACATAATAGAGCAAGTTCACAGTGCAGCACTGAAA
This sequence comes from Trachurus japonicus, assembly GCF_045865225.1. Classification (NCBI taxonomy): domain Eukaryota; kingdom Metazoa; phylum Chordata; class Actinopteri; order Carangiformes; family Carangidae; genus Trachurus; species Trachurus japonicus. The sequence goes on from NC_140930.1 coordinate 15,114,009, forward strand.
CAACAACTGGAGTCTCTTGATATTTTGATTGCACTTATCATATCAGTTACATCATCAACAGCGAAAAGGTGAAAAACATCAGCACTGGAGTTGACCTCTCTCTGGAGTTACTTACCATGTATCAGATACAATATTAAATTTAGAGGTTAAAGCCAACTTTGTGATTCTACAGATACATTAATAAATAGAGGGAATCATTTAAACCTGTTGATTCAGTCTATAAAAGGACCAATTTTCCCAGCACACAAAACACTTTTCACACCATGGTGACAAAGAAAGGCTGTGTTCCCTCACCTGTAGATGGGTGTTGAGGTGGTTTCCAGATAGTGGTGGCTGGGCGGATGCATAATGGGGCTGAGTCGAGGACTGGAGGGCACAAACACAAGAGGACTGGTGGGCCCGCTGCCCAAGGACTGAAGACTGCCATCGGGGGGTGGTCCGTGGGCATCCAGAGGAGCAGAGTAGTAGCCAGCGTTGGAGTGGCTGTAGAGTGGCGTCGGAGCAGGGGTGGGGGCGGCATAGTCGAACGTCCCTTCCAGGAAGTCCACAGTGGCTACCCCTCCAGAACCCCGGCTCTCTTCGGGGTACATGTCACCGAGGGGGGCGCGCGATGGAGGCGAGAGACCTGACGGGGAGAGGGTCTCCAGCTTTGAGAGGGCTGGGCTGATCCTGGGTCTGAGTGCTGGTCCACACGGCTGCCTGTTCTGTGCCGGGCTCTGCCTGAGCAACATCACAGCACAACAGCACTGATAAGCAACATGATTTAGACTTGCTCTCCCATTTGCAGGGAGGGGGAGTGGAGACGAGTGCTGCTCTCCCTCTCTTTTTTTTTACTCCTTACTCACTCTCTTTTCAAATAAAGCCTGTCAGGCAACTTCAAGGGTTCACTATTCACCCAGTCCCACTTTCCCTGTATGCCATAAGCTTACGCCCACCAAGCTGCAGAAAGAGGAAAAAGACATCTAATAAGACTCCTCCCAACCTCCAACAGTTTTTTTTTTATTTTTTTGTCAACAGAACCTTTCCTTCTTTTCCTGTAATACATCTCCACTAATGTGTGGGAGAGAGGTAAGGCTACAGGAGAAAGACAAGATGGACAGGGAAATAAGGGAATTCCCAAAATAAACTTAGAGTTTCAATAAACTGTAGTGTTATCTTTCTGTTTCATCTTTATCTACTACCTGTACATTTCTCTCTCTCTCTCTCTGAACACTTGTTGTTTGTATAGCTGATAGTCTGCACTCTCCCAGCATGACGTGCAACCAGTCTATTTGTGGCCAGTTTCTTGAACACCATTAAGACTTCAGTAGATAAAATCTCTGAGAAGAAGCTGGTTTAAAACAACAGAGACTGAAAACAAATCCAAATCCAGATTCTCCCCCCCGATAACATACTCACCTCTTACGGATGAATCATCCTTGTATCTGCTGTGCGACACTGGGACTCTTTGACTGTCGCCTCTCCCTCTCTTTGCTCGCCTCTCTCATCTCTCCGACTGTCAGACATTGAGCTGGGCTCATTGGACACAATGGGAACAGTGGAAAGGTTGAAAAAAGGATAAACAAATTAAAGATGCAGCCAAATCGATAACCACGTGTGTTAAAGTGCCAGGTCACCATAACACAGCAAACAGAGCAGGAGGTCAAATCTCATTCTGACGGCCAATAATTTCACAATGAACCCCAAATAAGAGGATGAATGAGTTACAGTGATCAGACTATGTACGATTTAAATTCTATCTTTTGATAAATCTGATAAAGAAATTAACAGAAATTTAAAGACACATTTTCTTGCTATTTCCAGTAAAAGAAGGGTGACATATATAAGAGGATCATAATATGTGCCAGTTAAACATTACTTTATCAGGTCAAGTCAAGGATGTAATGGAACACTATAAACAAGCAATGGGCCAGAGCATTTATGCAAATAAAACTTTTAAAGGAATCAATGTTATTTTGTTTACAGCAAGCTGCACGTTTGTGATTTTCAGGGACCCTTTTAGTCCTTGCATATTTTGGGACCAAGCGTCAAGGTAAAAAAACAACCTTGTGAGCTAAAACGCTTCTAATAACAAACTATACACGTAAGGGTTATTTTCACACGTGCACAAACAGAAGCAGTTACCGCAAAAGGTAGATAAAGATGTAATCTAGGAATAACTGAAAATATACTATGTATACAGATGTTAAAAAATACATCATGGCTTTCAGATGAAATGATAAATTTGGGGCATTAAAATCCATTTGTTTCCAGCTGAGACACAGCGTAGATTGTGCAAGAAATTTAAGTTCATAAACATGATCACAAAGAACTAGTGACAATCACCAGCAAGGAAAAAACTTGGCACAGAGGCTTCATTTTCCCTTCTCTGTGCAACATCTTTCTTGAGTAAACAGCCCAATTTTCAGGACATGTCAGGTCAAGTGGAAAACAAGTATCCCTGATGATGATATATATATATTTTTTGCATTTTCCCCGGGAATAAAATGAAGACACTGTTACATTTGAAATCGGGGGAAAGTGAAGGGTGACAAATGCAACAGCTGAATCACCCAAATGGCTCAGGATAGAACACTTGTTGCAGTAATTGACTTCATTTTCATTACACAAAGCATGTGAGCAGCCTTAATGACGCTCGTGCAGAATTGTACAACACACGTTACAGCATTTCCAGCTGTTTTGTTGGTTTCCAGCTGACTGTTCTTCCAGGTCCAACCTGACTCCAGTGCATATGAAAGGTCAACAGGTGAACAACATCAATGACTGTCAGTATATAACAAGAGAAGATTGCAACATTTTACGTGCATAAATATTTAAATATTTTATGCACAATTGAGATGATTCAGATTAATAAACTGTCTGGATGTTACATTAGTTAGAAATGCCAGCTTTTGAGGCTTTGCACAAAGAAAAAATATGCTGCAAAATAAAGACATTATTACCACATTTCTCAAGCTTGCAAAATACGACAGCGGGGTAGGAAGAGCAGTCATTACAGTTCTTTATTAAATCAAACCCATTAATGAAAGTTTTAAAGATTTCCATCAGCCGCACTGAGAAGAATCCAGTTAAGATCACCTCTGAAGTACAGAAACAGACAATGAGGAATTAAATGACATAACAGTGTGCACAGAGAAATCCACTTTTATCTATGAAGATACGGAGGTCTGGGTTGCCATTTAAAACAAAACAAGCACATGTCGTCACTGTTATTGTTACACTTACCCCCAATAACAGTCTACCAACTTTCAAACCGAGCAAAGTGGTTATCAAGTGATGTTATGATTTGGCTCGTTTAAACGGCTGTCTGAATGTTTTCGTGCATGCATATCAATGATCACTGAGTGCAACAACCTGAGCTGAGCTGAGTCAAAATAAAAATAGCTGTAAATTACATCTACCATCACTCTCCTCAAGCACATGCAAAAATTAAAGTACGGCTGCTCTAAGACATAGATTTATAAAGCTCAATGTTTACTTAGCTTCAACTCAATAATTGTTAACAGCATCTACATTAATCTGTAAACATTGTGACTTAATATATTGTGCACATCATATTACCTATTTGTGGTAAAAATAAAAACGCAACCTTGATTCGTTACCTCTGAGGATTAATTTCTCACCGTAAACAACTGTGTTTGAATCAGAGAGATGTATAGATTCAAAAGTGCTAAAGCATTTTAAGATGATTTTGAGATGGTACAAATATGTATTGAAAATAAATCTTTCATCATTTCTCTTATTGTGCGTTTCTGTATCGAACATTAAGTGCTATTGAAGGATGAGAAACAAAGACACCACGTAACAAATTCTTATAACTTAGTGGTATTATGGCTTAAAGGTATCTCCTGCTCATGATACTCCTTTTGAATCCACATCTTCCCAGCGGGTTCCTGTGATCGCCCTCACTGTTCTGACTTCCGGCAGTTGAACTGAATGACTGCGTACTTGCCGCTTGTCATCCAGTCTGGATCTTGGGAGCTGAGCTTCTCCCCTTGGCCCTGCTGCAGACCGACCTGTATGTTGGCCTTCAGAGTTCTCAGGCTACACAGCGGTGCAGGCCCGAATCCGCGTAGTGCGGTATCGAAGCCCACTGTGTGATCCCAGTCCCTGTCCCCAGTCAGCTTCCTGTAGTTCAGATCCCCTTTGAACAGCACCAGGTCGGCTCCCTGCAGGGTCGCGTACAGGTCGGGAGCGTCAGCCGGCATGTCGCAGAATTCATGGGGCTGTGTCCAGAAAGGATGGTCGTGATAGGACCACACGCCCTCTTTAACGTAATTCTGCCACTGGAAACCACTCTTGGACATCCACTTGTGATTGGCTGCCATGACCTGCCGGATGGTCCACTGAAAATCGTTTGCTGTGACGTCAGAGACAAACCATGGGATGGATTTGCCGTGAAAATGGATTTCACGTGCAAGGCCAGAGGAAACCAGGAAATCTGCTAAGACCAAGTCAGTGACTAACTCAAAGCCAGCATTGTCTAGTACAATGTCCACTCTGCCGCCTGTGATTTTCTCTGACTGTCCCGGTCTTTGGGAGGAAATAAGAGTTGACCACACCATGTCGGAGTCATCCACCAAGATAAATGGCTGTAGGCTGCTGAGGGAATCTATTGGACTGGTCTTCTGTGAGTTATCTTGGCCAGCAGATATAGACAAGTCACACTTATTCCCCCAGAGAGACACCTAGGAAAAGTAAAAATAAAAGAATGAATGCCCAATAATTTGCTCATGTTAAAATTTCATATACCTAAATAGTGCTTACGAGTGTCAGATTGAACTCAACATCAGAACTAACCAACTTTATGTGCTGCCACACCACATCAAACAGACTGATTACTACAAACTCAACTATGATGAAACCCCTGAACAGATGAGTGCAGAGTGCAGACTCATTAAATCATATCATATCATATTAAGCATGAAGTTTCTTATTAAAAGAATTGTGTTAAACCTGATTATTTATGGAATAAAAAATAAAGTAAAGGAATGCATGCATTGAATGTTTTTTACCGATTCATTTTTAGGTCACTTATTAGACTTTTCACGTGGTTATGAAGATTTAAGAAGGTAGTGAAAATACTGACCAGCAGTAGTTTGTTGAAATGCTCAAGCAGCTGATTCTTTGACATCTCTTCCATTCCTTTGTTGATGCCCCCCAAGTATGTACACAAGGTCATCACAGCCTGCTGAGACTCAAAAAAACTCTGAGTCTTTCCCTCATTAAACACATCGTAGTCACTGATAGGAGGACTGCAATAAAAAGAGAAATAAAAGTATAATCAGACCAGAACCAGGGCACAATATAAAGAAACAAAAAAGGATGAAAGCAGGAAGTGGTTCATTAACAGATCTCATTTAAAGATGGAAATGCTTCTCACTTGAGCCAGAGGGCCTCATGTACTCTGCGGTACATGTAGCACTCCACGTAAAGCCATGGAGACTTAAACCAGCTGACAGACTCCTCGTCTCCATGCGATCCCCGGTGTCTCTGCAGGTACTGGTTCCAGGACTCTGTGTCTTGCAGGGCATCTGTCAGTGGCAGTATTGGCTTATCAGTCTGCAACTCATTCCTCATCTTAGACAGCAGGGATATTGTTTGCTTCTCTGCCTGGATGCCCTCCTGCATAAAATTGAAGATTAAACACATGTAAGATCAAGTCTGAATATGTCAAATGTTGGAATGGAGCAAGGATGTTGCTCAAATGAAACTGGTGTAAATCAATTCTTACCTCTCCATATTCTTCAAAGAACTTGTTTTTGTTGCGATGAATCGTGTCTATAACTTTAGTCAATATGGTCGGCAACCTGTCCCTTATTGTCAAATATGCAAAAGACCTGTAGAGAAACGATATATCCTTAAACGTCACAGGATACTGGAGCAGGTGCATGCACCAGTAAGCTAACCATCTCATTCAAGGTGTTGCTCGTTACTTTGCAACCATTTCGGCAGCAAAAATGTTTTACAAAAATGTTTTTTACGTGTACAACGATGCAGCTTACTTAGCTTATGTACAGGCTATATATCCGTTAAGTTTACTGAGCATGTTAGCAACGAGCTAATGCTACTGCCGGTTTGAACACGACAGTCGTAACGCTATCAACCCAGGTTGTTACAGCAGCGTAGTTAAACACATCATTTAAAGTAGGGACAATGTGATAAAATGAGCTGTCAACATACCCAACCACTTTCCCAGACAGTGAGGGGGGAACTCCGAGCACAGTTTGATCGGCCGCCATCATTGTAGCTGAGGGAGACGGTTTGAATTCAAACTTTATCGACAAAATGTCCAGGACACGAACAAAGTGTAGGGGTCTGCTCATCTGCTGAAGGCGGTGAGACAGGTTTTTTTTCTGGGGACGTGACACAAGGCAAGGCTGACTACAATAAGTTCAACTTCTTGTTTTGTTTTGGGTTTTTTAAAACAAATATTTTACATTTTAATATTTCTTTCCTGGTTCCTTGTAGACGAATTTATTGAGGACACGATGCTGCTATCTAGCGGTCGACGTGTAAATTGCAGTGCCGGGCCGGCGTGTGGCGCGTTTCTGTGTAAAGAGCCTGTTGTTACTTTACTGCCTTTATATTACATCATGGATACTGAACCGTGCCGTGTTTAATTCCCCTGTGACTAACTTTGCGCAATTTCAGTCTTAGAGATTTCAGAATGAGTCCTCTGAAGTAGTGGATCAATGTGGGCCACACACTGCTGCATTGCGCATGGCTTTTTGCCGCAGCACCCCGAGCATCCCTCGTTGTCCAGGGCAACGGTTGTCATGGAGACATTGATTTGCCCTATCAACCCTTGGACCCCCCCCCCCTCTCCAAACCCACACCCCCACGCCCACAAGGCCTTTTGGCGGGAAAAGGAGGGGGGTAAGTTACATTTAGGGAATGGAAATGAAGTCTCTAGTGGCTCCCTGCTTTACACACGAATACTGACATTTAGCAGTAGCCTGTTGTGTGTATAATTTATAAACCTATTTTATAATACCCCTGTATCAAATTGCATATTTCCCTCCTGGGGGTTAATAAAGTATTTTCTATTCTATTCTATTCTACTGGCTGCTTGTACATTTTCTTTGCATGGCCGACCTAAAAGACTATCTGCTTTAACCCTTTATTTTTATTTTATCTTATCAGTTATATACAGTATATTATAGGCATCAAACAAAAGGATAAAACACTGGTGCTTCCACAACCCCACGATGATAAAATGAGAGCACAGAGAGTAAACGCTGGGGTTGGGACCGGGACGGCCTCACCACGGCTCTTGATTCTCCTTTTGAAGAACATGACCAATTGATTGGCTGCACCCACGATTACTAGGCTGGAAAAATACGCACAACTGTTAATTCTGGCGGTGTTTCCCCCGCTTCCCCCCCTCTCTCTCTCCCCCCCTCCCAGATCAACCCCGGTCACTATGGGAACACGGCCGGCCGTTGTCAGGATGTGGGGTCCTTGGGAGTGGGAGTCCAGCTGCGTCCACCTCCGGTGTTCATCCACCGCCGGCCTCCCATCCCCCCGCCGGGCCCCTGCAGCCTGCAGCCTGGCCGGATCTGCTGTTTTTCCAAACCGAGAGAAGAGGACTGACTCACCACTCCGGTTTCAAAACAGGCCCATGAACGGGATGGGTGGGTGGGTGGGTTGGTGGTGGGGGGAGGGCGGCGCGGCGCACAGTTAACGTTAAAGGTCCTGTTTAAACAGGTGTTTGAGCTCGCCACATAGTCGCCGGCTGCCTGCAACAGCTGGCTCACGGAGCATTTCGCTTGTTGTTGCGGGTATAAAGCATAGATAGACTGTATCGTATAAGTCGTTTGGAAATATGCACTGACGTCAGATCGACCGAATCAGGCGCAAATCTTTTTTTTTTCTTTTCTTTTTTACGTCTTAAGCGATTTCACGCAGACTGTGCTGCGCTGGTTTTGAAAATGCATCGTTGCAGGAAAAATCAATTTAGTGGAAATCAGTGACAGAGCAGTCATGTGAAAGTCCAGTCTCTATTCCTCCTTTTGAATATGCTGCTCAAAGATGTTAAAAAGGAAAAAAAAGATAAAAGAAAATTATCAGGGATTAACATAGGGGATTAAAGCCTTATAAATAATAGGAGGCAGGAGTACCTTATTTTTATTGATAGTGGAGCATTATCATACAAATCTAGTGACTACAATGTATTGATTTTAATGATGAATAACAGTGAGCTGCTGCTGTGGTTATCTGCTTCTTTCAATAAACCCTTGCTGTGGCCCTTTCAGCAAAGTAAACATGCTTTTGTTTTGCTGTCATTACCCTCTGCTATTGCTCTACCACTGGCCTCAATCAATGTATTGTTTGTGAAACAGTTTGTTCTCCCACTGGCCTAGGTTTTTATTAGCTAATTAGTTTCTGCAATGCTGGGGACAGGATCAGATCTAGCTCTGTTGTTTGTTGACTGGACAGAGACTTTTAAGTCCCCCGGGCTCTGTTTCATAGACATTTCTGTCCCCTCCCATGTCTTCCGTCTCCTTTTACACTCTCCTCCCATTCTCTGCCTGCCCAACAAGCATTTTCAGATAGCTGCAGCTTGTCTGGTCCCTCTCTGTGGACTCCCTGTCCTAAGGCAGAAACACAACTCTGTAACGACTTGTCTGGGGGGGAAAAAAAGTGATGTTTACAGTGGGATAACGTCCACCAACTCACTGATGACAAAATATTGATGTGAATCCAAAGTGCAGGTCCTTCAACATGTCACGGGCAGTGTGTGTACAAACATCAGTGGTTAAAATCAATTTCAAGGATCTCCACTTTGTGTCTTTACTGGTGCCGCTTTCTGTTAAAAAATAAATAAATCCCAGAGACATTTGAGTGAATCAGATCCCAAATATTTTGACAGGCAACTCTTTGTTTCACAAAGTAACAGCTGTAACCTAAAAAGCTCATTTAGGGTGGGGGTAATTACTTCTTTAACACAGAAGCAATGAGTCAGAAAATATTGTATTTGCTGTTGGTGTGACAGGGTTATTAAAGGTTATTCAACCTACAGGAGGCTCATGGTACTGTTTACAATTTGGGGTTTATGCAGATCTGACATTGCTGTATGGCAGTGGTGACGTACATAAGAACAACAGTGGCTACTTATATTTGTTTCATACATTGGCATTGGCAACAGTTAGCTCAATCAGTATCTACACTTGCTTGTACAATTGAATAATAATAAATAAATAAAAACGCCCATACAGCAGATAATCTGACAACAAAACATAATCTTTATTATTATTATTAATAACAGCCACACATGCTACAAACCAGTATTTACCAGGAACCAGTGTAGTCCATACTATGCAAGGTCAAACATTTAAACCTGTTAAAGCTGTATTCATTATATAGTTCATAAGAGCTTTGTCGGGATTATTAACACACCTGTGAAACAAAAAGGGTGTTTATTTCAACATCAGCAACTTTCCAAACAGATAACTCTAATCCTGTGTCCACAGTAACAAAATAAAAACCATGTAGCTATGTTCAACTTCTTACTCACTATACTTTTTTATACATAAATAAGCCTTGTTTTATCACTTGATGTGGTTTTATATCACAAAGCCAGATTAACTTTCATATCATTTCAATTAAATAGTTAAGATATATGAAAAAACATTGAATTTTTCCTTTAATGTGTAGTATTTCAAAGATGATCAACTAAATCTGGCCCTATATTTTGTTTTATCCCCTAATAACACGTAATAAGTGTCCCTTATATAAGTTATAAAAGATTCAAAAGTGCTTTAATATTCAATTTGGTAAAGCTGGAGTACCTTGTTTTTTTATAAAGGGATAATGGATACATTTTTACTGTTGCTAACACTAAAAACGTGTTCCTTTAAACTTTTAATGATCTTAAACAACAACAAAACTTTGAAGCTTTTAGAAGAAGAAAGAAAATCCTAAATGTGAGACGACACGACAGCAGTGTTATTATTTCAGTGAGAGTCGGTGAGGGACAACAACAACACTTTGTTTTTTGTTAAACGTGTCGTTAACGGCAGAGACCCAATGATTAACTACCACACGATGAGTCAACACAGCAGTTAGCAGCCGTTAGTGTTGGTTCGACCTCGCCGGTTGTCAAAAAAAAGAAAGAAAGAAAGAAGCAGCTAGCAAGCCGGGCGGTTGATCTCACGGCGGTTACACAGTGCGGGAAATTAACGTTAACTCAACCGCCCCCTTTTTTTTTTTTGCTCAACGGATTTTTTTTCCCTTTACAACGGCTGTTTTTTGGCTGTGTGCGTGTGTGTGTGTGTTTTTTTTTTTTTTTTAACCCGCAGTCATGTGATTGTAACGTAAAACCCCTAACCGGAAAACACCGACGGACGACCCCTCTCTCCGCCGCCAACGGATTCAGCGTTTGCGAGGAACAGTACAAGCTGCAGCGGAGCCCAGAGAGAGAGGACGGAGGACGGACGACTCCCCGGTAACAAACAAACAACGTCGTCACGGCAAACTCCACGGAATTAACCGGAGCGCAGGTACGTCCGTGTAAAAGCTACAGTACTCACCCACTCGTTCACTTGCCGTGTAACGTTATTTGGCTTACTTGTGTACGTTTTTTGGCGAACTGTAATTGTCACGGGGGAAGTTAAAAGCGACGCGTTCGTGACCAGCCCCATCCCCCTTGCTTGCGTCTCTCGCTCTTTCCTCGCGCGCGCGTGTTGTGTGTGTGTGTGTGTGTGTGTTGCGTGGGCGCGTTCGCGTGCGTGCATGTCCGTTTTCTCGCGCTAGCAGCAGTAGCAACCGAGAGAGAGAGAGAGCTATGAGAGTCTATGCAATACAGGCGCGCTCGTTTTTATTGTGAGGCTCTCATTGAAGGCTTCACGCACTTAGCCGCTATTTTTCCTCTTCGCGTTATTGAACAGTTTTATTGCCGTAACGTTAGTGTGTTTACCTCGCACACATGTTTTCCCCCACAGGCGGTTTTTTATGGGTGAATAACAGAAAATCTCACTACGGAAGTAACTGGTCCACGTGTCTACATCACATCAGGGGCGGTGCTTTTATTGTTGCAAACAAGTTAGTATTGATTAACACATGGTACTGTGGCTAACTTACCGGATCATATGAATTCAAGCCGGTGGTTAATTAATTGTTTAGTTTTTTTAAAGTCCTATTTTCATCTCTGTCACGCCAGACATCTGGCCCATGCCGCATGGGACTACAAAACTACAAAACATGTAGCTTCCGGAAATGGACAAAACAACTGAGCAGATATATTTTGCGCATCTTCAGTTGTGGCACACACTTTGAGACAACATAAATGTGACAGAAATACATATATGCAACGGTCTAACATGGCAACCTCCATGTTTGATTTAGGAGTAAAGTAATTCAATGTATCATTCACTCAGGACATTGTACAAATCCATTTTCTTCTTCCATACTGACCACCACACCATCCTGTTTTCCCAAGGGGTAAACTGTCTGATCTCAGGGGAGCACAGAGTACAGATGTTTACTTTTCAGATAAATTATAGTGTGTGAGTCCTAGTTTGTTATCTTCCTGACACAGATCCCCTGCAGATGTAACCAAATATTCAACTTATCATTACAGTAGTTTTGCTAAATTGTTGCATTTAGGCACATATTCATACCATAGACTGTAAAAAAAAAAAATAGATTCATACCACTGAAAACATTCTGTATAGATGCTCTGTGGGTGACCTGGAGGCAAACCATGGTTTCTGGGATAGCAAACTAGCCTTTCTTGGACAATGTAATTCCAGCAATAAAAGTCATTATGGACTACTATACTATTCAAACAGCAGCATTCTGATCAATTTAAGGAACGAGAAGGAGGCTATTTATAATCACTATAATACATTAGAAATAATATACAAACTTGTTCAAAAGTAAAAAATTAAAGTACATTACATAATGTCGAGTTTACAATAATTCAAATAGCATGACTTATCTTCAAGAGCTGCTCCAGCTGCAGTGAGTTGTGATGGCATAGCACCAGAACACATGAGTCTGTGCAGTATTTAGTTAAAAATATGTGTCTGCCATATATACTAGGATGATGGAGTTGCCCGTTTATTAGGTTCACATACTGTGGATAAAAGTAAAAGCCCTGCCAAAACATCTTACTGCCATGAAAGTTATACAATTTTTGTTTAACTATTGTTGGTTTAACCTATATTGGTATTGGTCAATTGTATTGTCTTGTATTGAAGGGTCTTTTTCAGGGGCATAATGATTCACGCTTCAGCTCAATTTTCTGAACCACAGTTTGGTGCAATCTTTTAATTACTTTATTTTAAATTGAGGGTATCTAAAATTTCCCATACTGCTGATTTGAATGTGTGCAGGGGCGTCTGCATGAAATGAAAAGCGAGTTTCATCACGTTCGTGTCAGAATGAGAGCTCAGTAGGCTGCACCTGTGCAATGGCAGCATGTTGGTGTTGTGGTTCTGTCTTCCAGCATTGCATCATGAGAGGTTTCGGCCTCGGCTTCAGAATCGTTACACCCATCTCTGAACAGTGTGAAGATCTTATTATAGCCTGGCTGTTTTTTAGGTATCATTTGCCATTTGTTTTTTCAATCAAACTGTTTATTCCAATCATTGAAAAGAAAAGTTACAGAAAAAAAGTAGTGGTTGCAATCAAGTGATAATTTCATCGATAATATACATACGTCGTACAGCTAGTTTGTTTATACTCGGTGACATCAATGGAGTGGACAGAATATTATACTCATCTGTCAGGACTGTGTGTCACAAACTATAACCCCGAAAATGACAAAAAAATGAATCAAATATATCTGATCCATTAGAGTACATTAATTGTCGATAAATGTATTGAAGGAATTGGCAGCTGGATGTATATTGAAGTTGTGGGGGGCTAGAGCACAGTTGGTATTGGGCCTACTGTTGCTGTACCCCCCTTGCACAAGATGCGGAAACCTAGCCTTTTCCTGGAGTGCTGCAGTGCCAGCATCTTTGCACTCTGACCTCTCTTGATGAAATACATATGTGCAGCAGGCTTTTTGAGTGTTTTTATAAACAGCGAAGGTTCACAAAACTGCAGAATTTTGACCTCTGGGGTAATTTTGCTCATGAAATATCTATCATCTTCTGTCTTTGTACATTTCTCATGTCTTTGCCTGTGTGGGGTAGTGAAGGTGTTGGAGACAGGAGATTCAACGTGCCCACGGGCGGTTTCCTTTCTCCACTGGAAGGGGGGTAGAACCAGTTCTGCCTTAGGAATGTGTGCCGACACCCATAACCCTAATCATGTGATGGCCCGGAGCCCTCATATTCCCCCAGTGACCTTTGAGGTCAACGGCACCCATGTTATTGGTCACCAGAAATCATGGAGCTCTGAAACATTGAGATAGAGTTAGGAGGATGTGGGCCCCATCAGAACTAAGTCCTGCACTGATTTGTTTCCTCAGTTTTCAGTACATAGACAAGAACTGCAGAGATGATAAACTAAATTGCTGTGCATCCTCTGTAGCTCAACTTAAGAGTCGATATTGCAGTCAACTGCAGTTACATTACATTTATAATGCTATGTCTTGTACCATTCCAGTGATATTGTCTGCAAATTGTCATAATCGGTCATTTGAGAACTAACATTTTTGTAAAACTATTGATTTTTTTTCCTACATGTCTAATGTCCTGGCAGAAGATTTTGGCTTGCAAATAACGAATTGCAATTGCAAAACGGTCCAAATACTCACCTCGCCTTTTGCAATGAACAAAACAGACCAACACGTTAGGAAAATTGTCTGGTGTCACAAAATAATTCCTCACTGTTGTGTAGAGTCGGCCTTTACAAGGTCGTTAGATCACCCCTGTCAGCCTGACTGTCTGTGGTCACAATAAACTCTGGTCTCCTTCCAGACAGGAAACTCACTGCTGCATGTGTGTGTTTGTGTGTGTGTGTGTGTGTGTGTGTATGTGTTCGTCTTTGTGCAGGTTGAAGAATGGAGTTGGCCAACCATGGTCTTATCCTGCTGCAGCAGCTTAACGCTCAGAGGGAGTTTGGCTTCCTGTGCGACTGCACTGTGGCTATAGGAGATGTCTTCTTCAAAGCTCACAAAGCCGTCCTCGCTGCTTTCTCCAACTACTTCCGAATGCTCTTCATTCACCAGGACAGGTACGAGAGTAATGTAGTAACACTCATACCAGACTCAGGCAAAGTATGAAATGAAAAAGAAACATTACAATGTTGTCACATCAAAAACAGCCTCCACTTTTTCCATGGGCTCTGAAGTGTATCTAAATCTGTTTAGTGTGATGACCCACAACTAACATCATTGTTCAGATCAGTGGATGTGATTGAGGTGACAAATCAGAGCTCTGTAAGGAGATTAAGTGCAGAACATATATGTGTAACCCCAAGAGTGTGTAATGATTTCTCCACTAAGCTCACTTCATCCAAACAGATTAATCATATGCACAGTTTTCTACAATCCATGAACAGTAACGTCCTTAAATTTTCTTATCCACAAGTTGCAGAACGTCAAAAACGTAAGCCGGTTTTGCTCTTCCGGTGGAATTGTATGTTTACATTTCAATGGTTTCATTAGTTGTCATAGTTGCGGTAAACGCATTGATCTATTAACGCTGGCTTTTAACAATGGATGTCTATTTGTGTGATATCCATTGTTAAAAGCTGACGTGATGATCCATGCGTTTTACAGATTTTCAATGAAAAAAAATAAAGATCCATGCATTTGTAGCGACTACTGAAACCAGGGAAATATAAACATTCAATTCCACCGGAAGAGCAAAACCGGCTCACGTTTTTGACGTTCAGAAAAAGGTGGATATAGTTAAGAAAATGTAGTAGTAGCTGAAACCTGTATCAACCAGTGCTAGCCTGTCATAGATAATTTAGAACATTTTCTAACCATATCATTTGTATGTAGTGAACTGTTTTGTGTTTGTTTTTCAGTGACTGTGTGCGCCTGAAGGCCGCTGACATACAGCCAGATATCTTCAGCTACCTCCTCAACCTGATGTACACAGGCAAGCTCGCACCCCAGCTGATAGACCCTGCACGCCTGGAGCAGGGGGTCAGATTCCTGCACGCCTATCCACTCTTGCAGGAGGCCAGCCAGTCCGTCTATTCACACCCGGAGCACAGCATCAACCTCTCCACCTCCCTCTACGGCATCCAGATCTCTGACCAGCAGGTGGCGCTGTCGGCCCGACTGCCCACCCGGCGGCAGCTCTCATCGCCCTTTGAGGGGGACCAGCTGGTCTCCGAGGGGAAGCTCCCATCCACGCCGTCCGCCGCCTTGGCTTCGTTCCCAAACTCCTCCTTACCGTCCAAGCTGGCGTCCTCACCCACGGATCCAGAGGCTTCTACAAGCGGCACGAAGCCCACACTCGAGGACGTAGCAACCGACTTGCTGAACGCAGCCGGTTCCTCGTCCAGCGCCATCCTCCATGTAAAGCCCAGCATCATGAAGAGAACTTCCTCCTTTAGGAAGCACTACTCGTGTCATCTGTGCAGGAGCCGATTTAACCAGAGATGCTTGCTGAGAGAGCACCTCTTACAGCACACCCAGGGCTTTCATCAGAACCCGACTGAGCCCAGCGACGCGCTCTCACCCGTCATGTCTGGAGACCAGAACATGGTAGACATGGAGGCCGTCCTTAAGGGAATCAAGCAAGCGGCAAGTGCCT
The DNA here is from genome assembly GCF_045865225.1 of Trachurus japonicus. NCBI lineage: Eukaryota > Metazoa > Chordata > Actinopteri > Carangiformes > Carangidae > Trachurus > Trachurus japonicus. The sequence goes on from NC_140930.1 coordinate 15,129,680, forward strand.
CGGCTGCCACCGCAGCAGTTGAGATAATCAGTGACAGCGAGCAAACGCCTGTCTCGGGTACCAACTCGGACTCTCCCCGGGCAGAGGTGTCCACATCCAGCTGGGGGTTGGGGGGCTTGAATTCTCAGGCAGACACGCCGCCTCCGTCGGACATCGCGGACATCGACAACCTGGAGAGCGCCGACCTGGACCGGGAAGTGAAGCGGCGGAAGTACGAGTGCTCCACCTGCGGGCGCAAGTTCATCCAGAAGAGCCACTGGCGCGAGCACATGTACATCCACACGGGGAAGCCCTTCAAATGCAGCGCTTGCGGCAAGAGCTTCTGCCGGGCCAACCAGGCGGCCCGACACGTGTGCCTGAACCAGGGGGCCGACAGCTACACCATGGTGGACCGGCAGAGCATGGAGCTGTGCACCGCGGGCGACGACAGCAGCCAGATGGAGGCCATGTTCTTGGGCTCGTCGAAGCCCTACAAGTGTAACATTTGCGCGACCACCTTCTCCAGTCCCAACGAGGTGATCAAACACCTCTGCTTCACCCAAGGGGGGTTAGTGGGACTGCAGGGAAACACGGGAGCAGGAGCAGGGATGCTGCTCCAACGTGAGGAGTTTTCCAAAGATGAAGGCTCTGATTTGTCCAACTCTGGCACCCCACTAGAACCCATAAAGACTGAGGAGATCCTCGTAGAGTGATGCCAAAACTGTGTTCCTGTCCTTTTTAACATGTGTGTTTATTTTCTAAATTATGGTTAATACGTAAGCTAAAGTTAGTCAGGGTATGTATGTTGGAGGTTCTTGATCTACTTACATTGTTTTTTGTTTTTGAGTACAGTATTCTGGATTTTTTTTTCTTTCTTTTTTTTTGACCCAGTCTATGACAAAAATGTTCAAACTAAATCGCCTATAGCTCTCAGGAGTTCAAATCAACATCCGTAGATAAGCAAATAAAATTAACATTTGGCTCATGGATAATTTAAATACCAATGAGGGAGAGAGGAAGTGACTATTGTTAAGTTTCGTCTCATTGTTTTATTATTGGTGAACATCTGTTTTAGACTCTCGCATGTCAGTCTGTACCACATAGTTTTTTGTTTTTTTTCTGTGGAGCCACCGTTGTGGTGAAGCTGCACAGGCAAAGCTTCGGTATAAAAAGGAAGAGGCTGCTGAGGCAGTTCCGGAGGGCACTGCTTGTTGTGTGGTGAGTTTGCTGTGCTACGTCTGGGGAGGAACAAACCATCCTCGTCAACATGGTCAAAAATTAGGGGTATAGATTATAATTCCAGCTAAAAGCACAGAGAATATTCAGACCTGTAACAATCTGTGCTCCTCTTTTGTTTTCTCTAAAGGTGATGCCCATTATGCAGTAAAGTACATTTGTCTTCCATTTATGTTTCGGCTCAGCAGAATCTTTAAGTGTAATATAATGACCATTAATTTCTCCCTTCTCTGTGACCATATAGCTGTTGATTCTGTGTTTTCGTTGAGCTTAGTGTGGTTTTGGTCTGTCTGACTGCAGCATAGAAAAAGCACAATCACTCGTCATAATAGGAGTTAGTGGAGACCAGAAACTGGTCACATCACAAGCAAAGACCCGTCATTGTGTTTACAATTGTGCCACTTTTATTTTATTTTTTTATTTCTCATTGTTACATGCCATGTTGTATAACTCTTTGGTTACTGACTGAAGAAGCAATATGTTCCATCCAGACACACATACCTTCATAGGAGACTGTCCTGTACAATATTGTACATCTTGTCTATGTTATAAGTTGCTTGAATCTACTCCGAAAAGCCCTTAAATTTTGTTCAACATGCTTTTCTAATTTTATATACAGTGCTATATTTACAAAGAAAACATTATATTGCAAAGGTGTATGTATATTAGTAGACAAATAGCTTTCAAAATAGAAATATGTTTGGTTTAACTAAAAGTTTATGTATTAGGGATGGGCATGAAGAATTTATTTTTAATTTCTTCCAGATGTTAAGTAAAATTTGAGCATAATTCATTGTATGAGCTTTTAAAAATATGTTATGATTGAAATGATTACTCACTATTTTACATCCCCTTTGCCATTGCCAAATTTATACTAATTGCTAACTCATTTTTTTACAAAGGGAAACATTTTCTCTGTATCTGTAGATGAATAATATTGTTAGACCCTCTGACATTTATATTTGTTCTTTAACTTTATCCAAATCAGAAAATATAAGTAGTGGTTACAAAAACAAAAGTAGTCATTTATTTAAAAAACAAAATTAAAAAAAAACGAGTGGGTGAACATAAGCAGATGAAAATGATGCAATGTGTATGATGTAGGGGTTAAGAGTGGTGGAGTTTGACTGTTTCACTCACACAAGGGTGATATTGTGACACAGGGAGCTGCCTTTAATAAGAAGACGTTCGCAAGAAACATAATAACAGGGTGATATCTCTGTATGCCAGACTGTGTGGACACGTGTCGTATGGAAATATAACAGCTAAGGTGCTATTTATTCTAACTTAACAGCAACGTCAATTCTTTGGGATAACAAGAACATTTTCTGTGTACTACTGATGACTGCAAATTGTGAAGAAAAAAATATTTACGTACATGTCCGATAAATGTGAAGCAATGAAGCAAGCAAAGTGACAGGCAGTTATATAATGTCTAATGTCAAAACATGTCAAGTGTGATATTTCAGCTCCAGTAGTATGACATTAACAACAGCATTGAGCACCTGCTTTGATTTCTCTGTTGCAAACCTGTGACTGAACAGATTAAAACCTGCCAAGATAAACTGACATTTAGGATTTTTTTTCCTTCATACATATTTCATGATTCATAGGTTCACTGGAGGGAAGCCTGTAAAACTGTCTCAGTATGATTATTGTTTGTTTCAGTAGGACATTGATTCTATACCATTGTTAATACTACAAAATTGGGAGCTTCCCAATGTATCCAATTTATATGGTTACAAAAAAATATACAGTATATCTTCCTTTAAGGCATCATATCTAATCATGTTAGTATCCTGATATCCTGCTGCCTGACACAGCAGTGATCATCCTCGAGACTAGTTTCACAAGGTGTAATGTCATCATTTGAAAACACAGCTTACCAGAGCTTATCAATGTGTGTTTTGTTCGTAATTTACTTATCTCCTTCTTTTAATTGTTTTAATATTTTTCTGGAGGAAAAAAATGCCCATCCCTAGTATGTTTTAATATGCAGTGTCTTTTTTTTTCTGGTTTTGTTTTGAGACATTTTCACCCAGGCAGTTTTTTCATCCTCGACTACAGGTAACAGAGAGGATTTAGGCATGAGTATTTTTTTTATTATTATTATTTTATTTTTTTTATTCAAGTTAAAATCCTACCATGATAAGAATCAATAAGCAGATTTTGCTTTAATGCAGTGAGCCCATTGTTTGACTAGGTGGAGCTGTTTTTCTTTATTGTCTACTCAGGTCTGAAGTGAAGGGGAAATCTTATCAAATTTGAACGATGTAATCTTTGGTTGACTTTAAAAAATATATAAATCAATATTCCATCACATCTTAGTTCACATATTGACTGTCATTTTTCATGTTGACTAACAGGGAAGGATTTTTGTTTGTGTCTTTGTCTTGGCAATTTAAATGCTCTACTACTGACATTCATTTCTCAGAGCTCAAGTGATACACAGAAATATGTGCTTTATGAAAATTTCAAATCCGCACTCAGTTCAAGTTGTGGCTGTTCTTCTGCAACGCCAGTCTCGTGTCGTGTACGTGGGTGTGTTTAAAACATCTCAGTATCTCAGGAAGATGAGAAGTTTGACATTGTCTGTTCTGTCCACTGTTATTCATCAAAGTCACAATTTCCGGACTAATGAGGACCCCAAAACCGAATTATACTTGAGCGCACACAAAATGACCCTACTCTCCAGTGTCCATCTGACATCTACTGTGATCAGTCTGTGTTCTCAGGAATGTGAGTAATTTTCTGTACAAACATACTTTTTTTTTGTTTGGTTGTTTTATTTTTCAGTGAATAATGAACAATAAAAACATGTTTTTTTTAAATAACTTTGGACGTTTTTGACTTCTGTCTTTATCCTCAACACCACAACATCAGAAGATGTTCTTCATTATGTATCTCAGGTTGGTAACACTTAACCAAATTGTATATAATGTGATAATGTTGCTATATAGAGTGAGACACATAGTATTGTTACAGTTACATAGTTACTTAACTGTTTATGCATCTAATTCTGGATGCCAACATCAATACATTAATAAACCTTTATGTGCTTACTGCTACATCATACTGTATAGCTGTTTATTAAAGGTTTACACACTCATTATTATTGCTGATGGTGGTGGTGGAAGGCCAGGGTGTTTTCTTTTCCCCAGTGGTAAATAATGAGAGATTATAACGTACAAGTCAAAAGATCCAGGAATGAATACAAAGCACACACTATTTGTTTTCTAACTTTATTGAATGAAATATAGACAAGTTTCTGTATCCTTACTATTAACAGCATGGGAAATATAAAAGACAATTAAGACCATGCTACATGAATATTATGCTAAATGGCTGCAGGTTATTAGTTAATATTACAACATTATGATTCTTAAGTACATACAGTAGGTATACAATCTATACAAATGTTAACAGGTTCACAGTTACGTGTGTTACAAAAAGCAGGGAGGACTGAAGGTGGGTACGTGGCCCAACTGAATGCTTTACATTTTGCAACAAAATCAAAAGTCTTTAGTTCACTCTCATTTCTATTTTATTATTTTTACATAAAGCAAATGTTGTGGATGTGTTACGCCCCCTAGAGTCAAAGTAAAGGAAGTGGTGACCTAACTTCCTGATCCATCTCTCGTTTGGTCATAAAGCTTAGTGAAATGTGAGCCACCAAATTAAAGTAAATGGTTTACAGAAGCACTCGCCACTAATACCTCAAGATATCCAAGTGATTGACATGGTGCAACTTTGTCACATTTGGTAGGAGAAAAAAACATACCAGCATAAACAACAGTCACATGTTTGTTTTGGTGGTAAAACTGGAGCCAAGGAATGTTTCAGATATTCCCCCAGCCTAAATCAACTCCCACTTTGCCAGTAAACTTCAAAAATAAGCCCCTGACCTTATGACTTAGGTTTGATGAATGACTCAAAGTAGCTGAGTAGATGCTTTGGAAATCTAATTGAGTGTGACTTATACAATGCAACTTATCCTGTTAGCAATGGAAAGTCCGTGACTCCCTGATTCATCCTAACTCGATTTGGCTTTAAATTAAGAATAAAATGAGCTATTGTTGTTATTTCTGGTACCATGCAGTCTGTGCCTCTCTAAATCCACAAGCAAGTGAGCCTACGCTCTTAACTTGTGCCAGTTTAATGAACCTGAGCTATCATGCTTGGTGAGGAACAGGACATAGTGCAGGCCTAGCATGAGACCAAACAGACCATTTTCATACTTTTATCCCCCTTGTTAACAACACACACAGTTTAAGTCAAAAATGACTGAAGATGAGAGAGTGTACTACTTTTTGTGGGCAGCAGAGGGTGTCAACATACAGTCTTTTCATCAAGAAATATAAATATTGTGTAATAAGGAAGGTGTTCAACCTCAGTGAAACTACCACACACCAGTGATACATATGTCACATAGTAACATGGCCATTAAACACTGTGAACACCAGAAGTGTCTCTTAAATGCACGTGTCTACCCAACATGACTCCTCCAGTGTCACAAATCGCAAATTACTGTTTACCCACTACCTCTGCCACATGATCAAGTAAGGGTGTTATTATAATATTTTATTGTATTATTACATGAAACAATGCGTAACAATGTTTTCTTTTTCACAGTAAATCAGGCAGTGATTGTTTTGTTTCTTATCTACATGAAGCTTATTGTGTAATTTTGCCGGGGTGCAAAGTGAGGAACACAGTGACCAAAAGTCAAACACGTGGTGCATTTCTGGTAGGTATCATCACGCTCTCTGCTCTCCTGTTTTCATTTCTGCAGTCAGCATCATCACTTACTGTCAGCGGAATCACACTTGTACCATGGTTTAGTTTATAATTGCTACAGATGCTTGAAATATTCTCGTGGATATGACAGTTTAAGCTGTGACACACAAGGCACTTTCAGGGCAACACTTTCACATTTGTTTTGTTAAATTTTATTAGAAACATTTTTAACGTTTCTCTGTATTCACCCATTAAACTCACTGTCATGTTGCTCAGAAGAATACCTTATGACTCACAGCTTAATATGGGAATTTAAAAACAGAAAACAAGACAAAAAAAACAGGCAACAATGTTCATACAATAACAAAAATGAAAAAATAAAGACTTAGGGGTGAATGAAAGGATACTCAAGATATAAATACAATATACAAGATAATAATCCTCCATCTCTTCACCTTCTGACGCCATCTCACTCTCGCTACTATACACATACAAGCACACGCGAACACACATGCACAGATACACACTCGACCAGGTTTTGCAGACTCTCGCCTTATGCAGCAAGGGCAATGGAAAGTCACTGAGACATTGGACATACATCACACCGATTAGAAGCCAGATGGGATGCTTCTGAGGCACAGGACATGCGTGAGTGTGCGTGAGAGAGTCAGTGAGTGGGTGAGGATTGTGTCTGCGGGGGCGGGGGGGTGGGGGGACGTCACGTTGTTGTGACCGTGGGGAGGGCTGCAGGACGGGGTCGGAGTACAGGTGGAGGGAGGGGGAGGTGGAGAGAATGGCAGAGCGGTTGCTCCGTCACTCGGACTCTCTGGGCGGGGCCCAGTCTTGGCGTGTTACCACAGAGCAGCCCCCTTCTTTCTCTATCTCTCTCTTCCTCTCTCTCTCTCTTTCTCTCTCTCTCTCTCTCTTCCTGGTCCAGACAGTGTGTCTCCCAGGCATTAGTCTTGTATCTTCAGCTGTGGTGGAGATGCACAAAAAGACATATTAGAAACAAGAAAAGACACTTTGTCTACCAACACAGATTGTCATTACACCAATTTTATCTTTTTGCTCAGTGATTAGAAAATTATTATAAATCTGCACATCAATGTAATACAGGAATATATAAATTTACATTTCTTTGGTTCTTACTAAAACTTGTATTTTTATTCTTTTTAAGGTTGACCCCCCCATTTTAAGCTTAATGTTTTGGCTAGTGTGTATTGTCTCTTCCTTCACTGTTGTGGAGAAGATGAACTGTACTGATTGAATTAATGCCATGGATACTGAGACATGGGTTACTGATTAACTTTTATAAGAAAAAGATTAGATTAGATTATAACCATGTCTGTAAATCAAGAAAGATGAATAGCATATAACATGAAAACATATTTATTTACTTTTCTTTTTTTTCTTTTTGTATGTTTACCAACTCTTCTTGTTTATACCTCTCCATGTTTATTAGATGTTTCAGGACGCACCTAATGCTGCTAATTAGCTGCTGTAACTCACTAAGCCTCTCTCCAATTTCTGTTCGTCTCCAGTCAAGACTCCAGTTTGGACTCTACTCTCTCTAAGAGCTGCATGTTTGCTAAAACAAATAGTTTCTTCCTCCTCTTCAATTCTTATACCAGAAGTCACTATCACTGCAACATTGTTGCACGTAACAAATTGCTCTGTCCCTCTGCACATATTGAAAACATAATTCATTCAAAGCAACCGAAAAGGGAAAAAAAACCCAACTTGAGCTCTTTGAAGCTTTGTAACTGAACCTAACAAATGCGTAGTCCGACATGGTTTCTTGACTCCATACTGAGCCCGTGATAGAAGGAAAACAGGAGGAGGGAGTGGAGGAATCATAATCAGTCTTTCAGCACAAGTTCATCTGCCCCTCACACACCGCATCCCTTTAAGACCCCAGCCTACAAAGAGGGGGTCAATGGCGGCATTCCTGCTTTGATATCAAAGGTCCCCTGGTTACTCATAGCCTGAACAAAAGCTTTTTCATCTGGTCAGTGGGCAAATCCCCTCCCCTTCTCCCTAATAAAAGTAGGGCCCATTGATGTTTTAAAAAAAAGCCACTATGAGAAGATTGTACGATAGGCCAACAAAGGAATTTTGAAAATAACTAGCTTTTTTTTAAATCACTATGGAAATGTAATAATGTAATACCTGATGGAGTACTGAGAAACCTGCATTTTAATCTATTACTGTATAGAACAATTGTGAAGAACATTCAAACATACAGTATATTAGCGTCGAAAGTTCAGTCTCACCTGCTCATGATGCTGCTGTGATCTCTGTGGACACAGGCTCGATCTCCTTCACCGCTTCCTCGATCACTTCGATCACCTGCGCCATCACCTCCGCGCACTTTCCTGAAGATGGTTTCTCTGTCTCTGACTCTGTCTCTGGCTGGCTGGCTGCTGCCTCCTCTTCTGCTGCTGGAGTTTCTTCTGACACCGTTGAGAGTTTGCTCGCACTTGCGGGGCTCTCGGCTTTCGCGCTGGTGTCTTCGGCCACGGGGCCATTGCTGTCGAACTCTACCGCAGCCTCCTCTTCCACCGATTCCTCAACCACCTCCGCTGTCTGGAGGACCACCTGGACTGGCATGTGGATCTCCAGCACTTTCTCTTTGTTCTCCTCTGATTGTGGTTTCACTTCCTCGGCTGCTTCTTTTACATCTGGTTCCTGAACTGTTTCTTCTTCTTCTTTGCTCTGTTCCTCTTTGACCTCTTCGGGCTCTTCACCAGTCTGACTCTCCACCTTTATTTCTACGACTTCTTCCACTACAATGCTTTCTTCACTTACTTTTACCTCCACAGCTTTCTTCAACTCCTCCTCTGGTTTCTTCTCCTCTTCCACTGCAGGGGCATCGGTGGTCTCTATGACCTCTATTGGGACATTGTCGGTAACCTCCATGGCAACATGAAGTGGTCGAGGAGACTTTGGTGCTGGTTTTTCACAGATGACAGCGACAGGGGTTTCGGTGATAACAGGGGCCTCTGTTGTCATCTCAATTTCTTTCTCTGTTGTTGCAGTTGCCTGGACTGGTGTTGGGGTGGTGGCTGTTGGAGTGTCAGGCTTCGGGGGTTCAGGCTTTTCCTCGGAAACTTTGTCCATGGCGTCCTGAATAACAGCCTGGGCAATGACCATGCTCTGAGCCTCGATCTCACCGGCCTCATGCACATCCTCCTTGGTTTCTTCCATCTCCTCGTTGGCCTGCTCGGCGACTGCGCTGATCTCCGACTCTGCTGTTTGAACAATGGCGGCCTCCACCATCTCTACAACTGGAGTGTCACAGACTGCGTCTTTCACCTCATCTGAGATAGCCACCTGGTCAGATTCTGGACTGAGGGAGGCGACAAGGACCACTGTTTCTGTGATAACAGGAGCCTCCTCACTTGGCATGGCTACAGGGATGGCTGGCTCAATCTCTTTTGTGATGGTGATCTTTGCCGTTTCACAGATGGTAGAAGATAGCTCTTCAGTCACAACCTGGACAACTTCTTTTATGGGTGTATTTTCCTCTGTGGCAGCAAGTGTCTCTGTGTCCAATTTCACCTCCTTGGTCTCCACAGTTGGTTCAGAGACTTCCACGCTCTGAGTGCAGATGGCTGATTCAGATGTTGGTGTAATGGGATTGACCACAACAGCCTTAGGGGAGTTCTCGCTCACAGAGGTAGCCTGGATGACCTCAGCCTCCTGTGGGACAGTGTTGATGACTCCAGCCTTCTCTATCTCAGGTTCGTCGCTCTCCGTGGCAGTTTGAACATCCATCACTTCACTCTGTGAAGTTTCAACCATGGGCTCAAGATCAACTGTTTCTACTTGCTCTGCTTGGGCCATGGTCACTTCATCTTCTCCAGGAGTGGCTTCCTCTGTACTTGCTGGCTTCTCTTCAATTGACACTTCAGAGCTCAGAGCATCACGGACCACAGCCAAGCACTCTACAACGGGGACCACAGGCTTCTCCAGAGCTACTTTAGCAATCTCCTTGGTGCCGAGTCCAGTGCAGATAGCCATGGCTTCATCTTGAGCATGTGGCTGCAGAATGGCATTTTCCTTGATCTCTGCTGTCTCAGTTGGTGGTTCATACTCAGTGTTCTCAGTAGCGACCTCTAATGGTACATCTTCAACAGTCACAGATGTCTGGATTGGGATTTCACTGATCTGAGCCTCAACAGCCGCCACAACCTCCTCTGCAGTTCCAGACTGAGGCCCTTGAGGAACTGGGGTAGTTACTGCCGGTGTGGCCACAGCGACAGGTTTCTCTTCAGCTGTGGACAGCCTGCGCCCCATGCGACCTGAAACTTTAGGGGGTATCGATGTTTGTTCCTCAGCTTCATCTTCTGCAACGTCAGTGTCAACAGACTTAGGCGTGGCAGCATCTGCCTCCTCTGGGATGTCACTCAGCTGATCGTGCTTTTCCTCGGCATCTTCAACGGATGCTGGAATCCATGAGGGGGATCGATCTTCAGTGGACGCTTTAACCTGGACTGCAGCTGGTTCTGCCACCACTTCCTGCTCAGCCTCGACTTGCTCGTCATACTCGGACATAGGAACCACAGCTGGGGTGTCGGAGTCCTCTTCGCCTGAGCCAACCTCTGTGGAAGCTTGTTTTTCAGCCTTCTTCTTCCTGCGTCCAGGGAAAAACTTCCTCAGAGAGAAAGAGGACTCATCCTTTGGTGCTTCACTGTCTGACTGGACCTGTTCTCCACCCTCCTCTGGCTTTTCCTCAGATTTGGCCTTGTTCTTTGACATAACCATGCGTTTCAGTGTGTCCCAGGTGGACTCTCTCTCAGGTGGGCTGCTTAAAGGTTCAGGGGAAGAAGCAACTTCTCCATCACTCTCTGTGTTTTGGGAGGAGACGATGGCAGCTTCAGTTTTGCCCTCCTGTTCCCCCTCTGCTGCTGCAGCTTCCTCATCAATCTTGGTCTCATCGTCATCAGAGTCGGAGGTCTTCCTTGTCCTCTTTTTAGGTCCACCCATACACATTAGGGCCTCCCAGGAGACAGAGGTGTCCATTTTCCTTTTGGGCTCCTCGGTGCTGCTGACCAGTTTCTCTGTGTTCTCGGTCTTTGGCTCTTCCTCCGCTGGCTTTTCCACCTCAGCGTCCTCTTCAACGCTCTTATCAGCTAATGCAGCGCTCTCAGAAGAGGGCAGTGGCTTGGCTGGTTTCTCACCTGTTGCTTCATCTTCACTCTCAGAGGACCTTTTGACGAGCTTCTTGGGTGTCACTAGTTTCTTGAAGGAGGACCAGGCAATGATTCCCTCTTTTTTCTTCTCCCCATCAGAGGTAACTTCTCCCTCAGCCTCTTGGTTAGATCCATTCTGGGTCACCTCCACAGCAATAACGTGCTCTCCTGATTCCTCGGGAGATGAGGGTCCACTGTCAGCTTTGGGAGCCTCTGTGGACTCAGTGGAGGACTGAAGTTGCTCAGCTGCCTGCTCCCCAGACTCGGTCAGTTTGCTCTCAGCATCTTTCTTGGTCTTCTGTTTCTTAGTGGAGAGCTTCTTTAGTCCAGCTCCAGTGAAGAGCTTCTTCAGAGGGCTTCCCTGGGGCTTCACCTTCTCCTGTGATGAAAGCAGCTCAGCCTCAGAGGTCACCTCCACGGGAGCCTTCTCCTCTTCTGCACCACCTTCTGCCTTTTCCTCCTCTTTTTTGGTCTCTTCAGTAGCAGCTGCTGCAGGAACAGCGGTTTCAACGGTGACCTCTGCCTCTGGGGTTGCCTCTGGTTTTGCTTCCTCGGGAGTTGCTGCTGCCTCCTCCTTGGGCTCTGACTTATCCTCCTCAGGAGTTGCCGCTGCCTCCTCCTCCTTGGTTTCTTGCTCTGCTTCAGCCTTCTCCTCCTTTTCATCCACAGCAGCAGTTTCCTCTGTCTTAGCTGCCTCCTCCTCAGCAGCTGCCTCCTTGTCCTCCTCCTCTTTTGTCTTCTTGATGCTGGCCTTCTTTCTCAGGTTAGAGAAGAGTCCTCCACTGAACAGCTTCCTGAAGGGGGACAGGGTGGTCTCCTGAGATGGTGGAGCGGCCTCTCCATCCTTCTCTGCTTCGTCCTCTTTTACGGCTTCATCAGTAGCTTCGGCGGTGGTGCCTTCAGCTGGGGCATCAGTGGCTTCAGCTTTCTCATCATTCTCTTTAGTGACTTCTGCCTCAACAGTGGCTGCCTCTGTCTCAGCCTCCTTTTCTTCAGCCGTGCTCTTCTCCTCAGCAGCCTCCTCCTCTTTTGTGGGTTCCTCAGTCCCAGAAACCTCCTCTCCTTCTTTATCTTTGACCGTCAGCAGCTTCACGGGGTCTTTCTCCTCACTCTTGTCCTTCTTCAGAGTGAACTTAAAGCCCACAAAGCGAAAGATCTTCTTAAAACCCACTTCACTGGCATCATCGGGTTTCTCCTCCGCTGCCTTCTCCTCAACAGCAGAGATGTCATTGGCATCAGGAGACTCTTTCTCCACTTTCTCGCCGTTCACTTGAGGGGCCACTTCATCCTGGATGGTGCCCATGGTCTCAGGAGCCTCCTCCTTCTGGGCTACAGACACACCATCAGGCTGGCCAACTGAAATGACAAGAAAAAAGAAAAGAGCTGTCAGCGTGATACTGATTTCATTTCTCACTTAAGTTTTACTACTTCGTTCAAATGCTCATACTCCACTCACTAATAATATTCCCGTGATATTCATGTAAAACGCTGTGACCAGAGGTACATCTTTCTGTAACATTAAATTCAACAAATTCAGGTAACGATGAGGAAATCAGCTCACGGGTCCAAACTATAGCAGCCAGTCTGTGTTTAATCAAATGTCATTTCTCCAAGGAGAAACTACATTAAAAACAAATACGATTCTTACGTCATCATTGACTCGCTTTGCCATCTGCAGATAATTAGAGATGTTGTACAGAAAGTATTTGCTGAGATTCTGATGCTGTGAGATGGTTTTATAAAGCACATGACCACTTAATTGTAATCAGATTGTAAATCGGTCCCTCAAAACCTGTGCTATGTAAACATGCCAAAGGGAATTAAAGTTTGGGCTTTGACATAAATACAGTGGAAATCCCCCAAAGGGAGAATCATAGAAAAAGTTGCACATTGAGAGTAATGCTACTGGCAAGTTGTGGATTATTGTCCCAAAACACAATGTGTTTGCAGGCATGCAGCACAGCTTCACAATGACGCCTCATTTGACCCACTTCTAGTTTCAAACTAGCCAAACTGAAACACTTATTCTATTATCATGAATAATTCATTGGTAGTTATACCAATGCAAGATAAACAACAGTTAAGATAAGAGACAGAAACCACATGTATGAAACACACATCCATATCCATTATCTGTGTTTTGACAGAGGAAGGCGTAGGGGGATGACGACCCGCGAGTGTCTGAAGCTTTCGTCCTTTTTTTCCTTTGCTTTCTACTCCAATCTCAGTGCAGTCTGGGAAACCTCACATCTGATACCACTGGACCCTCAAAACAAATTCCCAGGACTTTAAATGCTTACATATCAGCTTACCTGATTACACACACTGGGAAATACAAAGATACATAAGCACTTCCAGAAACCAGGCACACTGTGGGAACTACACTGAGAGCTGTCCTCTACTATTTGTGTCTGTCAATCATCAGCAAAACTCACACCAGTGCACAACTAGTTCCACTGACTTTAATTCAACACAAATAGAAATATATAAATAGTATAGGAAAAAAAGGCCAATTCATCTTTTTGATCTCTTTGGTTTTTTTCTATGAAGATTGTAAAATCTCTCCATATCTGACATAGACTGGTTCTTGTCTCACACACAAATATGTAAAACTGTGCGCCCACATCTGTCCACATCCTTTTCCTAAATTATAGACATGACGCTTTACTTCATACCACTGCATTCCTGGAATATTTGAACTCTAAAATGTAAAAACAGATATTTTAAAGCTCACCTGTAATTAGGTAAAACCTTTTAAAATACCGCAGCACTTCATGCTACATTTGTGGTACAAAATAAAGAAGTGTTTTCACATACTAATGTTGTTAGTAGGCACGCCCACACCTTATGTATGGATGGGCCTTGTGAGGAATGTAAACTATGCTGTTCTATCTATGTTTGGGGGAATTATTTTGGGGAGCGCTAAACATAATCTGAATTTAAATGCCAGGGGGAATGTTTATTTGTTTTTCGGCTGCGTCTCGTCTGAGCCCATATAGGATTCAAACCAAACAATACAGGCCGCTACTACCCCTCCTTAAAATACGTCCCAATCCCCTTGACCCAAATTCCACCACAGCAGGATGGATGGGGACCCACCCCCCCTTCCCAGGGCACACTCTCATGCAAACACAATAGCCTTCTAACCCTCTCTGGCCTCTGAAAATAAAAGAAGGGGTGTGGTCAACTTTCTCATTATCAAGACACGGTGCAGTTTGGAGTTTGCAAAGTTTACTAAAGTGATGTAAACATGCATATAAAGACAGGGTTTATAAGATGTCACATGGCAGTGGCATCTGCCTCACATATGTGTTATTTTCAGGAAGCTTGTCCAATAACACTGTTGAGAAAGCAAGTCAGGACCAGAAAGACTACAAACATCATATCAACACAAGTCAGCAAGCAAAATATCCATCTGATATGCAACCTAAGCTTCTAATTGGTCGACACAACTTCAGCTCAACTCTTTCTAAACACGCATCAGTCTACAAATCACACCAGTTCCTATAGTTCCGGTGCATTGAAGACTTTGTGTGTGTGTGTGTGTGTGTGTGTGTAGGAGTGGGTCAGACTGTTAGCCAGAAGAGGCCATGTGTATCTTACATGGATAATAAAACAGGAACCATGTTGATTTAACAGACTACTGGCATCTCTGTCGTCTTTTTGATCTTTCTCTTCCGGCCCAACTCTTTTTCTTTTTAACAGGCACACAACTGTTAACATCCTTAGACTGATTTGGTTTGGTGGGGGTCCTAATGTGAGGAGGGGGAGGGGTGGATGGGTGGGTGGGTGAGTTTTTGGGTGTTTTGAATAACGACTGTAACAGAAAGAATGCAAGTGTGAGGGGTGAGGCTACAGGGGGTGAGTATCAGGGACACTTAAGAGATGAAGGGACAGGCTTGAAGGGGGGGGGGGGGGGTCGCTGCCCTGGGGCTGAAGCCCTAACTCACTTTAGAGGGTGTTACATATCTCAGACACACACATTCATAGCTGAAATTGCTTCTCTCTGCTGGAGACAGGCTTTGTTTATGTGTGAGCATGTGGTAAGGCGATGCTCTCATATTAAATATCTTTGCCGCAGCCAGAAAAACAATTGTTGCGAATCTACCCCAGTCTCCAGTGGGATCAGATAACGGTTCTGTTGTGGCTGTTTCACCACTACTATGGATTTGGGTCTTGTTAAGAATGGGAGGGGAGGAGGAGGAGGAGGAGGAGGAGGAGGAGGAGGAGGAGGGGGGGGGGGGGGTAGCTGTGTGCTCAATGGCAGCTATTCTTCCTGTGCTTGATGATTTCCAAACTTTGCCAAATCTATGCAAATCCTTGTCATAATCACTGTAGTCTGGAGCGGAGGCCATTTAAACAAAAGAAGTCAGTTAAAAAACAAAAAAAGAGAGCAAGGAGACACGCCACCCACCCCCCAACAGTCAGGACCCCATTCTCGCACCCCCTCTCTGTATCAAAGGTGTGGTCAGTGTCTCCGTGGCTCCGAGGGGGGGAGCAGGGGGAACCTACACATTAACAGTCAAATAAAAGGCATGAATAACACCCACCTCAGCACCAAATACCTCCCTGTTATCTAATTAACATCAAGACAAAGTCTAAAGTAAGTGCATGCTGTTTTATGTTACTGCAAAAATACGGGGGAAAAAACACAAATATTATCCATTAATATCAGTACTTTGACATTCCAGTCATGTACCTCAGGTCACCGTGAGGCAAAATATTGAAGCCCAACTCTGTTTCAACCATCACTCCCAGTTATAAGGCCAGAAGAAGAATCAGTCTTGGCATGTAATTAATTCCATACGCCCCGCTCTCCTCCCTCCCTATCCTCTGTGGCTAAGCTGTATAACCCCACTGGGAATTAGGATCCCACTCTAACCTAATGAAATACTTCACATGACAGAATGCTGACTTGAGCTGACTTGAATTGTGACAGGAGCTAAAAGCAGGCTCTTGAAAAACATGTCTGTGAATGCATCTTCATATAGCTCAATTTGGCAGCTGTCACTGTGTGAAATTCTTTTCCCACCAAAAAGTTTGTTGCTTGTTTGGGATGTATACCCCAGAGCTGGGAGCAACTCAGCAGTTGGTTTTTTGGGGAAGAGACTGTGGTTACACTGTGAATGGTCTTTGTTAGTACAGTGGATAAACATGTTTTTACTACAGAGTAACTGTAAAAAAAAAAAAAAAAAAGAAAAAAAAAAAAGAGAGGGGGTGTTTTGTAAATAGCAGGACTTGCTCTGGCACATCCTACTAAAACCACTGGTGATGCACAGGAACGATGAATGAACACTTGATGAGTACAGCTCAGAAACAGGATTAAATCTCACTCTTTAATCTTTGCGAAATCTGAAAAATGCAACAGTGGAGCATGATTTTTTGAGTTTCTACACAACAAGATTCAGCCGCCATCAAAACAAAGTCATCTCTAACTGAAATCAGTCGCTCGTGCCGGGACATCTGCAAACCACAATGCTAACTAACCACACCCTCAGGACAACAATGCCTTCGGCTGCATTCACTCATGCAGGGAGAAACCACTTGCTCTGGGTCTCAAGATATTCTAAATAAACCACTTTAAAAGTCACAAAGTTGTTGAAAAGTTTACATTTTAAATAAACTTTACTACAAGCCCACAGAGTTGTTAATATGCTTTAACATATAACTCAAATCATCATGAATCAAGAGGTATAAATGTGGCCTTTTGCTTACCTGTTAAAGTAATTGTTCCAAGCATTGGTAAAAGTCCAAAAATCCTTTACTCAAAAAAAATACAAAAATAAAAATAAGACACAAAAAAAATGTATAAAAAATATTTTAGAATGTATTCTGTTTAGTCTTTTTCTTGTTTCCCTTCTCTTGTCTGCACACACAGACTGAAAATCTGAGATCTGCTTTGTAAAGTTGTCTTAACTCCTAAACTTGTTGTGAGGGCAGAAGCTGTGTGTCCGTCCTTCTTCTCTCGCTCTCCGTCTCCGTCTATCCGGTGCTTCTCAGTCAGTGTGAACACAAGAGTGGGCTCCACACACATTTCAACAGACTGACACACATGTCATGTTAGGACCACCCCTGCCTCCCTCTTCCTCCCACCTCCCTCTCCTTTCTTCAGCTGTTCTGAATGAGCCCCCATCCCCTCCCTCCCCTCCTCCCCCAATCCAATCCACTCCTTCCCCCACCCCCCACTCTTCTCCCCCCTCCTCTTCCTCCTCCTTCTTCCCTCATCCACTCGCCCTATACCTCAGACCTCAGCGTCCACCCCGGTACGACGACTGCAGCTCATCATGTGATCTCTCAAGGAAGCATTTGTTGTCCACTATTGGACATAGTTAAAACTCCATACAACCCCCCCACACCCACCCTGTTAGTCACACACAGACTCATATAGCTACATTGTTTCTTGGGGGTGGGGGATTAGATAACTTTCAGTGGCCTTCAAATCTCCAAGTTTCCTGAAGAGACATTTTCTCATCTGCTTTTTTTTGTTTTGTTTGGAAAGCAACTGGAAATCAGTCTAATACACCCCCGCCCCACCTTTCTCCCCTCTGCTCCTCTTTTCAGGAGGCAAACCAGTACCCCCCCCCCCCCACACACACACACACACACACACACACACACACACACATACACACACACACCTCTTATCTCTTTTAGGGCTGCACATGTAGATGAATGTTGACGGAGACAAACCAGAGGGAATTTCAGGATGTAGTTTGGACACAAAACTTTCTCTATTTGGTTTGGTCCCTAATTGAAGACGTGTGACTTTTTTTCTTTAGGACAAAAATGAATTAAAAAAAGAAACTTTTCATAGAACACCTCAAACATCTCCTTGTTTGAGGCAAAGTTCATACCCAGGGCCTCAACTCAAACCATGGATGGGTGTGTGTGTGTTTGTGTGTGTGTGTGTGTGTGTGTGTGTGTGTGTGTGTGTGTGTGTGATCGAGTTGTCGCCTGCTCCCTCTGAATGTTAATGGGCCCTTCTCAATTACACCATTGCAGACACATTTAATTCAGCTTTTGTCTGGGGAGGGGGTGGTGGTGGTGTTGGTGTTTGGGGGGGGTACGAGAAGGAATGCAGATAAATCCTCAGGTAAATACCAACATAATCAGATCTGTCACAGTTCGGCATAGTCCCACAGGAATGTGTGAATTCCAAGTAGAGAGCTCCCAAATAGGTGATAACAGCAGTAATCAAGTACCGTCTGGAAGCAGCCAACCCCCCCCCCCCCCCCACCCCCCCAACACAGATGAGCGTATGTGTTTGCTTTAAAATGCATTCAACAACCTCAAACCTCACCTCAAAAATCAAGTGTCATTTTTAGTCTTTTGAGTCTCTTAGATTTCCAATACACAACCAAAACAACAGCATTTAAAAATCAAATCTGCTCAAAGTGAGACGACAACAGAAACACATCGCTTCATTTTCTTTTTCTTTGACCCGACTTCCTGTGAGTTTCTTCAGATTCACTCCTCAATAGAGAGGAGTGTGAATACCAAGGTCTTTGCCCATGAATAGACAACTTCATGGTTTTTTATCAGAGTTGGCAAGAGCTGAGAAAAGAGGAGTTGGGAGAGGAAGGACATGAAGATATTCCCAAATCTAATGAGACATATTTTATTCAGGCAAAAGTTTCCGAGAGTAACGAGATAACTTTTTATAACATTATGGATAAATGCTGGCTATTCTTTTATGAAGAGCAAATTGGTTAGGCATTTCTAATCTATTCTCTAGTCGTAGTAACTCGGTCTAAGTATATAATAGTATTCCATCTATGCATCATTAAGCATTGGCACGTTAAAAGTTAAATACTATGGCTCAATCACGCAAGACTCACACAGTCATTAACAAAGAATTTCATTCTGACATGCCAACGCTCTGTGACCGTAGTGACTCATCTGGTAGGTGTTTCACTATTTTTTATTGTGACTCTCTTACTGTATATTGAGCTGAGTTGACAGTGATTCAGACTGAAGGGAATTTAGGAGTTGGGTCAGCCCACTATTTCCCTTTTCCCTCCCAACTTCCTTCATATGAGTCATAGCCTACACATCAGTCACATTCCTGGACTTCCATACATACAGCTAGAATTTAATTTAGGCACACATGTAGCTTCAGGCGTCGCTGAGCTGTATGGGAAATATCTCTGTGAAGAATCCGCCTGATTCATCTTGCAGTAAGAAGACAGTGGGATTTTTTAATCAATAAATCCTGTGAAAAGACAACAGCTAGCTCTGAATTAATTAAGAGTATCCATATATTACTTTGGCTTGATACCACTTAAGCCTGCTGTCTTCTGCATTGGCATCCCTATTAAGACATGTCAAAGGGTCGTATCTTTGCATTAGATGATATATTATATCATTAAAACTAAGTAATGAAGGAAAGAAGACCCCCTGTATAATCCTCTAACTCTACAACAATGGTTTTCCTGGTTCGGCACTACTTTTCATTAGCCCTGCAGTGACAAGACATTCAGTCATTGTTCCATTTACAAAAAGTTGAAATACACATTCGGGTTGGTTGGCTAATAGAAGAGAAGAGGTGATAGACAAACTGAGTTAGGAGCGGGGTTGCTGTCCAACTCTGGAGACAGCTCTTGGCGAGCAAAGGGCTTAAGTTTGATGCTGAACTTGTAATGGTTCTTCTGGACGAGTGATTAAACAGCTGTTAATGCTACTGTTGGTTATGTAGCGACAGCAAAACTTATAACAATTCACAACTAACATAATAAAAACAGCTGCCAACGACTTTTGGAAATTCCAGAGTTACCATTGACCTAATTATGTGCGGGAAATACCTGAAACCAGCTGATAAAGAAAAATGAAACCATTTGACAAAGTGCAATATGATCATTTCCTTATATTGTTTAAATGGTAATTTGACTAAAACAGACTCTCACCAACAACAGTAAATACAGTAGACTGCACATTTAAACTGGTCTACATAACACAAGGCAAGTATGAGGGGGTGACGCCCCAGATATCTTGATAGATCAGAAAACGTGCCTCAGTTGAGGAATGTTTGAGGAGGGGTCTTGAATGGTCGGCCGGGTGGGGGTTGGGTGGGCTGAAGAGCTTTTTGTAGCCTGCAAAGAAGTGCATGACATCATCGGACAGCGCAGAAGAAAACGCCTCCTACTCTTCCAAGAATGGGATAGGATGATGTTGAAATAATCGAAGGAAAGGGAAACAAGGTTTGTGAGTGTGTGAAAGATCACAGATTATTTTTCATTCAGCACGTCTCCTCTCTCCTCCACTTTTCAATCCTTCTCTCTTCTTTTCACTTGTTCTTTTTTTTTTTTTTTTACCTAAATCCACTCTCCAGTCCACTTTAATCCGTCTCCCCATCCACCACTTTCCCCTCTCAGTCCTCTATCCTCACGAGCCCCCTCCCCTCCGTCCCACCACTCCTCCAGTTTGCGTGTGGGCCGGAGGGATGGATAAGAATGTCGGACAGGAAACAGTAATTTCTTGACATCACAGTTTCCTCTTCCCTTTTGCACATTTCCTCGAGATACACTTCATTCTGTACTTCGCACAGTCTGTCCGGAGACCTTTCCGCCTTTTCTGATTCACATCATCCGTACATGACGTGATGTAGCGTGATGATATGAACACCAGTTTGCAAAGTCTCAGATTCAATTATGTTGTTACTGTCTTCTGTTTGTTTTTGCACAAAAACAATGGTGGCTCATGTTTACAGCTTTCAGCATTGAATGAACGCAACTGCCTAGATTTAATTTTGAGATCAAATACTCTATGTGAGTTTCTGTTATTTATAGTCCTCCTAACTATTCATTTAAAGTCCTGTGTCTCACAACAACAAAAAGGGTGCTTTTAAATTTGGGTGAAGAGCAATAACAAAAGTTTCCAGAGGAATATGTTTAGCCAGGCTTTGCCATCTGTTATACTTGTCTTCACTTTTCTCTGCATTCCTGAAATATTTCCACCGGCAATTTGGCATTCCAGTTGTTGTTTAGCATCATCTTGTCGTCCAGTACAGACTGGATTTTAAAAGTGGGGAAGCAGAGATCCAAAAAAACCTACTCCTGGGGCATTTAAAAATAACAAAGTCCAAGAGAAAAGGACTTGTTTGCTCGTCAACTATCAACTAGTCACGCTGAGCTGACAAGGATGAAATCGTTGATGTGTGTTTTCCAAATACTTGTGTGTACTCAGGCTGAGTCTGTGTTGAAGCTTTGTAGCAAAGAGTGGAGAGAAGCCTTTAAAAACCAAATATGTTGCTGATGAAAGAATACACATCTCAAATCTCCACTCCCTGTGTGGCAACAGAAAGGCTTCCCACTCCTTACCCAGCTGTATTTCATGAGAACTTAACTGGAAATGTTCCTCACAATTGCTCCTCTTGGCTGCTTATCCATCTCCCTTACCTCAGTCTCATGCACTGCTCTGTTTAACATTAGGATTTGGCAGAGATCCAGTAACTTGTGCTTAAATCTTCACTCAAAAAGTTGTTCATCTTAACAAGTCATTTCATCTCAACTGGGTGTTTAAATCTAATTTTTCCTGAAAGCACCAGCGGAGTGAGATAATTCCAGTTGTTTCCACAACAATTTCAGTTGTTTTTAAGACTTTTTCTTGAAACAAATGTCGGCAACTTCAGTCAAAGTGGAGCAAGGCCCATCGCTACAGTATCAAATATCCAGTATCAAGAAGATTACATTTAATTCTTGCGTACGACACAAGCGGAAAAACTTCACCTCACTGACACATTCTTGGCACTTATTTAAAGAAGATTGTATCATTAATTGCAGGGTAAAAAATGACTTATTATAGTATATGGATACATGCTGCATTGCAAAAAAGGGGCCATAACACTATTAAAGGAGGAGTAGGAGGAGGGGTCCGTCACATTCCTGGTCCATTCTCTCAATCCTCCATGTGCCTGGGGGAGGTTAGGGGTTGAGGAGGGAGATTAGGTTCCCTGATGCCGGGAAAGATGAGAGAGGAGCACCTGCAGAGACAAGCGGATCCTCAGGGTCTGAGGGCCCTGGTGGGAGCCAACCATGAGTTTGACCTTATTACTGTAATCTTTGCCCTTGTAGGACTATTGTTTACATACTGCTGAGCTGTTTAGTTTCGTTATGATAAATGGCTTGGATTTGATTTGTGTTGATGCAACCCTTGCTAAGCCAAAAGTGGTCAAACTCAACAGGTAACAAACTGCTGGAGGAGGCCGCCCTATTTGTAAGTTATGCCATTGCTACTGCTTAGCCACTGTTAGCATTAACAGCATTTTACTCACCAGTCAAGAAGAAATGTTGTGAATTCAGCATCAAACTTCATTCGCTTTCTCACTAAGAGTTGTCTCCAGACTTGGAAAGCAAGACCATTGTTAACTTGTATTCTTGTCTCCATGGCATAATTTTCACCTACTTAAGTTAGCATGCTGACCAGCTCGCCCTTGTCCGTCTCGTTAGTTTCCAATAGCGACTTGCTGTAGCCTCCAATCAGCCCTGAGGTAGTAGTTAAAGTTCTTGACAATAACCACCAGCCACTCCTGGCAGGAACCAGGTTTGGCATTACAAAAAATGTTATGAATTGCCCTTTAAAGCTGCTTTGATTTAAATATTTCAATTTACAGTCAGTAAATGTTAAAAATATCCATAGTACAGTTAAATCAGTAACTCAGTGTTGAAACCACAGAGCACTAGTGGCCAACACTGCATTTCCCCAGTTTTAAAAAAAGAAAAAGACCAATGTAGCCTGCACTTCCTGCTGAGCAACAAATGGTCGACAAAGTTCACGACTGGCTGGAGAACATGGCTGAACTTTTAGCTGAAAAAGAGCCAGATGTTTCCCTCAGGAGCTGATGGAGAGGGAATACTAGGGCTTACAATCATCAGAAATATCTGCAGTTGAAAGCTGCCTTCACTCAGTGTCTGCTGATGCGGAATGAATAATAGCTTTTGTTAAGAGGACGGAAAACTAAATTGTTGCAATTTAACGGCTGATGATTTTCTGAGTAAAAATTTCATATTCAACTAAATTCTGTTTTTGTTCTCTCATGTGCTCTAAGGGTTGTGATGTTTGTTAAAAGCAGAGTTTTCGAATAGACCATCTGATGGCAATTGGCAGGAGCAACCAGCTAAAAGATTAGATTTCTGATCAGCTTGCCATCGGCTCATTGGGAGAGGAGGGGAGGTTGCTGGTCGTGTGGACTGTCAGAAGTAACTTAAACTTCATTTCAATAGCTGTAACACTGGTGATGGACAGACAGATCACCTCTCTGACCGGCTCAGAGACAACTGGTGACAAATTGTAGATTTTTAATAGATTCTCCTACTCCCTCTTGCCCTGAAGTGTATCCTTAAAGCGCCCAATAAATAACAAATGACTGCATAAAAAATAATTGAACAAATGACTGGACAGTGATGGATCGTAAGGGATCTAGAGGCTTTTAAGCACTCCAATCTAAAAGTCTGCCTCTCTAACACTTTCCTCTGGGATCTCTTCATCTCAGCGAGGGGAGAGAAATCATTCTGATGTCTGGTTGATGGATCAGTGTCTGCACAAAGTGCAAACCAAAACTCAGAAGAATTCCTGTAGTTCAAGTAAAAGTAGAAAAAGATGCAGAACCATTTAATAGGAATCATCAACGATAATAAGTATTGTCAGCAAGAATGTACAAGGAAAATGGGCAAAAGTCCAGTAGGAGCGATGTGGCAGCTGGATTGCGTTATGATCACTGTACAGCGTGAATCCATATTGGCAGAGATCAGACGGAGCTTAAGTGAAGGGAGAGGTCCCTTCCACAGGCATGATGAACATTTTGGCTACAAGACTACGAACGTCCCCAGAGCCGAGTCTGAGTAAGTCCATCCTGGAATGAAATCATGGCCACACATACACACACACACACGCACACTTACAGTACACACAAAGTCCAATATATCCACCCTGTAAAAGTTTACACCTGCAACCAGAGGAAGAAATTAAAATGTAGCACAAAAGAGACTCTAGGTAATAATTCCTGACGATTCATGACACACCTGGGACAAACAGCTTTTGAAAACTTTGCCTAACTCTTTGACAGAGTTGGACTGCTGCATGTGCGTAGCAGCAAAACTGGGTGTTTTAACTACAGTTTGTTTTCACTATCGATTAACACTTTGTAGCCATTATTTTTCGCTGATTCAATCTATTGTTTAGTCTATAAGATGTCAAAAATAATAATGATTGTCCTGTGAAAGTTGCCATAGTTTTTAGCACCATTATCCAAAAAAACAAAGTGCTTTCGTTTATAATAACATAAACTAAAGGAAAGTTACAAACACTCACACTAAGCGCATGTTCCTCTTTTGGATTGACACCAGCTCATTGTAGCTGAAACCAGTTTGTGTACAAACTTTAATGTTGGAACTTAATTAATTGATTTAATGTGGTGAACCACGCCCATATGGTCCTGTGCATATAGGGTGAAACAAACAGATGTGCATGTGTTTGACCGCTGACTGACGTCCGACGTTCCTACGAATACGCACATACTGCAACACACTCACACAGTCAGCACAATCTCCCTCTGAAGCCATCCAGAAAA
The DNA here is from genome assembly GCF_045865225.1 of Trachurus japonicus. Classification (NCBI taxonomy): domain Eukaryota; kingdom Metazoa; phylum Chordata; class Actinopteri; order Carangiformes; family Carangidae; genus Trachurus; species Trachurus japonicus. The sequence continues at coordinate 15,154,391 of NC_140930.1, forward strand.
CTTCATCTGTCCTCTTTCGCAGCCTGCAAGCCATCTGGGAGGGAGCGGCAACTCTCTGGCCAGTGGATTACATCAGCTATGATGTCATTCTTTGGGCTGCCACTGCACCCCCATACGCCCACACCCTTGAAAAACCAGCAACCCAAACACACACACACACACACACACACAGGCTGATGTGATCGTCAACATGGAAGCCAAAGAAAGCACACATCAAATGTTGTTGTTAATAATGAGATAAACGAGTGAAAAGATCAATGATACATTATTCACTGGCTGTACAGATAATGAAATCTAGTCGGAGAGACAGGTTTTAGTCTGATAAAAAAGAACTAGAGAGATCACAGTCTAATCCAAGTTGGAAATAGGTGGCTGCATCATTCACGGCTGACTGTGTCTTAATGTCTTTCTCCCTCCTCATCCTTATCTATTTTTACTCCTCCAGGCTCTGGCTCTTTTCTTGCCTCTCTCTTCTCTGCAGCAAAGCAACATTTCTGAGTGGTCCCCACAAAACTCTATTTCCATGTAATATTTATCCCGTCCCCTTCTCTCAAATAACCTGCTGTAAACTCCCCGAGCCTCAGGCCTCCTGCCTGTTCTTTCTCAACCAATCTGGCACCCAGCGAAGGTTAACACAGACTTAAAAAATGATGTTCAATCGCAGTTTCGGCCAATCAATTGACATCTATGGTATGTTTTCTGTTAAAAAACTGAGAAGAGGTCCCTAAGCCTCTGCACAGGAAGAAAAAGAGGCAGCGACCACATGTTTCCTGCTCTGCATTTTCAGGATTTCTCAATAACCAAATTACGAATGTTTCCACATCCCCTTAGCAGGGCACAGTCACCTTGAGTGAACCAGCAGACTCACTGTTTGTGTTCGCAATAGGGATCGACTACTGACGGACACACTGGAAAATGTAAGTCCACACCTTCCTCGTGCTTTTGTACCACTTTAGACAAATACTATCAGTGATTAAATTAAACTTCCAATGACAGATGATAGAGTCAAATATTTTTACTGAAATATAGCCTATACATATATGTCTGTATCAGATACATTACGTAAAACAGAGGTGTTCCCACTTAAAGGGCCATACAGAGTCCGATAGTCCAAAATTAGGATTCAGTTATGAAGAATGGGAGCAGAGGTGAGATATTGTTCTGAGTTGCTGCTGTGTGTGTGTGTGTTTGTGTATTTGTGTGTGTGTTTGGGGCCTGGTCCTTTAACTGAAAACACTTCTGGCAAACCTGGTCGCGGCAGATTATAACTGTGTGTTTGCACGTGTGTCAGTCTTTTGATCTGCCGCTCGTCTTTTGTTGTTTTATGTTGTTATCAGAGACTCCTCTTCTCTTCCTGTCTCCCACAATGCTCTGCTGCCTTTATCAGGCTGCACAAGAGCTCGAGCAGCGCTGGGATGTGAAACCTCTATCTTCTCTCTCCCCCTCTCTCTTGACCCTCTGCATCTCTCTTCTTTTCACTCCCCCTCCTCTCCTCCAATCTGTAGCCTTGAAGCTCTTTCACAACTTCACTTGTTTTCGGTTTATTTGTCGCCTGTTTTTATTCAAGCTAGTGAGAGTGCCAGGTTCGGTCAGCTGGTCGGTTGATTGATCAGTCAGTTCACATTTCATGGATCCACTTTATTTTGCATTCAGAGCAGATCAAGTAGGGTCGAGTCAGTTTTAGCTCTGATCACATGCTATTTCATTATGCTCTCAGAAGGAAAAACACATGTTTCTGAGTTGAGGGGAAGAGTGTGAACTTAAGTGTCAAATACTTCTATTAGGTTGAGTATAAAAAGAGTATCATCACTTCTTTCCTTGCCCTTTTCAAAAACTATTCTGTGAAATTTAAATCCAAGTCAGAAAATGCAACAGAAACAGTGTTACATGTCGTTCTCGGTCTGAAAACTGTCACACAGTCTCTGACACAGAGAATGAAGCATAGTGAGTTGGTTTTGTGTACATGAAAGCGAGTGGTCTGCAGCTTCTGGTCGTGTTTGCTTAAGTGAATAAGATCTAAGCATTCCTGCCAGTGAAAATATGCGGCTTCTGTTTGTTTCCATTTTTCTATGTTACTAATTAACTTACAGTTCATTTCCACAAATGTAACTGCTTCAACAACCAAATAACCCCCTTATATTCTACATGCTACATCGACTCATATACTCTTAGGAGGGTATCGGCTTACTCCACAAACGGACTGAATCACTTCATTAAATATCTTATTAAACAGGTTATTTATGTGACATATTTCAGTGTTTTAAGTAGTATTGGGTTACTCCTTCCCCTGGGCTATAACATATTATGATGTGCGCAGGTTGCTCTGTGCGAGGCCTGGGTCACGGCCTGCTAAATATTTGGGGAGGGAGTACACGCCCCTGCAGCCCTCCCAGACTGAGGGAGACACGATGAAATGACAATGAAAATAAACAAACGCCGCTTTGGAGATATGAGATGGACACAGCAGGTCTGTGCACATAAATGTTATCCAGTTTATTACTGGGAAGTGATGAGTACCTAAGATTACTGGTTTATAAACTGCCCTTGTGTCCTGCATGAGGACTTCTTCCACCTCGGCCCTTTTCAAATGTTTCCACTTTAAAAAGCAAGATTTTGAGTCGTCCAATAAACAGTGAGACAAAGTGACATGTCAAAGATGTGAGCTTCAAAGCTTCAATTGCGCGTGCTGTACTGTGTGAGTTAACATTTCCATGCTCTCACCTGATGAGCTAAGTAATAATGAGGGAAACAGGGAGAAAGAGTATGTTGGGTGTGTGTGTGTGTGTGTGTGTGTGTGTGTGTGTGTGTGTGTGTGTGTGTGGCTCCTATGTGAAAAGCTCATGTAGGTGTCCCCTGTCTGTTGACAGAGGGATTAGTTTAGGATCAAGTAGATCTCGCAGAGCCATGAAGACATCTGCAGACAAGAATTTGCACACACTGAAATACACACACACACACACACACTGAAAACTGACCCCACACAAACAAGCTTACCTTCTGCCACCGATGGAGAAACAGTACAAAATCCCAGACACAAACACACACAAACATTGCCACTACTTAACCACAAAGACCACAGGAACAGCACCCACAGTCATGCTGTGTAAATAAACACACAATACAGACACACATACACACACACACATATGTTCACACACACCGTCTGCCAGGGTGTTGTCCTCCGAGTGTCCGTTCAGGCTGGTCATGCTGGAGATCTGGCCATTTTTCTGCAAAGACTGAAAGAGAAAAAGGAAAAAAGAAGAAAGTGAGTCAACAGCTTTTTTTAAATTATCTGAATCCACGAGAAGCTCAACATGTTGGGAAACAAAGTTTTCACTTTCTTTCCAAGAAGAAACTCAGATAAGAAGGTCTTTGTCACCACTCATACCCTGTCTAATGCTTTTAAAAATAATGCCAACCAGCAAACACAACCAGCCCGTCATGTTTTATGATCGGCCTACAAGAGGCTGTTAGAGCCTTAAATGGCGTTCATGCTGCCACTGCTTTCTAAAGCCATAAATAGTTTAATTATCAGCCAGGGCAAGACAAAAACACCAAAACAAGAACCAAAAATGGGCAGATTCACCTCAGGTCACATTCACAACAACTCATTAAAATGACAACGTTGTTCAGTCAGCTGATTTTGTTCAATGCGCGAGTTACTAATGGTGGTCAGCCAATCAAGTCTGTACAAGAGCCAACATCACAGTGAAAAGAGAGTATTAGGGGATTTTTTATACAATGGATGACCAACATGTACCATATTAATCAGACTTTGGTCAATAAACCCTCTGACCCGCTGATATCTGTCGTTTGTCGGCAGTGGAAAAGGGTTTAACTGGCGTTCATACCCAGGTCAAATAGCTGCTCTGGATCCAATCAGCATTGATATAAACACAACACCCGAGTAAACACCCAAATATTCACCCTTATTCCTGCTTTAATGTCTTTAAAGCACAGACAGTGAAGACAGAACTGCCACATGTCTGGTGCTGTTGAACCAGAAACACTACAGCTACACTGGACTCTGGGATGAAAGAGTGAGCACAGCCTCCAAATAAGTTTCAAAAACAAGCAATCGTTGATCAAAGCTTCTCTCACTCTCACTGCTCCAACCCTTTTTCAGGAGCATCAACCCGGGGATGAGATGTGACTGGTCAGTTTTATCAGTTTACACAGTCGGTCTCCCTCCCCTGTGTCTGTATGTGTGTTTTATGACATCCCTCATTGTGTCCTCGGTCCATACAGAGGGGCAAACTCGACTGGAGTCGAGTGGCAATGGGAAAGGGGTCAATTACTGTCATTTTTCATTATAGGCAAACTACAAGTGTGTTAACAAGTTTAAAAGATTCAACCTGGCTCACAGCACCTTGTCAGAGGATCTGAGTCCTGACAGAGCTTTTTTTTTTTGGCAGCAACCATCTCCGACTGACAGTCTTACAAAAGAAGGCCGGCCAGAGCTTTTGTCTGTCCCGGCCAGGGGAGAGGGAACCAGAGCCTCCCCACAGAGCTGCTAATCTAACTAATGGACAAGTCAGGCTCCATTCCCAGCAGCCTGAAATCCTTCAGGATAGACCTGTAAAATGACACCACAGAGAGGGCACTCTGCTGGGGACAGATCGGAGAGAGATTTGGTAAAAGATGCGAAAAAGAAAGTGAGAGCAGGTTGGGAGAGCGGATGGAGGGAGGAGCAGAGCTGTCCTACATGGTGCTGTAACTGTTTGGGAGAGATACAACAAAGACCTCTGCAGAGAGGGGAGGAGTGTGTGTTATTGCATCCAAACAAAAGAGACAGAAGATTTAATTAAAATGCTTAGAAATGTAAGAATAATCAAGCTGAAGCAGAAGATGTGAGTTTAATCTGACTGGACTCTGTCCACCTGTGACTCTGTGTCCAACAATCCCTGAGTTGAAAGGTACAACATTTAGGGTTGTTACTAATGATCATTTGGTTTTCTATTGATGACTACTTTTTATCAGCTGTTTAATTTATTTATTTAAGTCAGCGAATGTTTCATAGTCAACAATAGTCATTTATAAGTAGTACTGTCAGTTACATTTACGTCGTTAGCAAGTTGTAAAAAGCAACAAGTGATTCAATGTTTGGCCATTTGGCTGCATTATGTGGAACGTCCACACACACACACACAGATCTAAAACACACTGTTGCTCTCTGTCAATACTGCAACCCCGTCCTCCCCTGGATCAGTAATTAGGCAGGACTATGAACTTGAATCACTTGTTTGTTGGCCGAACAAAATATCAGATTTTGATTGTGTTGGCTTCTTTTAGTGATGAGGCGGCTTCTGCTGCGAGTGACTGTGATTGGCTGTAGATGTAATCAGACGTCTCAGAACACATTTACAGCAAAAAAAAAAAAAAAGAAAAAACACAATACAACCATGCTTTTTATTCTTGTTCACTGGAAGCCAAGTGCTCCCGCCCTGTGAGGCTCATAGAGACATGGAGAAGCTCACAGTGAGGTCATGTGCATTATGGTTCCTTAAGTGCTCGTGGTGCCCTTCTGTCTAAAAGGCTCGATCCACCCAGGAACACAATAGTTGAGTGGAAACATGCAAATCTAAATCAGTGCAGATTGTGCAGCTCCTCCATCCGAACACCCTGAAATAATGAATTTTTTTTTTTTTTTAAATGTCCCGGGGGTCAGATTCTTCATGAACATGTGGGGTCTTCACACTTCACTTTTGTCCTTTTAAAGCAACTAGGACCTCTGATCAGATGTGCGAGCCGAGCCCAACGCTGACCTCCAGACCTGCAGTGACCCCGCCTTCCCTCGGACTACCTCATGACTGGCATTCCCAGCATTCCTTGCCCTCTCTTCAACAAAATTCCTCATACCACCCCCTACCCCACCCCCCACCAACACCTGACTCTGCCCTCAGCCCATCCCACTCCCCTCTCCAAAAAAATGTTCACCCTCTGTCCCCAAGTTACTTCATAGGCCATCCCCTCTGACCCCCGTCAAAATGCCACTCCTCCTCATGGGTGTCAAAAAAAGCTGCTGCTATATTCCCACTGCAGAATTTGGACTGACAGGAAGTGACCCGGGGTTGGGCCAGTGTGTCCAGCCCGAGGTCCCCAAGACTTGCGCCTGAGAGCAATGCAGGAAGTATTACTATTACTGTTTCCCATCACAAACCTGCACTTAATTTATGCCTATATGATATTTTATATCAGTATTGTTGTGTTGAATTCACTCTAACCAAACCAAACCCATGTTTTACTTGCTATGCAACTATATTTTACATCTGTGCTATACATTTATTTCTGTGAAGGAAGTCTTTTGAGACAAAATGAGACATGAAAAATAGCTGCCATTAAATGCTTTAGGGTTTTGGAGGCTCATCCACTATCAATATCGTCATACAGTGACAGGGTTGCGAAATGTGGACATAAATATTGAATATCATTTTGTTGTTCCAGGGCTGAATAAATAACATTTCTTAGGGAAGCGTGCAACAGAGTGACGCCATGATTTTGTCTCCAACTGCAGATAAAATAATAATGAATGTACATTTTGAGGCGATTCTTTACTGCAGTCAGTTTCACTCTGCTCTCCCACTGTCTTTAGATTGTTTGTCATGCTGGCATTTTTATCCGTGCTTTTATTGCATTTGCGTTACATCCTTACCATGTGAAATATAATTTTCATCTTTTTTATGTTGTTAACATTCTTGGCACCCTTGAAAGAGATGCTTACGCTTTCCTGGCTCGATAAGGTTTGGATAAAACTGAAGGTTATATTGGATCTATCTCTTACGGAAGAATTTGAAGTTTAAACTTTTGACCTTACTTCAACACAGTCATCGATATTTGCGTAAAGCACCTCTCATATAATCAAGCGAGGAAGGATCTCATATCCCTCCCATACAGAAATGACTGAGAGTATGAGGTGAGGGAGGAGGTGGAGGAATTATAAGAATTCCAGTTTCAGTTTATCATTTCGGTGAACTGAAACTGAACTGACCTAAAAATTGACGCTGGTACTGCGACGTCTGAGCTGCTTTGAATTCCTCTCACGGAATATGTCGAAGTTACACTGCCAGTTGTGCATTTTTTGATGTCTGCCTGGTCAACATGGTCTGCCACAAAGACCCAAAGACAGACATAGACCTGTTGCAAAAAGAAAGAAAAAAAAAAGTGCACAAAAGAACAAAACAACTGCTGTAACAAAACAACAGCTGGGGCAAAGAAAGGGCAGGAGAGCGTTTTGTCTTCTGGAATGAACATAATAAAATATAATGTGATTTGAGCTCGTTGGAAAACATTTAAGATGCCGTATTTATTTCTATTTATGAATAGAAGTAATGAAATGTAATATTCTCCTTGTGCTTATGTGGGTTTCAACCGAGTTCTTCGTCCCACAGGCCAAAAACATGCTCATTAAAGTGGCGATTCTATAAGTGCCCATAGTTCTGAATGGGAGCGTGACTTGGTTGTTTGTCCCTGTGACATGCAACCCACCCCCCACCTCACTCCTCACGCCCATGACCCTATAAGGAGAAGCGGTTTGGATAATGGATGGATGTATCCTGGTGTATGCTCATGGACCTGAGAAGCACTTTATGTTGCTAATTTTACAGACTACATTAAGTATCAGTAAACACCTCCGGCCTCTTCCTGCTCTGTTCATTTGTTCTCCATCGGATCTCCATTTATCACGAAAGGCTTAATACTCACAAATAACGATTTTTATCCCCCACACTCCTCCTCCTCTGCAGCTTCTTTCACTTAAGTGCATATACTCATCCATTAGGCAGAAGAACAGACTTCAGATAAGAGAAAGAACTGCAACAGTTTGTTTCATCCAACTACGAAACAAATCGTTTAAACAGGCAGGAACAGTGAGAGGCAGACAGGTGAAGCTGGACCAAAACACCGTGAAATCATAAATCCCTGCTGCTGTCTGCATTAAAGTGCAAGGGAAGTGATATAAAGATTTTTTTCCTTCTTTTCACAAATCCTGCAAAAATAGAAGTGAGATCCTTTGTGTGAAGTTACTGAGAAGGCATTGTTTGTGTCGGTAAAACCTGACGTAGATCATGAAGTGTTTTGAGAGACAAAATCTGTCCTGCTACTTGAATCACATATCACACATACACTGGCAGAAAATATTCACAAGTGCATCTTATAATTAATTTTATCATCTGCCAATGGAAAGTCTCCCTACACTGCACTATACGGTTTTGATCTTTTCATAGGATTATCTGACAATATGAGGAAGACAGACTAGGGGCACCCTGGTGGTTGACCTGGTCCTAATTGCAGCAGCCATGGATTTAAATCCGATTCGTGGCCCCTCGCTGCCTGTCATCTCCAATATCTGAATAAAGGCAAAATCAATGAACTCCTCTTCATCCTAAAGTAAATATGTCATCACAGGTCTCACATTACCCAGTTGAATCGCCCCATGAGCATTTCACTTGATTTTTTTTATTTTTTAAATTGTGCAGAAAGACAGAGGTTAAGAGCTGTGCTGCAGCAGCGCTGGTCCACACTAAGCTGTTGTCCATGACACCGAGCTGAACCTTCAGCTCATCAACACACCACATGTTCTGGCCAGAAACAATATTTATTGATCGGAAAACTCTGGTAGGTGTGTTCAAACCTTCAGGCGATCAAACATTGTGTGAAATCTTCTTTGGCACATCTTATATGACCTAAAAACAAAGGCTCTAAGATGATAAATATAAAAGTATTTCCAATCAGATTACTCATAATTACAGTGACCAACAATTTCAGGATCAGTAAAAGATTTCCCTGTGACCCTTTTCCATCCCTTTACATTTCTGCTTTCGCTTTCATCCCCAATTTATCTCTGATTCTTGTTCTCCTCTTATCTGCCTCTCTCATTTACTTCTTGGCTGCACCTCTTTAACTCAGTGGCTCCCGAGGAGAGACGACCCGCTGTCTCCTAAATCACTCCACAAAGGCCAGCGGAGGAGGATTTATATGCTTTAAACCAAACACAGAATGCTGCAGGAGGGGGGTTTTAATGGAAAAGAAGAGGGTGACACAGCTGGCCAGTCGCATCTCAGACCCAGACCTGTCGTCTCACAGCGGCCTGAGAGAAGAAGCCAGACTAAGAAGTCAAAAAGAGGATTGGTGACCTTTATTTAAATCTGGCCTGCTCTTAATAATGGTATCAAAAAGGGAGCAGGACTAGTTCAAAGGAGCCTAAAATAAGGGGTGAAATTGATTTGGGAGCTCACATGCACAAAAGGTCTTCATCTGACTTCACTTTCTTCTAAAGAAGCTTTAATTTGCTTTGATTTATTGATTGCTGTGATTGATTAAAAGGTCTCATTCTGACATACACGCTTCATGCAGCTGAAGAGCTGATTGAATAAATCTGTGGAAATACGCACATATGAGAGACAGGCAGCACATGCTAATATTTTCCAGCTCAACGCAACACTGGCTATAAACGTCAATCATAACACAGCGGCGATGAAACGAGAACAGCCGTCATAAACTGACTGCATCTGGCCAACGTGGTCAGTTTATCGCCAGTTTGTTGACAAGCGCTCAGTGAGGTGCTGCTGGAAAATATGCACAAGGAGAAAAAGTTATCTGTCCCCCCACCCCAGAGAAAAAAAAATCCCAACCATTTAACCTTGTGCAAACTCGCAGTAGGAGATAACAGGCTTTAAGACTGTCTGTGGGGTCGTGGGTTTTTTTTCCTTCTCTCACTCTCTTGTGCCAGTTAACCCGACAGCCTCTGACCTCTGAGGTGTGGACAGTCTCAGAGAAGACGAAAGGAAGAAGACGCCGTCGGAGAGGTGGGTGGGTGGGGGTGGGGAATGGCTGGGAGGATTGGGAACGGGAAGATAAAAAAGGTGGAGTGAGAGGAGCTGAAAGCAGAGATGAGGCGACAGGAGAGGAGCAAAGAGAAGAAGAGAAACAGAGGAGGAGGGAGAAGATGAGGAGGAGAGGAGGAGAAGATCCTCCAACTATAACTGATGGTGGATTTTCATAGTGCTGCACAATATGCAAAACAAAAACTCATATTGTCATAATAAAGGCAGATGTTGCCATTGCGATTTCAGTGTAAATGGTCATTTTTTGCTTTACATTATCATTTGAATTGATGTGATTTTTGTTTTGCTGGTATTGCAGTTCCTGCAATTTGGGTATTGCACATACAGTATATGTATGTATTGCAATTTTGATTCATTTAGAGAAACTGAGCATTACATTTACATAGCTCTTCTGTATCGTTACAACAAAATATGCTGATTTTTTGTAAGGAGCAGCAGCAAGAGGTCGGTCAGGAGGGAAAAAATGTAGAGAAAAAGCAAAGAAAACAAAGAAAAAAGATTGCTGTCAGATTAGGGAAAAGTTCGACATTTTGGGAAACATGTTTGTTTTCTTGCTGACAGCTGGATGAGAACATTTGCACAGTCTCTCCAAGTCTGCGTGATTAATATCTCTGATATATAAGCCCCCTGAAAAAAAAAAAAAAAAAAAAAACACTCAACTTGCAGCGATAGGTATTTGCCAATAAAAAAAATTTCCCCCTGGGTCTGACGGGAGGTTTCAGGGCTCTGTGTGACCATCACCGTCATATCTGTCTCCCTCTCCCTTCATGTCTCCTCACCCCTGCCAGCCCCCAATCTATTATCCCTGACCCCCACATTCAGTACATACCACAGATCAAAGTCGGACAAGACCCCCGAAGAACACTCTCACTGTTTCCACAAGTCATTAACTCTGCTCAGGTGCTCAGACTGAGGCTACCTGTGCTCCTGTGTGCATATTGTGTGTGAATGCATGTGTGTGTGTGTCAATATAAAGTCATATCCAGATAGTTAATGCATTCAATTATTCACTCAGTTTCACTCCAGCCATCTTGTCTGCCTCTGCTCTACACACAGAGAAGGACTAACTGTGTCATTTATTTATGGCAGCTTTCAGGAAGAGGTAGGTTACAATAAATCCCGCTGGCAAACATTCAGACACAATCTGACCACTGACAATCTGTCTGTGTGTCGGTCCAAAGGTGTGGCTGCCAGCTTTTCTATTAGTTTATCTCTAATGGATGAAAGTCACATTGAGTCTTGTGTTAAATAAAAACTTATAATAACTGAACTATTCAGACTGCGATTGCTCAGACTCAGTAATATGATGATTTAAAAATAGGCTTGGCCATCTTAAAGGCCCTTATAATATCAGGATGGAATCAGAGCAGTGGAGACAAGACTTCAGATTTGGACCTAATTATAGACAAATTAAGGAGACATCGACAAATTAAGACAAATCGACAAATTATGGGGATATCATGAAGAGCATTAATCAGCATGTAGAAGAGAGGCATGATTGGGGAGAGTGCCACAACGCCTGGGTATAAATTATAAATAAGTAGCATTATAAATGTGATGTATATACTGTATCTGGGGGAAAGACAGAACGGGGGTCATGCCGTTAACTACTGCTATGTGGATTGATGGAGAAAAGGTTGGATGGTGCGTCACTAGACTTTGCTCTTTTCAAGGACTGGACTCGTAGCTCAAAGTAAACACCGACATTCATGTTCAACTTTGACCTTAAATCCTCGAGCAATGAAAAATGAATGAAACGGCGTCAGCAGCTCCTGGATGACCACAGACTTTGAATATTTATGCACTGAGAGAAATCGGTGTCGGTTATGTAAGAGCTCCTCTGACCCGGCTTTTAAAGCAAACGTTCAAGTTGCTGTTTCATGTCAATCAGCGGCTCTCAGAGACTTGAGATTTGACCTTTTGCCTGGAGAAGCCACGTGAATTACATTTATACACATATAATGGTTTAGGCTAATATGTTTTGGGATACCATAATTCCCCTATGGATTATGATCACTTCATGTTTATGTTTGGTGCTACGTTTCACGCCACACCTAGGACTCTGGAAAAGTAGGTCTCTTGTGTCACTGTTGACTTTTTCAGTAAACAAGATCTTTTTCCCGTCACCTGAGGCTGACTTTGACTTTGACTTTGACTTTAGTTGTTTAAACCTTGAAATTGTCATAATCAAGCTTAAAAAAATGTATTTGAAGAGAGGAGAGAGTGAGTGTTGCTACTTTGCTTTGAAAATGAATCCAGGAAGCATTATATTTCTTTCAAGACTTCCTTGCTTATTTTCTTCACAAATTTGTGGGCTCTAGATCATGTCTTTGTAAAATAATGAGATTTTTTTTGGCAACAAAACAAACAAACATACCAAACTAAAAAATCAGTGGTAGTCCATGATGTGTGGTCCACAACCTCTCAGCACTGGAGACCACATTGGTCAGTATTTGATTTCAGCTGTGTTCAAATACACAATGTGAGAAGAGAACCTGAGGGACACTGAGTTGGATAAAACCAAACCAAAAGGTTGAAATAGTCTAAGCAGCCAAGACTTGAATTTGTGTGAGTGTTTGCGCTTCTATGTGTGTGTGTGCCAGAGGAGTGGCTGGTTTATGAAAGGTTGAAATGCAAACTACAAAGACCTAACGACCCTGAAGCTGCGGCGTCCTCACACCTGTCACTCTGGGACAACAGATGAAACAGTCTCGTCCTCCTCTACCTACATCAGTGCATCTCTGACCCTTTCACCCCGAGTCTCTATACCTCCCACAATTTGTCTGTTTTTCATCACCCCCCGATCCCTTCATCTGTGCGGCTGCTACACTTGAACAGCAAACGGAGCCAAACAACAACAACAGCCTTGTTGCAGGAAAGACCCCACAGGACACGATCATAATCAGGCCACGCTGGCCAGTGTTTGACCCCCAGGGGGCCGACTCTCGAACTGGGCTGAAATAACAAATCCACCCCCATTGCTGACCCCGCCTGTCATGAATCTCTAAATATCTCTGAGCCTCAATAAGCATCTGAGCTCCAGAGTCATATGTGAGAAAAGAAGATGACTGGCGGGGATGGGGAGGGAGGAGAGGGGGCTGGAACGCATTCAGACACTATAAACATGGTTTTAATTAGTGAGACTCTTAAACCAGACTTTGTTTTTTATGGCTTTAGGCCTCAAATTACTCATAGATTATTACCCCACTAATGTCTGCACATTTGATCTAAGTTTTGGCACATTCAAGGTTAAATGTGTCACTTAAACTCGAAGCTATACAAACACAGCATTGCATAGTTTTGGAGAGTGTGCGTCACTGAGCAGCAGATCCTTATAGCCAAAGTCTGCACCTTTCTCCCAAAACAACATTTATTTTCTATCAGCACATATGACAAAGACTTTGTTATGTTGCATACATTCCTGAAAGTGTTGTACCAGTTGGAAATCTTACCTTAGTGTGACTATTTGAAGCTGTCTTTTACATTGTCTTCAACTGTTCAAATATAATCATACTTTATCTCTTGCCCTTATTGTATAATTGCAATATAGTGTGATACTTTTTACATACGTGGGTATATTAATAAAGAAATGTGTCTTCTAGCTTTATTCAACTAAAAATTGTTTTGTTTTGTTTTGTCTGATTGGAGCAATGGGAACAAGATCAAAACACAACATTGACATCATTATCACCATGTGGGGGAAAAGTGTGAGCAGTCGATTGCAAAGTGGAGTCATGTTTGTGACCATGCTGATATTTTGCTGGTTGACGAGGCAGAAACACACACCAGGATGGCCGAGTGGTTAAGGCGTTGGACTTAAGATCCAATGGACATGTGTCCACGTGGGTTCGAACCCCACTCCTGGTAAAGTCTATAAAAAAATCACTAATTCAACATGGTTGCCAGATGACACAACATAAAAATACTTGCAAATCCTTTGTCACCTCATATGAATGCTCTTAGTGTGCAAGTAGGGATATCAAAGCAAATGGGATATGACATAAACTCATTAGTGTCCTTGTTTGCCCTCAGTGTGACTTTTATCCTCTGCAAGTAAAGATAAAACATGATGTCTTTCACCATGTGACATGGGACGGAGGTTTCAAGCTCTTCCACTTCAAAAGCATTCGACTCTGGGCGGGTAAAGAAGCCATGGTCACGACATAATACATGTTTAATGGCCAGCCTTCACATCTTCTGCCAAATATAGCAGGAAAAGGATGTGGATCAATAGTTGCCCAGGAACCGTTGCCACAGGAGTTAAAGGAGAATATTTCTGGCCATAATGTGCATTTAAAACATGTACAGCTGTAGCGTGTTTGCACACGTTAGGACAGTTGAGGTAAATCTCGGCCAATTCATCTTCAGTTTGATGGAACCTCAAATTATATAAGCCCCTATCTGCTGTTCGTAGGGGAAGTTTTGTGTTTCCTGCAGATCTTTAGAGTTGTGCCAGCATCTTGTTCCTAGTCATGTCTTTTTAAAGAGGGGTTTCTCACATGTTGCTGGGAGCCATTTAATTTTAACCAAGTTAAATAGGACATGTGAAAGAAATCAGCTTTAAAAAAAAAAAAGTCTCATTACTTTCATTGGTCTGCTTAACAGAGCAGGAACAGTATGGGTTTTAGCCTGCTAATGTGATTATCTAGTCTAAAAGAACGTGAATGGCCTCATCACAAACAAGCACATGTCAAGTCATGGTGGATTCTTGCCTCAATCATGCACAAATCTCTGCTACAGCTTGGAATATGAGTTAGATATTATCATAAATGTGCATTATTATTAAGAAATAGTGTCCTGTTAACTTAGAAATATTAGGGAAATTCACAGACAGTGAGTATACACTGTATAAGCAGTGAGCAGTTGTTTGCCATTTAAAACAACATTTCCATTCAGCGAAAATGAGTGAGCAGTGACCACCTTATTGACTTTGCTGTATGTTTCTAATTATCCTGAGACAGCGGTGGGCATCATAAGACACTACTTAAAGAGTCCAAACACGTGGACGTGTACTGTATGGGTTGTGACGAAAGCGCTTACACGTTGCGGCGACACGATTATGTCAAACGTGGCAGGGGCATGTTGTGAAGTGTTTCGCAATCATAATGTGACATAACATTTGGAGGCAGATACACAAAGATACAGAAGGAGTACACTGCCACATGAGATGTTCAAAACACCCTCATTTTTGTTTTGTTTTTTGTTGAAATGTCTGCAGTAAATTATCTTAAATTGTAAAAGGTAAGGGTTAGTACTCAAAAAAGATTTACATTCCACAGGAAACAAGGCTTTTCAGTTTTCCTGAAGGAAGTAAACAAAGTTAAAAAAAAAAAAGAAACAAAAAGTTAAACACCTCCTTCCAGGTGCCAGAAATTAAGCAAAGCCTGCGAACTATAGTTCAGGCAGCCGATGTCACATGACATATCTCATGCAATCATACACACCCTACCAATTTGGCGGTCTATTTAAGATGGCAGCATTACACAGCTCTATCCTATTTCTCATCACTCCCATATACTTTAATGAAATCCTATTCTCAGGGAGTGATGAGGTCGGAGCCTTGACGCCAAACTTAAATGCATAATGAAGAATTACCGATTATTCATCATTTAGCATTTGGTTCCTCCGCGCTCAGCCACATGTTTGTGCTACTGTGTGTGTGTGTGTGTGGGCATGAGTGGGTATGTGTGTGTTGGGTGGTGGTGGTGGTGGGGGGAGGGCATTGCTTTTAACTATCTGAAGCATTTTGTGCTGCAAATCTGTATGAAAAGTGCTTTATAAATAAAGATTGGTGTGATTTGATGTGAAGTGCTAAATGGA
This sequence comes from Trachurus japonicus, assembly GCF_045865225.1. Classification (NCBI taxonomy): domain Eukaryota; kingdom Metazoa; phylum Chordata; class Actinopteri; order Carangiformes; family Carangidae; genus Trachurus; species Trachurus japonicus. The sequence continues at coordinate 15,170,053 of NC_140930.1, forward strand.
ACAAACAACATTTGATTTCTTTTGCAGAAACACCATCACAACTGTGCTGGATGAGTCAGGAATCATGGTTGTATCTGAAATCTTAATGACCACTGCTTGTATACTGTTTTTCCTGAGTCCTCTATAGGGAATAATCATCCTCACTCATTCTGACAACACTACAAATCAGTGAAGTCCCTGTCTAGTGGACTACGCAGGGAGTGGTGAGTGAGTTTGGATTCAGTTTTTGAATCTCCAGTTGTTTATTTGTTCTAGACTTTAATTAACAGAAACACAGAGACATTGAATTATGTAAAAAAGTTGGAACAGCTGTAACATTTCTGATCAGAAGATTTAGCACCATAATAAATGTTCCTGATGGAAATGCTGCCTCATAAAAAATATGTTTATACAGAGAGACCAAGATACATCCTGTGGTTCAAGTCAGTGTTGACTTTCTTATCATTTAATCACAAGAGTGTCCGAACGTAACTATTAAATCATGAAGCAGACCTTCATTTTCATGTAGATAAAGTAAAGTGAATTATTGGTGAATGTTTAGCAGAAACGTTCTGTATGAAAACCATGGAAATTAGCCATGTATGATGGAAATTTCACAGGACAGTTGTGCAGAGAGAATCATGTAGTATTTATCAAATAAATCAAGTATAACGTTGTTATTTCTGTCCTTTGTTTTCTTAGTTTCTCTCCCTAAGTTTCAGATATTTTGTTATTCTCCTGCACAAGAGGAGAAAGTGTTCCATGACAGCCTGTCTTGAGGATGGCATCATTTTTTTTTATTTCATGTCGGCTATTATAATGTCACATAAATTACATTGTTTTTGTATGTCTTAATCTCCATTGTAACCACCATCAGTAGGTCTCTGATGGAGGAAATGTAAAATATCTTTCCTGTGTGTGTGTGTGTGTGTCTGTGTGTGTGTGTGTGTGTGTGTGTGTGTGTGTGTGTGTGTGTGTGTGTGTGTGTGTGTGTGTGTTGGAGTTACAGCATGAAAAGGAAATATTCAAGTAAAACCCCTGAATGTTGAACTGAGGTGCAGAGCTTGAGTTCATATGCCGAGTCACCTTCCAGCAGTGCTGAGTCACCTTTCAGCAGCACCCGGTTTCTCACTGCGACTGGATGAGCTCTGTTATTTACGAGACATGTATTTGGTCCGCACATTAAATCTGACACCTCAGCTGTGGAGATTGGAGCCACTACAGTGCAACGCATGAGTCGGCTATGATTCACTGTTTGTCCTTCAAATGATCCGACTCCAACCAGCACCAAAGACACACCGTTATAAAACACACACACACACACCCCACCCCCACATGCCCACACACACACACACACACATACATGACCTCACACATCCTCCACTGTGATGCAGTGATGCAGTTTAGTGCTGCATCAGGACCAGGGCTGATGAAAAATGGATGATGTGCAAAAAAGAGAGGGAAGGCAGCGAGAGGAGAGGGGTGAACAGGTTCATGAGAGAAGGGCTGGGCGAAGAGACGAGGAACACTCTGAATAACAAGGTTTTTCTTTTTCATCTTTTTAAGTATATGGGGCTGGAGCTTTTCTGATGCCAAGTGGTTCTTTTCCTGACAACAAAGATTGTTTAGTTGTTTGTTCTTATACTTGAAATGACTCGTGCTTTTTCCTGACAAAATTATGTTCTTACTCAGGACAACAAATCCGCCCATTGGCTCGTCTGTGCAGGTTCGCATCGCTGGAGCCAATCCCAGCTGACCCATGCAGGGCGAGGGGGGGGGGGGCTACAACCTGGTCTATCACTGGGGCTAATACACATTTACATTCACATCTATAGGTAATTCAGAGTCACCAAACAACCTATTGTGCATGTTTTTGGACTGTGAGAGGAAGTTGAAGCACCCAGAGAGAGAACCCATGGAAAACATGGAAACCCCACCCATAAAGGCCCAAGGGCTGGGGATCAAACCCAGAGCCACTGTACCACCATGTCGCTCCAGGATAACCACTTAGGCAGCAATGCCACTAACAATCACTTCTGAAAAAAATCTATTACACTGACATTTACACTTAGCCACGTACTATATGTGTATCTATCCACTAACAACTAACTAACATAAACACATGGATAGTTCGAAAGCTACAGATTTTTGTTTTCCTATTGGAAGACACATCTTCATAAGTTTTGTTCTGCTCTGTGTAAATGTTACAGATATACATATTGTGAGCACTATGGTGTAGAGAGCCATTTTGGTGCAGACAAAATGGATGCTTTGCAACTCCACTTTAGTTTTTCCAGAGTAGAAGCTAACAGGTACATTGAGGAAAGATTAGAAGATGAATCATGGATCAAAAACAGAAAAAAACAGAAGAGAGTGAAACAACAGCAGATGCAAAATGGGTGAGTGAGTCCACAGAGGCTCGTGATGTAATGGAGGTAAGATGTTATTTTGGGCACAGTGGAGGAGCCAGCACAGACTCCGGCAGTGACTGTTTTTGAAATATTGAACATGCTAAAAACCGAGAGAGTCCTCTTCTCTGATGAGAAACTCATGGCTCGTCAGTTGTTAACTTACAGACATCAAAAAGGGAAATAAATAACTTTATCTGAAAGCCGCAAAATCATCCAACAATCCACTGTTTCATGCACAGACGATGGGTCAGTTAGAAGCGGCTTGTAGCTTTAACTATTCTGAGCAGTCTCCTTGAGAGATGAACAAAGGAGTTATTGTGTTATCAGGAAGATCTAATTATGCAATAACAAGCATCCTCGTCTATTCATGTGAAAATAATCTTTTGCCTCTTAAGGAAAAATATCAAACCAGATTTTTAATTTGAGGAAACAAACACCTTGAAAAAACATGGAGGAGATGAATCTCTGTGTGTAAATTAGGGCGCTTACGTGGCGAGGCTTCCCCAATCATAATGATTGATCGGGACTGAGTAGCTGTAACAGTCCCATTGGGAGAGAGTGGAGGAAGCCAAGCCTCCATTTGGCCAGATCGGGGATATTCGATAACACATGATCACCACAAGACAGCGATTCTCAGGAAGGAAAACCCCCTCTCACACCTCCAGCATCACATCACCACTGTCGAGGACTGTACGGTCATGCAGAGTCATTTAATGCATAACTGAGCAACAACAACAGGCAGTGTAGACACAAAGAAGTGCCGTCCTGTTTAATATTACGTAACATTTTGATGTTGATGCCATTTTGGGCTTTTGATATTGTCCCTCTGACTCATTATTAGATCTACTATTGGGTCTAATTTGAAGGGGGCGGAGAGGAGAGAGGCACAAAGGAGCGCTGGGTTTTCACGTCCTCAAACGCACGTCTGTTTATTTCCCTACTATAATAGAGCTGGCACTGACGCTGAGAGATGGGAGATAGGCAGCTGGGAATTAGCAGAGACACACTTCCTGTTTCTCCTCAACATGACTGAGAATAAATAAGAATTATACATTTAATTTGATTTCCTTTTTGGGGTAAAAGAAATCACGATGGAGAGTTATCAAGCGGTTGTTATTTTGTTATCATGACTTTTGATAAACAATCTCTGCTTTAAGTTAACACTGTGCACGGTTGAGTTACAGTCACGGGGATTAGCTTGTCTGTGAATTTGCCCATGGAAAACTTCCTGCAGCTTAAATTGCATTCATCTGTTTTCATACCATACACTTCATTTATTTTTCTCATACAGAATAAGCTTTGTCATATGGACTCTCTCCTCTAATTGAATTACTTTGATTCTTCCTTCTTGTTGTTGTTGTCTATGGCGGAGCTCAACCCACGGCGCAGTAATTCACTCCTGTCTCAAAGATGCGACTGCAAAATGTAAAATATGCAGACCAACAGGAGGATGTGTTTGCCCAAACGGCATTTACTGAAAGTGGAAAAGAAATGCAGGTGTCTCTCATTTTCAGCCGTTTGCTTCAATGCCAACATTTAAGATTCATAGGTTTGGTTTTAAGGGAGGGGCTTTAACTTGTTTTCAGAAAACATGATGCATCACCTCACCTCCAGCTTTCATCTCTAATCTACTAAACTAACTTTATTTATCTTCTCCAAAAAAAAACAGAGCTTAGTTTGGGCAAAGCCCCAGTTTCTGCTTGGATCTGTTTAGGTTGTTGTTTTTGTAAATGCGAAAAGTGCTGACTCAGCAGAACGAGTGGATGAAAAGCACGTTTTTTTGGGTTTTTTTTGAGTGACTGAGTGACTGAAAGTAAACAAAGCAGTTAGCCGGAGTGGAAAAACTAATCTCTCTTTTTTTTTTTCTCCCTCTCCACAGATTTGTGATGTGATTCCTGAGCTCAATCGGTTGATTCATCTGCCTTCGTGTCATACTCCCCCCTCACTCCTCCTTCATCTTTCCTCTCTCCCTCTCTGTTTCTAGACTCCCCCCCCCGCGTCCCCCTTTTCCCCTGCCCACCCAAAATGGTGCTCCTCCCTATGCTGGTTCCTTCCTCTTGTTTTGGGCCGCTGCACACAGGGGGCCCCATCATGGCTTGTCCCCCCCTGTCCCCCGGCCCATCCTCAATGGATCCTCTGTCCGCCCTCTTCCGCCCCCTCCCTCCCTCTCCCCCCACTCTCTCTGTCTCCCTCTGCTAAACAGGATAATCAGAGCCACGGCAACGTCTGATCAGCCGCAGCTCATTATACAGGAACGTACGAGCCTTAATCAGCGAACAGTGCCTTACATAACGTGATGCTGGATCATTGGAGTCACCCGCTGCTGCTATTGTGAACCTGACATGTGATGCAGGTCTCATGCTCAGGTGGTTATTTGTGATGCGTTTGCTATTGATTGTCTATGTGTGTGTGGGTGTGTGTTTGTGTGGTTTCCTGTAGTCTTAACAGTAACAGTTGTGTGTACAGAAAGCTGATGTGCAAGAGAGGGAAGCAGATTCGAAGAGTGTGCACACAAGTACAGTACAGGAAACTTCTCTTTTTAATCAAACATGGAGCCTCTCTATTTTCAAAAATCGACTTAAAACATTTCTTTTTAATAGACCATATAATTAGGGATCTGAGTTTGGCATCTTTTTATCTTTTTTATTTTTTTATCTTCCTAAAATTGTTTTATCACTGCTATTGTTTTATTGTCACTGTGTATTATTACCACCTGATTGTTGATTAATACTGTTTTTAATTGTTTGATGATTTGTTTAAAGCACCTTGAGATGCATTTCATATATGAAAGGTGCTATATAAATAAAATTATTATTATAGAGATCTTCTAAAAAATGACAGTGAAACAGTTTCCTGAAAGACGTTCCGGTAACACCAGTGTGAGATTTTCCTCATGTGCTTGAAGAGAGCAACGTGACACCTGCTGGAAACTTAAGGGTTTAACTACTTCCCTGTTTGCTGTGGTGATGTCACCAGGTATATGAGTACACTGTCACATCATTTTGTTGTGAAACTAAAGAGGGCGGTGTTCTTGTGCTTCCCGTAAAGCCAGTGTGACAGATTTTATTCAGCGTATTGTGCACAAGCAAATCACAGGAGACGGGCAATTTAATTTAATTTAAAGGGTACATTTACATTTCACTTCGGCTTGCCAAGCTGAACCTCTGGAGCCCAGACAAATTTAAGTGTCTGTGTCGTGCGTGCGCTCCGTCTGCCAACAGGAACACTGATTTTGCTCTGATTGGATATGGAGGATTGATTATTCTTCTTTACACACAACTCATGCACGGAGATGATTGTGTTTGTGTGTCTTTGCAGACCTGTAACTCCAGACTCGCTAAAGACTTTAGCAGTAATAGAATAGCTGCTGAAGAGTAGATTAAGCGAGAGATAAGCAGCACGTTGTGGTGAACAGTTTGTCGCTCCATACATTACAAGCACAGTAACTTCTTACATTGACTGTTATGTAACAGAATTTGCCAAAAAATTAGGGGAGAGAGGAGACTTGGGAAATAAATGAAACACACACACACACACACACTCACTCACACAGGCTGAATGAGTTTGTGTTTACAGTATGTTTACATATGATCTAATAAATCCAGTCTAACAGTCTGGAGATGATTGTAACTCATTTAAGCCTCTTAACCAGATTAAGACCATAAAATAAGCATAAAAATCACAATCAAACCTTAGAGCATGATTTATATCTTTGTTTTGAATCCATAATTTAACAGAATCATATCCGGGTGCTTGATATTTGTTAATTTTTGGCCCTAAAGGCAAAATATGTCATAAAGAAGTAGTCTAATATATTTAAATGAGTTAAAAACAACATAATTAACACAATGTTTCTGTACTATAGGTGGCACCATTACGAGCAACAGACAGGGAACTCGTGTTTCCGCAAACCATGTAAACATCCACTTGTGTTGGGATCTTAATGTCATTATTTTGATAACACTTGAGGCTGCTGGAGACACGGAGGTATGAGGAAGGCGGGTCGGCAGCGGTGGTGGTGGTAGGAGAGAGAAAGAGGCATTGCTAAAATTCCTCTGTGGAGTGAAGAGGATATTTATCGACCGTGTATCAAGCAGGATGTCTGCATCTGTTTCAACCAAGCATGAGCGGCACCAGTCCCAAATAAATTACTTCAAAAGTCACAGTTTTAATCATGGATAAGTTTGTGTCATTTGGAGAGAAGACGTGATGCTGTTCAATCTTTTCTCTGAGATGGTTCAGGAATAAAACGTCCTGTGCTTTACAGCCAAGGTCAAGATCCTCCTCGGTGCTCGAAAACAAAGTGTGCAGGCCAGAGCATCCACCGTTCACTAGAAATGTCTCTCAGCCAGCTTCCTAAATGAATCAGCTGATTAATCGATGCCTGAATTAATGGGAATCCATTGTCACAATCAATAAAAACTCAAGTGGTTTTCGAAATGCCAGAGGGGCTCTGGACAAAACAAGCAACATCTCCATGGGCTTCAGGAAGTTGTGAGTTGTGCCATTTTCAGTCTTTTCTGACACTCTCAAAACAAAAAGATTAATCAGTTAATCAAAAAATAATGATAGGTAAGCTATACTGGTGGATAATGGTATTGATTATTATCCACAGCCTGCCTTTCATCAGTTTTCTGGATTGTTACACCCAGCTCAAACAGCAGCTGTACGAGGTACTCAAGCGTGCATAAATCATACGCAGCAGTGTGGATGTGTTACAAACAATGTGAAACAAACACACACTCAGTGTTACTTCAACAACAGAGAATCATCAAGAGCTAACATCTGTCATCTTCACTTCTGCCCACTGGTCAGTCTCATCAGTCTGGTTGTGAACTTTACAACAAGAATCTCCCAAACAGATCCATAATTAACTTCAATAACACCAATAATAAAAGCTGTGGATTGATAAATGTATTCCGTGGCTTGGAGAATTTCTTAGATTTCTATACAAATGGAGTAAAATGGTCGGTTATCTCTTTGATATCCAAGTGCTTTGGCTGCTGATAACCTATACTGATTTGGAGAGAGAACAACAGACAACAGACTGGCTGGCACGCAGAGACATTTTGTCAAAAATGGTTACAAACCTCGTATCTATCTCCCGATACCATCTCCCTCTGTCACAGCTGGAATCACAAAACACAATAGTGGCACTGAAGTCAAACGACTCGCAGCCTTGAAACTCTTCATATCGCACATTCCAATGTCACTGGCAAAATACGAGGGAAAACACAGCCACCGGGACGATGATACCTGAGATAACAGCTCAAGGCTTAACAAAACACCCAACTGCCACACATGATGTCAGTTCACTGGAAAACAACCGCACAAACACGCCAGTGTGTTAAAAACACGAGCGAGCCAATGACACACGTCTCGGTGGAGTGAACAAGAATGAACAAATGTAGCTATGATCCAAATCTCGACCAGATGTTAAGCCCTTTGTGCCTCCTGCCTCTCCCTCGGTGTCATTTGACCTTCCTGGTGACCTTTCAGGAAGAAGGACAGGCCACAAAATCTGACCCCTCGACCTCCCACCTATAAAAAAAAGTCAATAAATCCAATAGTGTATACGAGGCGTGAACAGAGCAGGTGGCGAAACATACACAGTCATTAGTGGGCACTTTCCAAATATTCATTCACACCGAGCTGAGCAATTTACACAAAGGCAACAGTGCGGAGTCGGCAACATGCCTCAGATGATGGCACCTGGTTCCCAACATAGCTGCACGGTGGACGAAATGAAAAGAGCACGATGACTGATGCACACATTCGTTTTAGAGCCTGTGTTCGTTTCAGTGAAATATAGAAAACTGTTGGTTTTGATGAAGAAATGAAGCAAAAAGCAGATTAATGGGAGATAAAACAACTGTTTGTTCCTGCTGTATTTGAAAGAAAATTGTACTTTGGGCCTCTGACACCAGCACATCTGCACAGAATGAGACAAAAACTATGGTCATGATGGTTAAATTCAGCTGTTGGTTTTAAACAATGAGTTTTTTGTGACTTCTACAACAACGATATTTGTGTTTTTATATATTATTCCATTTCTTTCTCTATTTTTTCCTCTTTTTTCCCATTTCTGCGCATGTTTTTGTTCTTGTTTTGTATTTTATATGTGCACAAGTAGAATGACCCCCCCAAAAAAGAACTAGTATCCAGTTTAGTCACCATGTTCAGTGGTAATTTAAAAATATATATATTTATTTAATTATGTATGTATTATGTTAAATGTATGGTAAATGTGTGCTTATTTGGAGGGGGGAAGCACCAGGAACAAGTGCATGATAAAGCAGTGCAATCAAGAGTGACCTGGCTATATGAGCCTGTTGTTATTGTGAGTGTGTTACAGTCTAATTCAATCACACGTCACGACTGCACTGCTCTCTTCTCTTGGCCCAAGTCCAAAAATAAAACCAGATTTATATGTGGTTGCGCTTAATCCAGAGAGTTGCTGAGGAACAGTGAGAGCCAGCAGGTGCCTGTGAGGCTGTAAAGCTGAGCTGCTGTAGTTTTTTTATCACCGCGGGGGATTCACTGACTGCAGACAACTCGACCCATTACTCAGCAAAAAACCAAAAACCAAAACGGTGTTAAGGCGCACATGGAGGCAGAGTATTGAGCGCTGCGGCACTTGATGCGCACCAAGGGAGGCGCACAAGATTTAGACTGGGGGTGAAAGGGGGAGGGGAGGAGGTGTGTGTGTGCGTGTGAGGGGTGACGACAGGTAAACACACACAGGTAAACTGAAAATAAATCGCCTCTGCAATAACAAGCGGATGTTGCAGCAAGGTTGTTGTGTGACGTGACATAATATTGCGGTTACAGGTTTTCTTTTTTTTGTTTTGTTTGTTTGTCTCCGTGCCCAGTGCGTCGTATACACTGTGCACAGAGCTCTGTCTGGGCCGAGCAGGCGTCAGTAAGGGCGGTACCTTGCTGTCGAGGACGCTGCCTTCCTCCTGGAGCACCTTCACCACCTCCGAGGCTGAAGCTGAGGCTGAGACTGAGTCTGAGGCTGAGGCTGAAGCTGGGGCATCCTCCTGGCTCTTCCCGTCCCGCTGCACTGAGCTCTCTGCTCCCATGGCGCACACGAAATCACGAAGGGTGAACTGAACTCTTCTCGACTTTGGCTTATTATGCGATCAGAATCAAAACGGGACCAGCTTCCCTCCGCAAAACGCGCGGCACATTCACGACCAGGATGGCACGACTTAGAAAAAGAAAGCGAGTTATCCAAAGGGTCCAGCTCTAAATAACAGTGCAGCTCCGCCCCGGGGTGGCCTGAATCTGGAGTGATGAAGTGTGAGGACCGGCAAACTCTTGTAGGACACCCCCCTCCTCCTCCTCTTCCTCCCCCTTCTCCACCTCCAACACCTCCTCCCTTTCGGTATCACATGGGGCTCCGGTGCGCCGCGGCGGCACGCCTTGCAGCAGCAGCAGCAGCAGCATCAGGGACGGTGCTGATGGAGGACAGAGTGCTAGAGAGAGAGGTGAAGGAAGATAAGAGGAGTTAATAAATGAAATGAAGGATGATAGCGCTCAGTGCTGCTTAGTCGCTTTAAGCAGTAATTAGATCCATTCTTAAGATTGGTAAATTAAATCTGAGTCATTATAAAACGCAAGTCAGTGACACTTGGGAATAAGGTTTGCAGGAATCTTCTGTAAATATCAAGCCCTTACAGAGAGGAAATGAACTTTTTCAAATCATATATTATGAGTAAAGGTGCATTGATTTGTCACATGATGCAAGAAATAAATGATTTGTTTAGAAACACAAATAAGAAGAATTAGACATAACATATTGCCTTACTTGAACCACATCATAAATTATGTCATTATGTCTTTAACTCACCAAGCCTGATGGCTGCAGAATAAAGATTTTGGTTATAAAACACAAAAGAAACTCTGGATTGAGCATTTTTGTCAAACAGTTGTTGTTTTTTTACCACAACTAATGTGAACCCATATAAACAGGTTTCTGTTACAGTGTGGTGACTATTGGTCTTTTCAAATCAGAAATCTCTGGATTTATGCTGCAGTGTGTGCAGCATTTGAAAATATGAAGACAGCTGTGGGGTTGTTTCCTCGTGCTGCCAGGCCACTGCCAGTGAAATCAAACGATTACAGCCACTCCCACTCAGCCCTGATGCAGCAGATTAGCTCAGACTTTGAGGGTTGAACTCTTCATGAATAATTTTTCTCCACATCAGTTTTGATCCTCACTCATTTTGTCTGACTAATGTGAAATTATTAATAGTCTATGCTTGCTTTAAATCACAGTGGATGCCATACTTTTACCATATTGGATTTTGTGATAGCTGAAGGAGCTCATACCAAAAAGCTATAAAAATCTTTTCAAACACTTCAGCATCTCCTCTCTCTTTCTGTCTCTTTCTCTCTCTTATCTCACTCCTGTGGTTAACCAGGTCAGGTAACATCTGCTCTAACATGCAAATCCACTTTTGTGGCGATGTGGTCAGTCTGTTTCACATCTCAAAGCTCACTCTGTTTCTTGTGGGTTATGTAAAAACACATTTCATTTCAGCGCTCATAACAATTTCTTACTCATTTTCAATCTTTTCTCCTGTCTTTTTACTCTCCATTGATATTGAAGATGGGATCTCTGGTTTCAGTTTGTTCCAGTCAGCTTTGTAAATTAAATGTATACTCAAATATGTAATCTATCCCGTCATCTGATCTCTTGACCAAACAAATTGTACTAGTATATGCTTGCTGATACAGTTTGCAATGGTCCACTGTACTTATAGTGGCTCATGAGGAGTGGGAGTGTGAAGCATCTCTGCCTGCTTTGATGGGATGAAGGGGGGTGGGGGGTGTTCAAGTTTAAATGTTAATTACAGGTTGGGCTGTGTATTTTGTTTGGAATTTGAGAACGCACAAATTACAGCTTCAACACTCAAAGCCAAGTTCACACAGGCCGAGACTGAGGATCCCCGACGCTGAAACCAAAACCAGAATCCAAACACACGGATCAACAGAAATTCAGAAGAACATCTTGGTGGTTTACAACATGAGAGGAACTTGACCTGCATCAGATGTAATTTCATCAAGACTATTTTTTAAGGAGAAAAGGGAGCTGGTTGGCACAGTGATGCCTTTTTTTTTTAGCACTGTTACACACAGCAAGCAAGGTTTTGGGTTTTATTCCTCGTCCTGGGCCTGAGGCAGTTTGCTTGTGTGTTCTCTGGCATTTGCCTCTGAATTGCCCCTAGGTTTGAATGTGAGTGTTCGTTTCTATATGTGAGCCCTATAATCGACTGGAGACGTGTCCAGGGTGTCGCCTGTGGATGGGAAAGGGAGTTCCTTCGAGCAGAGCTGAGGATTAACTCATTTTCACATGTTCACGTGGCCATTTGAGCCAAATAACCTTGAGTGCAGTGCAATGGACTTGAGACGTGAATCAGACTTTAGACATGTGATGTACTTGACTTAAGTGTTCACTTCACTGAAATTTGACTCATTATCATGTATCTTTTCACTCTAAGTTGGTTCAGTTAGTTAATTTGTTACAACAAAATTTGTTTGGCAGCAAAACAATTAAAAAGTTAAAAACATAAAGTGCACCAAGGGTCAATAAATAATTCAATATCAACAGTATTAAAACATAATATACAGCAGGCAATATCAATTTTGTGCATATAAAACCAATGGATGCTGATACTGTCTATTAGGTCAAATTTGAGGTGAGCAGGACCCGGTGACATAAAGCTTTCTGAGAATTTACTGTTGAATCTAATTCAGTACTCCCCTCAGCCTTTTAACTCCAAAAGAGTCTATGGCTCCCTCTATCTCTACAGTGTTGACTACATTAGTATCACAGGCTCATGAAAATCTAATTATATGTAACCTGTAATGCTATCATGTCAAACTAACCACAGACACATGATGAGCTAATAGGAGTATGGGATGCACACGATCAATGTCCAGGCAATATCCGAGAAACTCTCTGTTCACTATTTTCCCTTCATCTCTGATGTAATAGTTGGTCTGTTGATCTTGACATGTGCAGCTCTAAGTCAATGAGCCAATGAGCAGGCAGGCAGCAGCTGGCTCCTCTAAATATACCGCACGGGTAATAATCTGTTCAATATGAAAGGTTTTAGGTGCATTTGTGTTAACGCCCTGGTCCATTTTTTTCTTTTTTATTTATTCAAAACCTGTTGTGTTTTGTAAACATCTAGGTTTTGTTTGGGTCTCCTGTTTTTTTCTAAGTTAAGTTCATGATTCATGAGATGACTGAATTTCTCTGTTTGTTTAACAGTCAACTTCCTCAAACAGCTACAGCAGAAATTAACAAGAACGTGCAAGTGTATGCAGATGACACCTTTGTTTACATTAGTGTCAGCAAATTTGGCAGATCATCGATAGCTTCTGGAATTATTTCATGAAATTACATTTACAAACACATATTTCAAGTGTGCTGGATGCAACCACGTATAGCTACATTAAGATTATTATGTATGTGTGATATTTCCACAGGAATGTAACTGATAAAATAAAATGTTGTTGTAGTTACATAAGTCCACAAAGCAGCAAGTTTAAAGTTTTAATTACATTTGTAAATAAGTATTGGTCAACTGGTTAATATTTTATAGGACACATCAGAAAGTCAAACACTGACAGCCTTTTAGCAATTCTTTTAAAATATGCTGAGATTTTGGATAACAAAAACTTGTCAATCTCAGGGAGTTAGCCTACTTCACACACAATGTATTTAAAGCAGAAGTAAGTGATATATTTGTGTTAATATAAGTCTTAAATAGTTGTATCTTCCGACAGCAATCACTTACATAGAGTGTTTGGACCGAAACACGGGTCTGTCAGTCACTCTGCTCTGCTCTGAGCCGAAGAGAAAACATTTATCGGATCCTACAGTTTTTATCCAATGAGGAGAGAGAACGGCATGCAGGGCTGTGTGTGCAGCCAAGGGACGCCGTGAATGTGGTGACGTAGGGACGAGGACTGTTATGGTGCGTTCAAGGAAACTCCAGTTCGATCTGGTACGAGTTCACGGGTCAGAAGTTACGAGTGGCCGTTATAGTGACTTTCACAGGTAAAACAGGTCGGAAAAACACGAGTGGGTTGCCTGAAACGCTACAAAGTCGTAAGTTGTGACTTGAAGCTGTAATTTACGGTTTCAAAAGCCTGCCTGGAACGCAGCATTAGCCAAAACGACCGGATCGCTTACTTCTGCTTTAAGTGTTAATAGGAGAATTAAAAGTACAGTAATGTAACTCCACCGACTAAACTGTTCTCCAAATCCTCATGAATAAAATGCCTTTGTGCCACAGAATGATCTCAGGCTCCCAAAGTAGCATATTGATAATTCATTATTCAGTCTGCTCATGAAAAATGACAGTATAGTTCCAAGCAGAGGAGAGTGAGCTAAGACTGGGAACCTCATTACAGATGTACAGTACATGTAGATCGATGGGTTAGACAGTGACCTTCAGCATGGCAGGCCTGTCAGCAGTAATGCTGATGTCATCTGAAAGACAAGGGGGTGGGGAAGGAGGAGGTCCTCATTAAAGTGAAAGCCTTACTGGACAGGTCATGATCTCTATTCAATAAAACAGTGACGTAAGGGCACATTAAAGGCATGTTTATACACACACACACACATTTAGAGGCAGTGGTGTCACCGACCTTCACACACAGATACTTTATTTCTATCACGCTTACTGTTACCGACTAATCGCCTTCTGATGGGAATCACTTTGTCCAAACACAACTGGCCTATTATGCTCAGCTCATCACTGGCAATGAAATTAATTCAGAGAACTTCCAGTCGATACTGTGACTGCACATTTAACAAAACAAGTGTAACAGTGAAATGTCGGGAATTGCTTGTGTTTTTCAGACAGACAGGGTTTGCACAAGAATGTGGCCCCCAGGGGCGGTTGATGTCTGGCGAGAGCGGCGTGCACGAGGGCCATACACAGATACTTTGTCACAAGGGCCCCACTCCAGAACAAAATGAGTGAAAAAAAGACTGTTTCAGTGGTTGTGATAATTGTTGAGACCAAATAAAACATTCACACAGACATTTTACCTAAAGATGGCTGAGAATACACTTTTTGAGAAAACATATATTTATATTTTTCAGGTGTTAGAAAAACTTTTAAAACGACAAGGAGCAAAAATGTAAACCTAGAATGTCACATGATAATATATGGTCACACATGTACTCATTTGGCCCAAGACAAGCAATTCACACCCTATTAAGTAATAGCCCATTTCTCCACAGAAGCAATACACAAGGCCAGGTTTCCTGTGTCAGTTTGTCTGTGATAATTTGATGAAATAAAACTTTATTTTGAAATAACTGACCATGTATAAAACATAAATAAGGCAACAATTTAATATGACAATATTATTTGTCAATTCTGAGACGTTTGCTCACTTTGTATTCCAGCCTCGACTCATTGGAGCCATTTTCCAGCCAGAGTGACTCACACACATTCAAAGGGACCTGTCCTTGGTACTGAAATTAGCCAGTCTATTAAATATGAGTGCTAAAAGACAAGCGCTTTAAAAACCCAAGGCTTCAAGCAGAGCGTGTCAGAAGCTCACAAACAACTCCGACATGACCAAACCCGGGACTTTCCAGCACATTACGGAGCAATGACGAAGCCCCCTCCTCATCAACACCACGTCTTCAAATCTGTCATCAGCTCAAAACAAGAGGATTCGGTCCCCCCTCTCCCCCATCTCTCTCTCTCTCTCTCTCTCACACACACACACACACACACACACAGTAAATATGCCGTTGCAGCTCCAGTGTATAAATGAGAGCATTCCTGCAGCCTTGACTGTAGTTAAAGCACCAGATCCTGCCTGGCGAACACAGGGAATAACAGACCGAGCAGGTGTGGAATGCCAGCTATGACAGACACACACATGTGCACACATGTACATTGGCTCCATGTTGCAAACCCAAACACTTCATAATGACAGATGCTGCACCCTGGGGTGCTGCACGGGGGCCCGATCGTTGACTTTTGGGCACATTTCCAACACAGGGGCCGCCCCCCCTCTGCTTGCAGGAATAAAGCCAAACTTGGGGAAAAAAAACACAGGAAAATTAATAGGAAAATGATAAAAAAGTTGTGATGTGGAGTGAGAATTAGACAGAGGAAGGTTTCTCTTTTCTCCTTTGAGATTCATGAGAAAACAGGAAAACAATATATGTATGTGTCAAAGCAACAGATAGGCCGAGCCACAAGTCAGCTGCTGGGTGTAACAAAACAAAAACACTGTTTTGGAGTGAAAAAACGTTTTATTTGAAAGGCTGTTTGACCTCTGAACCAAAATGTTGAACATATCAGAGCAAACAGTGGTTACTTTCTGATCTAATGTTCAGTTAAAATCACAGTTTTGGTCATATTTGACATTTTACCTGTTGTTCATCAGTTGGCAAAGCGGCCAGTTTGCATTGAAAGAGCGTTACATTCGGCAATCTGGATGCAAACCAGCCACAATGTCCGTGTAAGCAATGCACAAAGGTAACTGTATTAAGGCATATAATCTGTGTTTCTCACAGTTTTGACAGCAGAGGCCAGTGACCTCACTTGAAATGAAGACAACCGCTTCTAACAGAATAAAAAAAAATTAGTAAACTTTCATGAAATAAAGCACCAACTTTAAGAGAAAAAAACAAACATGTGCTATATGCTATATGTAAAATAGCACATGCAACATATCAAATTAGTGTGGATACTGTTACTGGAATAAACCCTGAAATGCAAGTTGTGACCAATACAACATGCTGGATATATAGAAATATACCCACTGTATAAACTGTACTTATAGCATCACATAAATTGTTAAAACTAACAATTTCACAAAAATGGCTTCAAAGATATGAATGTAACCTGTAGTGACTTTCACTTGGGCAGTGCAGCAGCTTGGACATTTAGCAGAGGGTTCGGACACTTGAGCAGTCGTACTCATAAGAAAGAGATGTAAACACCATAATGGCTTTTTGTGCGTACATCAGCAATGTAGTTAATAAATACACAAACTGAGCCCATTCCAGTTAAAAAAGATTGAGATGCATATAAATATTGCAGCACCGTATTAAGACATTGAACTTTTTTTCCACACACACAATCACAAAAAAAGACATAAAAAATGTAAAGTAAAAGTAAAATTCATTATGATGAAACTAACTTTGTATATAAAGGTCAATATACAATAAACACCATATGGCTGTAGGAGGTTATCTTTGGCATATCACACACACATGTGCAAACACAGCATAAACTGGTTAATTGTTTGTTTTTCAGAACGCGTTGTTGTGACGTGGGGAGAGTGTGAGCTGCTGGGAAGGGCAGGACAACATTTCCCGTCAGCGTTGCAGCGGATGGATGCGTTTTATGATGCACACATGGAGATGGAGATCTTGGAAACAGAGCACAGAGCCTGCGAGGGGGAAAAACAAGATGATGGATTTGAGTGAGAGTGCGTGTGCGTGTGCCGCTTCGCAGACCAGAGCCTTGGCAGTGAGTGAATGTGAGGTAGTAAAGTGAAAACTCCAGGGAGGACATAAAGTTTCATGTAACAAGTTGTACAATAATAACTGCTTGTAAAACACGTCTAATGACTAAACGCCAACTCCTTTAGTAACTCTGATTGAATGTGTGTTTATGACAATACCAATATGGATTTCTTTAACTGGAGCGCGCTCAGAAGAGTCCAGTGATCTCCTCCGTGACCGGGTCAAGGTCAATGTCGTAGAAACAGGGTCGGGTCGGCAGCCCAGGCATGGTGCTCATCTGGGGGAAAACAGCAACAACAACAACAATGGAGGGTCAGAAGTTTGTTTAAAAGCTGAGAAATGGAAAGTAAAACCAAAAAAAACAAGTTGCCTTTTCATTGTCAAATGCGTATTTAATCCATCTATTGGCTCAGGTTGGTGCTGCCAGGATTAGCTGAACAATACTCGCAGCTGGTTCATAATGCCAGTGACAACAGCGCTAAAAAAGATTATAATGTATATAATAATAACAACTAAAAGCTCCATTTAAAGCCTTTACCACAACACAGCTGTTCTACACGGAGAGAGAACCCATTCACATTTTGATTTTCATACTTCTTCAATGTATACGAGACAGACGGGAGTGAGATCAACGCCCTCAGGTTCAATGACTATAATCTAGACTCATTTAACCCCAGAGAGACAGATGAGCAACATGTTGACAACCTCCACTTTAAGCAGTGATGAATCTAGCCACAGACAAAAGTTGCCTTGTTCTTTTTTGTCTGCAAAATATAGGAAACAAAGGCCGCCTTAAAGATATGAGGAGGTGTAGGCAGTGGTAATATCAGGAGGAGAGGGATTCATGCTCTCCTGGCTTGTTTAAGAATCACACTGAGTTTTGATTTTGTCCAGTAAGAAGCTTAACTTTCACATCCTGAGAGCTTTGATCCAGCACAGACATCCCAGTGTACAATAACTTAACAGCAACTGGTGTCTAAAATAGTGTAAATTCACAGTGTTTGAGTTTCTTGAACTGACAAACAAAAAAATTATAATATAAAGTATTTCATATATTTCCAAATTTGTCAATTAACGCTCCCTGTATGGACGAAACTGCAGACAAAACTTTAGTGTTCTCGTATAGACTGTTACATAACACCGACTCCATTCACAACACATTTAAAAGGATGGCGTAATGGAGACTTGTCCCCGTGCTTTTTGTCCTCTACAGTATCTGTCTGTGTGTGTGTGTGTGTGTGTGTGTGTGAGGGAGACAGAGATAATGCTATAGCCAGCTTCCATCAGGGAGAGAGCCATGTGCAGCTGATGGCGGAAATTCTCTGAAATGAAATTTGTGACTCGAACAGGATCGAGCATGTGAATGGAAGCTCACAGATAATGAGAGGGTCAGATATGGGCTGCAGGTTCTGTGAGTAACGTTGTAACGTTGTAATTAAAGTGTTTTCTTTCAAGTTTCACGCGCCAAAAGAAATGTAAACCTAGATTTTCCAGTCAATAAATGTGTCACTCCAGTGTTTGTTGTTTGACAGATTAGAAAGAAGGAAGTGGTTTGCTCACTACAATTGATCAAAGGCGACTGTGTGACTCATAAAAACACTTTCTTGTCCCAAAAACCCGCTCGTATCATCCCGTCTGACGCTGAAAAGTAAATTATCTTGCTCATTACACGGGGAGCGACATTCTTCGCGTGCCTCCTTGCCTCTGACCCAGGGCCAGTTTTATGGGCCCATTAGTGGAAATGAGACAGGAGGAAGTGACCAGCCAATTTCCTGTCTGAGGGAACGTGGCTGCGCAAGCAAATGAGGGGACAGGACAAGCGGTACACGCTCGGCCGGTGTGACAGAGCGGATGTTATCTGCTCATTGTGACTGAGGTTACATGACACTGAACTGACCGATGGGGCTGTAACCACAGATGACTCAGATGATGAGTGGAGTTAAATGAAGTCAGTATCACTGAATTACATTCTCTAATGTAATCAAATAAAAACTGTTTTCATAACTACTTCATTTGGATATTTTAGCAGAATGATGTCCGTACAGTACGAACAGGAGTCTGTGATATAACAACTTGTTTTATAGGCAATCAATTTCCACAATTTCCACACTAACACTATGATACTAGCAGATTAACTTTTAGGATTGGGTGCAAACACAGGATTTTAAAAAAGTTTTTAATTAGACTTTTCTTGTGGAAAATCCCAGTCTGACCGAGAATATTTTACATTGAGGAGTCTATTCAAAGTTGTTATAGACTTCTAACTGATATCTCCTGATTGAAATTTGCTTCATTGTTTTGGTTCTCACTCAGTATTACATCATGTCCTTGTGAGCCATACCTGTCAAGCCACTTTATGTCCAATAAGACTAGACTATGCATGGTATTTGTTATATATCATACTGTAAGTGTGTTAAATCCAAACCGCAAATTTAATTAATCATCATTATTTCATTAAGAATCATTAAGTAAAGAGGTGGTGCTGATGAAATTTCATGTTGAAATGTGGTTGTAAAGTCTCTTATCTTTACACATCAATATTAATAAGCATCCATGTATCCATCCTAATAAAGAAAGTACGGCTGCAAGTGAGAAGGATCCTCCACCGCTCCTCAATGAGATCACTTCAAATGCTAAAATGAAATGGACGGGGTTTACAAACTGACTCAATGACTCAAAACAAAAACATTCAGATTCACAAACAGCCTTTTTCTACACACCTCTTTATAAAATAAAATGTTAAGCTGCGTATTTAACTATGAAAAGATGCTAAAACATGAAGACAAACTGTCGAGGCTGTGAAAGCAACAAAAGCCGCTCTGTTCTGCTGGACCTCCTCTCAAGCCTGAGAACAAGTTGGCACTTGCAAAAAAACACATAACACTCCGTGGCTTAAGTTGGAAACTCCACTTGGCCAAATAAGTCCCCCCATTATGCCCACACACAATGTGCTTTTGTCGGGGAAAACCCTGGAGGAGACAATGTAGCTGGATTTCTACCCCCCGTCCGACTTCGGAGAAGAGTCGCGGTCAACAAAAAACGGCACAGTCGCTAAAGCTGAGGATTGAGGAGATTATGAAATCAAAGTCGTGAGTAGAGACTTTGAGCCATTTGAGATTAATGGCCCGTTTGACGGAGGGGAAAGTGTGAAATTAGGCAATTCAATCAAAAGTCAAAGTGACGCTTCTCATGTTGACTGTATTATCTAATGGAGACACATTCTTGGCTCCGACTCATCGATGGATAAACTGCCTGGTGACTTGAAAGGTGGAGCTGGAGGGATGAGACTGGAGAGTTCATGGGTTTATGCTGAACTCTCACCTGTGAGAGTCAAACAGCTTCCACCGAGGAAGCACTTTGAACTTCACAGTGACAAGCTGAAAACATTAGTCTGCTTTCTGAAAGACAAAAGTCGTGTTTAGGATGATAAGTGTAATTTAACTGTTATGTTCACTGTGGAAAATTGACTTAAAGTAGGTATGAGATGTGAAGCTGCGGAGACGGAGACACATGAACTGTACCCTGATGCCGTGTAAATTGTTACGCATTAGTTTTACTGTAACTTAAGGATGAAAGCCTCCGAGATACAAAATAAGCCTGAGTTAACGGAGCTTGACGCACTTGACTTTGTTGACCAAAGTCAGGAAAAATAAATTAAGATCTACTTTTATCTCGTGTGTGCTTTCTTTCATATACGCAATCACCGCCCTTTAACCAAATGTACAGCTTGTTAACCATTATCCAGCTGTGTGACCATGTGGAATAATCAGGAAGGGGCTTTTTATAAATCTGAGCTGGTGCAGTGGAGGTTGCTCTGACGGGATATGAACTCTACAGAGATCTATTGTTCTGCCTGCGACCCCTCCCTCACATATCTGAAGAGTGACATCAGCCCCTTCCTGATTCTTCACCCTGTAAAGACCCTTAACCCAGCCCTCCATCTACAGCCCCCCCTCCTCCTCCTCTTGTACTCACGCATTCACCGCCTCAGGAGTTTTGCAGCTGAGCTCTTTCCACATCTTTGAGTTATATTAAGCATGACCTTTGGGTCTGTTACCAATATTTATTGATAAATGATGATATGAAATAGCAGCTACCATCATCACAGAGACACAAAGTATAAATGAAACCTTCAATCAAATCAACACTGCCTCCTCTGTGGCAGCTTCTCCTCCACTTGCTTCACATTTTCCCAAGGAGAGTTTTTCCTTTATTTGCATGTTCTACAATGAAACGTTGATACCTTATCATTTTAACCACATTTCTGGCTGCAGCTAGAGATGGGAGCAGCCCTGGATACTTGGCTCTCTCTAACTCTAAAATGGATCTGTGGATCAGTCTGCCAGACAAGAGGTTACAGCTAAAGAGTTCAAATAACTATTTGGAGACTCCCGTTTGGGTTATAAGTCACAGTTCAAGGGTCGTCGACGTGCCAGCGGCTCCGTGGGCCACAGCAGATCAAAGGCTCGGCGGGGAGGCACACCAGGACGCCGCTACCCCTTCCCAGCATGCCCCAGTGTTTGACCAAGCAGCCTCAGCCTACCAGAGCCTCGCCCTCGGGGAACACTGGTGAAACAGCGGGAGGCACGACGCTCAGGAAGTGGCTTCCTTCCTGTCCGGCCCATCATCATCATCAACCAAGAGGCTGCAGCGAGCCAAACTCGGCTCCACAATAATATGGTCTGCAGGAAAAAGCAGGGGACGGACTAAAACCATAAATACTGCACAGAGGTGAACTCATGGGAAGGATGAAGGATGAGGGGATGCAGCACCTGCAAGACCTAATGATCGTCTGTGGACAAACGGCCACAAAGCTGTCAGGAGTGATTGAAATAGCATTTCTGCAATGACATAACTCTGAAAATGTGCCTCAATTCAGACAAAAACCTCCTCTCCTGCAGGAAGCCTCAACCCCACAGCAACAAACCACATCCACGTTTAACTGCACAGAGGTTGCGATTCATCCCGAAGCGTCGATTGGAGCTTTACATTAACTTTTCACCACGTGCAGCCGAGCTCAATTCCTGTCCACAGCCCCCAGCGATCAAAGTGAGTCGCAGGATATATCAGTGTTTGAGCTTGATATTACAGTAACAAGGTAAAGGAAAGGGCGCCAGGTTGATTAGATTAGGTGAGGTAAATTAGATTTACCGTCTTGTGCAGTAAATAGCCGTTCATAGCTGCTTTGACACTTGGTCACTCAACTATATAGACGCAAAGTTTTAAACACACACTCACGGAAACACCCCAACAAACATCTGTCCATCCTTATCGACCAGGAAATTCAAATTTTATTTATCCTCAATTAATCCAGTTATCCTTATCAATATTTAAGGAAAACATTGGTGTAAAAAGAAACAAAAATAACTGGCTCAGAACTCGGAAAGAAATTAGTTTTGACTCATGGGAATTCATCCACAAATCATTTAGCCCTGCTCCTAATATTTGATTTGATATTGATCGTTAAATGTCTAAATGAATACAACCCTAAAATTATCCTGGGAATTTTGAAAAATAAATGAGTTATGCTTCAGAAATTCATCAAATATTGAGTACCGATATAACGACATAAATTAGGAGGTTGTAATCAAATGATCCAGTGAGTATTTGTAGAAAATGCAGGATACTTTGTTCCAGAGTGTGATTGAAGACTCAATAATGCTCTTGTTTCTATTTCTCACTCGACGGTAACGGCACAGACAGTTGATTGTAAATCAAAGTATATTCTCAGATGAAACATGTGGAATGTGACCGTGACTTATGCACGGACAATGAAGTTAGCATTAGTCTGCACTTTCCGTGCTGTTGCACAACACATACCGTTCCCACGAGCGGGTAGATGAAGCCCGCCCCGACGCTGGCTCGCACGTCTCTGATGGGCAAAACGAATCCAGTGGGCGCACCCTTCTTGTCAGGCATGTGGGACAGGGACAGGTGGGTCTTGGCCATGCAGACGGGCAATGAAACATAGCCCTGGATATAGGGGGAAAATGATTTTAATGGTTGACGTGAGTGGGAGAGAAAGGAGATAGAGCAGGATAATCCCTATCTTGCGTGAGATGGTCGCAGCAGTGATCTCACCTGTTGATTGTAATAGTCTATCTTGGATTTGGCTGCTGGAGACAGCTCGATGTCGTCAGCCCCGTACACTTTCTGGGCAATCGTTCTGATCTTCTCCTCTATTGGCATCTACAAGACAGACAGTGCATCAGAGACAGGTGGACAGGGGGAGGGAAATGGGGGAAATTAGATTTAGCAAATACACATTCATGTGACTTAAGGGTTAAAAGAGTTTAACAGAGTAAATTGAATCACTCAACATGTTTAACTTGCACTCATTGACTCTTATCTGCGGTCAGACATCAGCAAGATCAGTCGCTTCAATCGAAACATGCCACGCTATATCTTTAGAGCCTCAAGATCATACACAATAGTATCTGCAGCCATACCTCTCATCTGGACATCAAGAAAGCAGCTGTGTGAATGCGAGAGAAACAAAACACACGGCACGCCCACCATCCCTTCACTACACACACTCACTGTCAGATATAATGGGAACTACAGCTGCTATTAAAACGCTATCACTCACTGTGCACCATTATCAAGGCAGGGTATTGCGACACCTTTCTAGGATCAACATAGTGTGCAACGCTGCACTTAGTAATTCTCTCAGTTCACCGAATCTGTTTAACTGGACCTCAGCTGGATTCATTAAATCAGAGCTGGACCCGCTGCTCTCCACTTGTTGGATTCTTGGTATGCAGGCACATGCGTTCTGTCAATAGGTGCACATGAAGACGCGCACAAACATACGTCAGTGTAACAGGATCAGTTCATTTACGTCACGCCTTCCCGAACTCACTAACTCAAACCAGCTGATGTTTTCTTTTTAACCTACACATTCTCAGGCTCGGCTCCTAAAAACAACATCGTCACTAACGGCAAAATAGCAAAGTCAGTAAAAAAAACAAGAGAAAAAAAAAAGTATGAATGCAGATACTGACCACTGCATGTCGCACAGGAATCAAACAAAGATATCAGATATGAAGGACGCAAACACATAACATGCAGTTTTGAATTTACAGCACCAGCTCTCACCTCTGTGTTGTACAGGAACTGGAAGTTGCTGGGTCTGCTGGCGGCTTCGTTCACAGCCTGGGCCAACTTTAAAGACCCTCGCCCGCCCTGTGACCAGTGGTGACATGGCACGGCGTCCGATGCCCCACTCTCTTTTGCAATCTCACACACGAGGTCGATTTCAGCCTGGGTGTCCGTCCTGAAAAAAAACAAAAACATAAGCAGTGCTTAGCAGCTATTTTATATTATATCATGTGTATTTGCAGACTTAGCGGCGGAAATGTGAGAGTCCATTAGCTCATTGAACCGCATTGTTTGGTTCTATATATCAAATTACTGTATACTCAATATACTCAATATACTCAATATTGCAGAAGTACTGTGTTTTTGTGGATGTGTGTGTGCATGCATCTCACTTGAAGACATTGACAGCCACCACGACCGGTACCCCAAACAGATGTGCGATCTCGATCTGCTTCCTGAGATTGCTACGGCAGCCGCCTGCAACCAGACTCAAATTCTGGGAGGAGGAGGAGGAGAGACGGAGGAAAAACAGACAGGGCAGAGGTCAGGAATGCATGATTGTAATTCAATTGAATTTTAAAAGACCTATAAAATATACTACAGCTGGCAGCCCGCCAAAGGCGTCCAACCATCAGCACATCATGATAAAAACTTGGACAGGGAACTGCAGCATCAGGATTCCTCCCACTTCATAATTCATTAATCATTACCGATAAATCAGCGCCACTTTTTCTCCCACCAGTTGACTCCTGTCACATCTCTACGGTCCAGGCACATAAATTCCCTTTAAGTTACTTAACATCTATAGAAGTTCCTCTTATATTGAACAATAAAATCTAAAATTCTTCAGTGTCACAATGAAAAAGGCAAATGCTACAGAAAGTGTTTTTACAGAAAAGCAGAACACTATTAAAAACCTCTTTTATTATAAAAAAAAATACATTTACTGGAGATTTCTACTTTTGCTCTCACCGCTGAGTAGTTTGCAGAGATGTAATTTGGAGGGTATGACAGGAAATCCGTAATTCCAGTGAAAGGTTAGTTAAATTGACCTCATTTCCTATTTCCCCATTGAGTAGAAGCTGTCCAAATTAATGGTTCAATCCAAATATATGCCACCAACTACTTTGTAGTGTTAACTTAACAGCATCTTTTGATGTGGTTTGTTGTCGTCTTTGAAGTCATTGAACTTGGTCTGGTAATGTACTACACTATAGAATAAAGCTGTCACAGTATCCTGGTATGCACAGTTACTCATTAATCCTTCTCATATTTTAAACCACAACGTGCAGAACTGCAGTTACTCCAAAGCACATTAACAGCATATTCATTCAACTACTCTGAGATTGACCACAGTAATCCAATCTTAAAACCCGTGTGTGTATGTGAATGAGCGTGTGTGTTAGTGTGTGTGTGTGCAGCCGCAGGCTCAGAGCAGAAAGGCCATACAGGTCCCATAAATTCATTTCCCTGGCTCTGTTTTCTCCAGTACTTCTGGTTCTCATTATAAGCTACACAATTAACTTATACTGCTTCATTATTTACTCAGCTGAACCTGCCTCAGAGACCAGTGATTCTATCCAGATATGGACACATACATACACACACACACACAGCGAAAGAATCCCACCTCCACTCAGCTCGGGCCCACATACCCGGAAGAGGTTTCTATTTGTGCTGTTAATCGAATGAACGCCCATAACCATGTTAGTGGGCGATGTATTTGTGCATATGGGTGGGGAATTAAATGTCAGCGAGAATACAGCTGGAGGCCCGAGGCAGAAAGACCGAATACAGTTTGAAACTTCCCTTTTATTGCATCACACGCTAATCTCTCGATACACGTGTCAAATCATGGCTCACTTCCCCAAGTTCGTCCTGACCCTGTACCGAACACACCACAAAGGATGCACTCACTATAAGAGATTTGATAAGTGAAATGTAATATTGCGCTCACTGTGCTGCTGCACTCCCACCTAACGGGCCGGCTCATGTCTTTACAGACAGTCAGGGCAAAGGCAAAGGAAACCCTCAGGGAATTCTGGGAATGTCCACGGCCACAAAGCTACATTAAAAGATGTGGTGTTGCCACCCATGGCTGTCCTTGTGGCTACCAGTTAACTCAAAAACACAACACACAGACCCACCGACAAACAGCGTTATCTTAATGAACACATGATTGTCTTATAATTGATGTCTTGCTAGGGCCAATTAGTTTAAAGAGTTTTAATTGTCTAGCAAATGTCTTGTGCTTTACCGCTAAATGTAATAAAAACAGACAGAGGCAATTAGCATAACTGGATTGGAAGTGATGACACAACTCACCAAATCCCCATCTTAAAATATTCTCCCACTTGTTTCTTTTTTATTTCAGTGTGTGTTTGTGCATGCTCTTATTGTTGTATATAGTGTCCATGAATGTGGCTTTACAGTATATGGCTCTTACCTCATCAATGTACTCTTTAGGAAGGGGTGCGCCTGCTGACACCTGAAAAAAAAGACAAATAATCACATACTTCAGAAAGGTTTCTTTGCCGTTTACTTTTTTTTATTGACAAGTCTATAAATAATTTTTTCTCTTCTTTTTTTAACGATTCAATAGAAAAGCCAGTAACTCCTGCTGTTACGTGTTGTGGCATTGATTCATTTCAGTGAACAAGATGCACGCTGGTAAATACCAAGAAATTTTAAGCAGATTTCTGTAATTGTTTTAATTTTATGAACGTGGTTGGTTTCATGGGGGAATGCAAAAAAACATCTGTAAGTCTCAAAATCAAACCAAAAGACTTAATTGTCCCACATGTTTGCACTTGCGCAATGCACATACAGTATACTGTCCATATTGTTTAAACAGAGAAGCAGCTGGTCATCTGGTCTGTCAGCAGGTCTCTAATTGACAGATCTCAGTCCAGATCCATATAAAACCTATAATTTGTTAAGAATCATTACATTTCGACAGAGCATAATTCAACCAGCACAGCTTTTCTAGATCCTCACGACACTGGTCATGTGATGCTACTCAACCAATCATTGCAGACAGACACACACAGTGAAACATGACATTGGAGAAATAAGGGAGGAGAGTGGGAAATATTAATTGTTTATGATAATATAAAAAAAGCTGAGTGCTTGGTAACTGTAAAGAACAAAACAGAGAAGTCAAACTATCTGTATATTACTGTATAAATATATTATTGGACCTCTTTTAATTAACTTTGAATATAAAAATAACTTTAATTGACTGTATAAAATGTCTTTTTATTGAGTTTTGGCTCAATAAATTCAGCAGCTCTTGTGAGTGACCATTAAAAGTATGTTATGGGTTATGTGGGGTGATGTGATTGTTACTGTGATAACAGTGTCACATGCTTGTCTATGATGTTGAGCACATTAATGCCACCGATTAGTTAATTCCACTCCATGAGGGGTTATGTATGGCTCCACGTTGTGCTATTTTAAGACGGATTACGGAGGGAAAAACACCAAGAGGAAGGCAAAGGTGGCCTTGTCCAGTATAATACATATACGTCAGTGAGTGCAGTGTATTATGGTATAAAAGCGTTGTGGGAACTTACATTCGGACCTCCTCCATGCATCTTCAGCGCACGGACGGTTGCGACCAGCACCACCACGTTAGGCCTCAAACCTGACGCTCGACATTTGATGTTGAAGAATTTCTCCATCCCGATGTCGGCTCCAAAACCAGCTTCAGTCACTGAGGAAACAGACGAGATAAAAACACTATAATGCACATTCATATACTCACCGATATCTATTTATGCATTACGAGATGCTGCAACATGTAAACGTAAGTCAGTTTTAAATATATTACATTTGCAGCACCGCTGGCTCTAACTATTTAATGTATTTCAATGTCATGTTATGACTTCAGATGACCTCACAACACCTCTTTACACATGCGTGAGCTCAGTTCATGGGAATCATGGGAATAAGGAGTAGGTCTGACTGTGTTTGTGTCTGTACAGTAATGCTGTTTTTGAGTAATGGGTTCACTGTAAGGACTCTCAAGGAGACAGAGGGCCCCTGAAATGGACGGCCCTACACACAGGCCTCTTGAACATGCTCCAAACTAAGCAAATAGTCCACCTGGTATGACGGCCTTGTTAAGATAAGGTTTCCTGTTACTGTTGTTATGCATGTGTGTGTGTGTGTGTGTGTGTGGTGGGATTGTGAGTATGTGTGTGTGGCACCATTGTTCCCAAACTCTTGCTGGGGGCCAAAACGAGAATTTCAGAAAAAAGCCAAAGCTTAATGTCACATTTAATTTGTTTAGTGAGGTTTTAACGATTTCTGACGCATTTCCCATTTATTGCATTTACTGCCAGCTTCACCGGATGGGAACGCTGTCATTGGAGCCTGGTGAGGAAAAAAACAAACTGTAAATATGTTTCCAGAGAAAAAGCTTTTAGTGCTCGTTTGGTGTTTGCTGTACAGAGATGAGACACTCATGTGACACCAAACTAATCTGAATAAACTTAACTACAACATCCCAATTTCTTCCTCTGGGCCACGATGGTGATAAATACTGAGTGGCAGATTGAAACAGTCTGAGCTTCATGAACTCTTTATGACCACCAGAGAAGACCAATAAAGCTGTCAAGTCCAGTCTGACTTGCTGTCAGACTGAGGAATAAAGTTTGTTTTTATATTTGCTAAATAATGTAGATGAGTTACTACTAGTCCAAATGACTCATGGTATATTGGTAACAGCTGAACCCGACGTGGTCGAGAGCTGAAATCATTTGCTTTGATACAAACTGAATGAAACAGACTCTTTATATGTGAATGAGTTTTTGTAACACTGTAAATCACACAATGTAATCTGTTTAAAAAATAAAACAATAAAAACACTTACGTACATGCCTTTAACCTTAACCTTGTGTGATTTATATATACACTTCAAAAGCACAGAGAGGAAGAATCATAATAGGTAGATAATATTAAAGGAAAGAATCTGGGAGGTGGTTTGTTTAGAGGATGAGGTTTAGTACTGATATTGTGATTTTATTATTGTAATAAAGCTTGACTGGCTTTTAAGTTATATCCCACTTGGGAGGAAGGTCATAATGTTACTCACTCATCTTGTTATAAATTACAGACAGACAATCCTCCATGACTGTCTGTCTGTCTCTACTGGCAAAGGTGTCTGCTGTGCGTGGGCAGCCTGTTTACAGAACTCAGCAACCAGCAGTAAATTTGATTGAAAGGATGATAATGAAAGGAAGTCAGGAAACAAACAAAATTAAAGTGATAAATGATGCGTTTGTCATTTTCATTTATGTGCATGGATGCACAGGTTTTTTTTTTTCTGTACAATAACTACACAGTGCATAAAGCATAGTTACACTCTCACAGCTGCAGAAATAAATTGCATTAATTATTTTCCATTTTTATCGATTCTAGATGTAAAAGAATTAAATTGAATAAAAGAAAATCAAATTAGATCATATTTCTATTGAAGCAAGTGGTCTAAAATAGAATTACTATGAAATTCAACAAACAAGAAAATTACTGAAAACATTCATTGTTTGACTACAAGAGAACATCATACATATGAGGCCTTTGGTAAGAAAATAACAGTTCATTAGAGCTTAAAGTGTGACACATGATAGATCACAAGTCTTTGAGGCTTCAGTAGGAAAACAACTGTTTCCATGCAGAAATGCTTGATTCCACTGTTTTTGCATTTCTGTATTACAATTCAATTTATTTCCCCAGAGACAAAATGTTAAAATGAAAAAAAAAAGACTTTAAGGGAGAACAGAGGTAGAAACAGAGAGATGAAATGGAAAAGTAAATTACAAACTTGAGAAATTCCTCTGGGGTAAAAAAAAAAGGATAAGTGAAAAATGAAAAAAACATAAATTTATTACTAGGCCGTAACAGTTTCTGCGATTGCAAAAGGCACTGTGAGGCAGAAAATGTGGTTTGAGGAGCCTTGGCTGCATCATCTCCATGATCCCAACAAGGCTTTCTGAGTAAAGAGCAACAAATAAAGCCTGAGGGATGAGCACAAGAATGTAAGTCGACTTTGTTTGGCCACAGACCGCTGACAGAGTGTAGTGTTTCTCATTAGCACCACACTGGAGCTTTGGCTCTGTGTGCAGAAACCGCCTGCCAATAAAAACCAAAGTCTTAGACACACTGTTTGTGGATATTTCCATGAATTGTGTGATCACAGGCGTACTCTCACACCACACCATGCAAATTGAGCCTGATCGGAGCACGTTCGGAGAGGTACCATTAACGACAGCAAAGACAATAAAACACGGTTTCTTTCTCCCGCCACATTACACCCGGAGCAGGAGAGTGACCCCAGAGGATGTCATGAGGAAACACTTGCAAGCTTCCTGTTCTGCGTGACAACCTTGAACTGCCCAGAGAGCATGTGGGGGAGAAAAGGTCGATGTTGTTGGAAAATGGTTCCAGAGAGAAAGAGAGAAAGAGAAAGAGAGAGCTGAATGGTGTCAAAGAATTGGTACCAGCACCAGGGCCAAGAGCAACAGTAACAGAAACGCTGGAAAGTAGGCTAGATCAACACGACCACCTACTTCCTGTTAAGAATTTTCCACAATAAGCTTCATGCTGTTCCTCGGAGTGAGGGCTACAACTCATGTTTCTTATTGTTATTGATTAATCTGTTGATTGTTTTTACAACAAATCATGGTTTATCTTTGCATGTTATGGTTTGTAATTGTTGGTCAGACAATTTACAATGTAAAAAAGTGATAAAACAGCAAATCTGTATATACAGTATGTTCTTTCACCTTGACCTCCAGCTTTAATCATTAATTCGAAAAAGAAGTTATAAACGCCGCCTTTTCTTGTATGGTGGGAATTTAGAAGAAACAGCGATTCAGTATCAGTTAAGTTAGGCTAGTCCTTATCCCACAAATAATTAATCCCAATCCCAAATCCCAAATCCCAAAAGAGTTAATGACCAGTTGGACTAAAAGTATAACAGATACATTTTAAGATTTCCCTGGACTCATTTGGTAGTATTGCAAATTCAATTCACTATGTTGAAACACATGTTACAGCTGTGGCTGCGTTTTCACATCACTATGATTAAAAACAAAACTTCTGTGGTTGAAAATACTTGAGTAGCCTACGTGCTGAGTTCTCGCCATTTCTCAGCGGCCACTTCTCTAAAAGCCCAGATGATTCGTTCGCTCTAGCTTGGGGAGGCTTTGCGGTGTGGGAAATCTTACACTAAGTCGGTATCAGGGGGGTTATCTGCGTTCAATACTCCAGACTGTTAATGATACAGAAATCCTTCACATCTGGTACGAGGAATTCATCCCCGACCAGCCCCCTCTCCGATAGCAGCGTTTCTCCATTTTAAAGTCCAGATTCCAAAGTGACTTGAAAAACCCCCACAATAATACCGAGCATGATGAAGCATGGCCCTGAGTATGTTCATACACACCCTGACAACCACTCACCGAGTTCATAAAGAGTTCATCTGCTTCCTTTGCCACATGAGAGGAGCTTTCTGACATAATTAAACTGAAGTGTACACTAATTGGGAAAACACTGTGAAGTGATTGGGTCTTTTTTTGTAATTTCACTGCCCTGTTCATCAAGTTGAAATCTAGCAATGATATCTACATCAAGAAAGAGTAAGATGGGGTCAGGAGACAGGAGCAAACTGGTCTACGATACAAGATTTTTAGTGCGGAGAACAGGAAACCAGCTGTTGACACACTATGGAAGTATCACCTTACAAAGTTGACAGGGCAAACAACTGCATACCTCGTGAATACAAATCTGATACTTACATGAATTTTTTGCTATTGTTTGGTCTCCACCAACTGCTGGGAAAAACATGTGGCTCTTCTGTGTTCACCAACTACTGTAATCACTAACACTAAATGCTGATCTGAGCATGTAGCCTGTACAGCATTTGGAAATTGGATGGTTGAGATCAGTGAGGGTGGGAAAAAAGACTTGCAAGAAGTCAAACTAGAACAATAAAAGGAATATCCTCAATATTAAAAAGTCATTTGTTCATATGAAAATACTGATTAGAGACGCTATAAACAAAACTCCAGGTTTGCTGAACACATTTGTTGAAGAAAACTAGTTGAACTGGGAAATAAAAAACAAAACCAAGTCCATTGTACATCTGTTACATGTATGTGTTTTCCTGGTTTAACTTGAACCTAAAGGACTCCCTAGACTATAGCTTGTGCTAAGAAGAGCACAATAGGTGACTACATACTACCAAGTTTCAGTTTTCCCCCATAAATATGGTAAATTATTTTAGTGTTTTCTTTGTGTGAAATGGCAATTATGAATTTTTTTGGGGGGACAAGTAGAAATTAAATCATAACATGGACATAAAGCCCAACTTTAGATCTCAATCATCATATATCATATCTTATTACATCATATCATATACAGTGGGTAAGTATTTGATCCCCTGCTGATTTTCCTTCTTTCACTGAATGAATGATAACCTTTATATGGTGATATTATTTCTGGATTTTTTTTGTTGCTAGTCTGTCTCTTTCTGTTAAAATAAACTTACCATAAAAACTATAGACCGACCATTTCTTCGTGGGGGAGTAAACTTACAAAATCAATCTTTATTACTAGTTAGTCATCAGTGGTTCCAACTAAGAGAAGGCAACGTCTGTAGCATCAGAGAAAAGAAATGAGGGAGTGTGAGACAGAGGGGGGGTCACGCATCCCAGCTGCCAGAGGAGGAAAAGGAGGGAGGCTGAGTTCCTGGCATACCTGAGAGTCAGGTAACAAACACACAGACGGGGAAGAGAGGGCAGGAGACAGACAGATGGAAAACAAGCAGGGTGGAGGTTTAAAAACACGTACGAGCCTCCCCGCTCCCCCTGCGCCAGTGTTGTGAAACCCAACTCTCTGCCCACGCTGCCTACACATTTACCCAGCTCATAGATGACAGCCTGCGTTAATGTCACCCTGCTCCTTTTACCTGTTATTACGCACAGAAAACATGTCTCGCATAAATACCAGTCTCGGCGAGATTTGCATGGACATCGAATGCACTTGACAAACCCGCACACATACGCATTCCTACCATATTTCTGTTTCCAAAATAAAAGAAGACGGGGAGAGAGAGAGAGCAGCGGGACGGATGGACAGATAAAAGTGGAAATACTCAAGTATGCTTTGACGTTGAAGGGATTAGTGTGGTTTACTCTAAAGCATTCCACGGGCTCTTAAGATTATCAATCTGCTTCCTTCCTCTCGCCCGTGTTTTTTTATGCAATCTTTTCACCAGTTTCCTAGAAAGTTGCGCAGGAACAGGACACCGTCCAGAGCAGCCGAGCGGTTAACCAGAGGCAGGTAGAACAGAACTAAGACGAATGTAGGCCAAAGGTTGCAACAGCAGGCGACCAAGATGAAGTTCATGACTGAATTAAATGGTAAATTATAGTTTAATCTGCCTTGCTGTGGAATCTCAGGCCTTAAATCCTTCCACATCTGGCATTCCTTGACTGTGCACTTAACGTTTTGTTGTCCGTCATCCCCCGAAAGTTTTGCGGTCGTGCATCTGCCTTGGCTCATGTGTGTGTGTGTGTGTGTGTGTGATCTGTATGCACAGACGTGTGCTCTTACCCACAAAGCCTTCCCGTCCGACCAGCTTCAAGGCCAGCTTGTCTGCCAGCACAGAGGAGTTGCCATGGGCGATGTTGGCAAAGGGCCCGGCATGGACAAACACTGGCGTACCCTGCCACAATAAGAGGGGGCACACAAACATACAGGAGGAGGTGAGCAAACAGCGTAACCCACAGCAACCCACGCCGGCAAAGTTAAGTAAGGACCAACCCGTTCTTTCATACTAAATTCAACATCCTTCAGTCAAACACACAGGATAAATATTGAAGTGTGGATGCACTTTGGCTGGCTCCGTGTTTGTCTAAACAGTAGGCACAAGTTAAGAGGCAGTGGACTGGCATGCCGACTTGACTGTGGGCCAGGCTTCCTTCCCCTGCTGCTCTGGATTACTCCCTAAGGGCTGGAGTGGACATACACACATACTCAAAGAGCACTTCAAGTGCAGGTGTCTGTTAACTTGCAGACGCTCGGGGCAGCACAATTACTTCCAGTTTACATTCACAAAAACGACTGACTCTGCAAGTATGAACATCGATACAACAGCAGGACAATGAGGAAAGTGACACATAGCACATGCTCATAAATGTAAATATAAATCTATTATTATGTCAAAAGTCGATCATTGATGATTTATAGACCTCGTACAATTCTGTGAAGGCTTAAAGCTTTTTTGCATTTGCATTAATACCTAGAAAGATATATCTAGATCTCAAATATTTATTTTTGATGTTTTTTAATATATCATTTGAAGGTTTTTGACCAGTATAAGTAAACTAAGGATAAACTGCAGTGAGGACAACTTTATATCAAGAACATTAATATGTTTTTTTTTTCACATCTTGTGGGATGTCCTGTGAACCACGATAATATTGTTCCTTGGGTAAGTCAACTCATGTGGCCGCTGCACGTGTTTTTATTATTGGAGTTGTTTGTGTTACTATCCAAAGATATGCTACAGGGTGCACCCGTTTACTGTGCATGAGATGAGGCCTCAAAGACGTTGAATCTGCTCCTGAATCACAATCCTTGCTGTACTCTTGAGACTTTAAAAAGGGAAATTACTGTGAAGAGTGCTCAAGAAGAAAATGGGGGGGAGCAACTGACCCATTGTTGCGTTGCCTGCGAATTCCTTGAGAAGGAGGAAAAAGGAAGGATGGGAAGGCCTTGTGCGATTTTCTAAGCTTTTGTTTGCATACCTCTCCCTCTGGCTGCATAAACAGCCTCCCATTGGGGAGTAAAGCCAGCATTTCAACAAAGCCCTGTCAAATGTTGCCACTTGTATATTTGTCTTATGTGAAGCAGTAATGTGGATTGGAGCAGCTTCTAACTGCAAGAAAACGTGTGAGAAAAAAAGGAAAGCAACGGAAGGATGGCACCACATAATGACAAAAAAAAACATCCTTTTAGTACCGTTCAATAACAACTTTTCTCACCTCCAAAGGAAAGACAACACACGTCATTTATTACGTGTATTCCCACTACTTAACTTTAACTCGACCCCATATATAGGATTCACTCTTTCCACATCCGTACATGAGGAGATAAATAAGCTGCAACAGGGTGATGACAGTGGAAATACATGAAAAGTGGACAAGAGGATAATAAAGACTGGGAAAGGGGATGAACAATAACAGGAAGATGGAGATTATTTCACTATTTCCTCTTCTAGTGGATCTCTTGTGCTGCTGCTGACCATCGTGCCAGCACAACAGAAGAGTGCCACATTAATAAAATACTCCCAGCTGAGATTTTCATTGAGCACAAGGACCCACGCCTGAAAGACTGGGCTGTCTAGACTACGCTCTACTCCCACTCCCCAGGAAAGATGCATTATGCCGTCGCTCTGTGGAACTCCACGTAGGCAGGATGTTTGAACGACGCGCAGAACGACTGAGGTCGTCTTAATAGACACGTACACAGGGGGTTTGTGTTCAGAAACTGCTACGACTCCTCCAAACGCTGCTTCAGATGGGAGAACATAGAAACACACTCTCTCTCATTCTCTCTAACACACCAGCTTCTCTATTCCCATCCATGTCCGTTTAACACACACACTAACAAGCGGAGAGAGGGCACAGAGAGCACGGGCGGTCAAGCTCCATGGAAAATTCTCATGGAGCTCTGAGGCCCCGTTGGTCGCGATACCAGTTCCCTGACCAAAATCACAGGAAACCCACACAGGAAACAGTTTCACACAACAGGGCCGCAATGCTTCCTCCGAAAAAACATAAAGTAACCAAATCTCAGCTGAATGCAACACTCCACCCCCACTACACCCTTGAAAAACACTAAATCTGGGACAGTCTATTTATTTTACCCACCCAATAGCCATGTAATCAAGCTTTCTGTTCAAAACCAACAAAGAACTAACAAACGCAAAATAGCTCTGCAACAACAAAAGAAAGACAAAACTGTTATCAGAAACATGATAACATTTTTTAAACTGACCCCCCAGTTTGGGAGCCACTGTCAATATAACATTTACACAAAATATGATGCAAAAGTTAATGAGGCGACATGCAAGTCTGTTCATAACTGAAACCTAAAGGTGTCAATATTTCATCTCTTAATCGTTGCATGTAAAGGCTACTCCTATTTATGCTCGCTAGCCGGCAGCCACATGATTGATTACTTTGAAGCCCACACTCTCATCCCTTAGTTGAGTTAGTTAATGGGCCAGCAGTTCATAAACTTGTTTCTTCCATTAATGGGGCTCCTGCTTAATAGAAAGCAGACGAGATGTTGCTGGTTAATGCAATAACCTTCAAACTCCGCTCCCCCTCCATTTCTCCATCCATCACACCTTGAGGGTTGGGTGTTTTCTTTCTAGTACAGGGGGACAGCCTAGGGTCAGCTATGTGTATGTGTGCGTTTTGTGCACATACAAGAACTGTTTATGTGCCTGTGTGATCACATGTCCGCTGGTCTCTCAGGCTAAATGAAAAGCAGATGCTGCGAGAGGCGGGCTTATGGTATAAGTTGTCACACCCAAATTGAACCGTTTCCTCGGGACAGTATGTATGAATTTGGGAGCGGGCGGCCTCCTGTCTCGGAGCTCCGTCTGCCCTCTGCACACTGCTAAACTGCTATTAAGATAAGGAGCCATGGGAGGAAAAGGTTAATCTATCATCCTTTCTTAAAAGCCATCAGTGAAGCACTTCTCTGACAGCAGAGGTAGAGCAAGGTTCAGTGCATGGCATGCTTTCTTCTTCCGTCTGGACTGGCAACCAATTAATCCTGACACATATTCCTCAGAAGACGCCACCTAGAGCAGGATAATGACTTTTTAATTGGGGTTATGTGCGTGTCTCACCTCAAGGGTCTGCATCAACGTGGGTTTGATGGCATCTTTCATTAACACCGCCAGAGCGCCGCTCACACCCTGACGGGAAGAGAGAAATATGAGGGTGGTGGCTGAAAACGAGAACAGGTCATCAAGATCCAAACAAAAAAATTAACCTCACTAATACGAACAAATGATATCGATATAATAAAAGCTTAAATGGTTATAGATGATAAATGATAACCCTTTATAGGGCAACACTGCAAGTAAAGCTTGTGTTACCAAGAAACTGCCGTGTCAGCAATCTGGACCCACTTACACACATATATAATGTACACAAAGTCATACATTATATTCCCACTGGGTCTGGCTCTTGAGGTGTGGTGGCATTTTTACATCGTGACTAACCAGACTGATGTAAGTTAATAGGGGATCCTCCTGTGCAGCTCTGAAATAACACAGGCTGCAGTTTTCTGTAGGGAAACCACAGCCAGCTGACCCCACAGACGGATCAGGCAAGAGGTGCTAAAAGTCTGACGAACATCTTAATCACAGGTTACACCTAGATTAGACACCGTTTGGTGAGTGGGAAGTGTACAGTGTTTGGAGCAAGATTGGAAAGGGGGCAATTTTGTAGGTTAAAGGGTTGTCACAAAATTGCAGAAAGGATAATAGATGAGGACTTTTTGTGCACACACTGAAACACAAGATTTGTCCTGATCACTGCTTGTGTCTTTGTTACTCTAAAAAAAAATTGTGACAAAGTCATTTTGAAATAAAAAGCAAAGCAAATAGACAAAACTAGTGCTGAACTGAAAAAGGATGCAAAAACCTTCACAGCTTTGACAACATGCATGTAACATTAAGAGGAAAAAAAAAAAGATGTTAATGGTCAAAACAAATTTAAGAAATAAATTCACCAATTTGCAAGGAGACAAATCTATTGTTTGTATTCATGTAAGTCATACTTAACATAACCTTAACACAATTAAGTTTGATACTATAACTACATACTGTATGTTTGGGCAGTTCTTTCATTATTATCAGAGAGATAAACGAATAAATATTGTTAGCCGTGTTGTAGTATGTTGGAATTGAGGGATTTTCACTAAAACGTGGTGAAAATGTTGCCGTTTAGCTGATTCTGCCAGCACCCATTTATTATCAAATTAAATGTGATTTAATAAAAACGACTGAACCGACTCTCATCTCAAAATTCATAACAGCATATACGGTACAACTTTTACTATCAAAAATGTAGCGCGGGTCAATGCATAACAAGTAATCTTCACGCTTCTTTCTGCATTTTCATGGATCAGAACTTTTAAAAGATTAAGTGGAGCAGATTCAATATTTTTCTAGAAACTCTGAGATGTAGTGATGATAAGCCAACTGTGAGACTTGCCAGAGTTAAAATTCCCACACTGCCTGAATGAAAAGACCACACAGTTATACACACCAGGTCCTCTGTGGTGATGGGCTGTCCAGAGCGGCTGGTCCCCACCACCATGCGCGCCAGTCTGTTTCTCATGTCCTCCAGGCCGTCTGCCAGAGCCAGGATGGCCATGATCTCGCTGGCCACGGCAATGTCAAACCCAGTCTAGAGTGGGAGAAGAGGATAATCATACACAATGTAAACCACAGGGAAAACAACAAGAACTTTTTGTGCCTTGCTGTGGCCACTGCAGCTGGTGGATCTACAAAAAAAAAATCAAATTTCACTTAAAATGAAATAGATAAGCAGAAATTCTGTAGTTTCATGGCTGTTACTGTGGGAGATCATGTGAAGGCTGGCACCTATTTTCCAAATAAAATAAATTAAATGAAATGTCTGACCTCTGAGTAACTCTTCAGACCACAGTGCTATAGTGATTGCACCATGTGAATACAAACTGGCAACTTTCCACAGGGACTGGCAGATGGAGGATGAACTGTACACAATAGTCACCAGATTTATCACATGGCCAAGAGAATACAAGTCTTATGAACACACGGAAAGTGATGATTTAAGGGGAGAAATTAAACTAAAAAACATGTTAAATTCATTTTTTTGATGGGACCTTCCCTCTTGATTTACATCAAAATAACGGGAAGAGAAAGAGACAAACAAGAAATGAAAGAAAAGGAGTGAATGAGAGCTACCCACGGGGATGCGTATGGAAAACCAAAGAAGTCTCCATTCCACACCAAAAAAAGAAACATTAAGTTAAACCACATCAATCCACCAAGGAACACAACATTTCTATTCCCACTCCCTGTGATAATACCCTGAGGGGCTATAGTGTATCCAGTACTGGAGGAAGGTGGAGGACTCAGGAATGAAAGGGAAACAGAGTGGATGAACTGATGGCGGTAAATGTAAGCATATGCTGACCTAGCTTAGAGGTTCTTCCAGGTGTGTGTGTGTGCGTTGTGTGCGCGCATGTGTATGTGTATGTGTGTGTGTGGATGGGTGGGTCATTTTTCCCTTTCTTTAAACATTTGCTTTCACTAAGGCCTGCTAGCTTCCCATTGAGGTGAAGTGTTTATTTACAGGATTTCATTTAGCTGTCATTACAGACATGTGGGTAAAATACATCTGGGCTTTATCATGGGCACGAGGGAGGGAAACTGAGAGGAGCATGTGTGTGTGTGTGTGTGTGTGTGTGTGTGTGTGTGCATGTGTGTGTGCTTTCAGACACAACCCTTCATCATTTTACTGTACGACTATTGAAAAACACACATCTGATGCCATGTTAATAATAATTTTACACCCATGTTAAAGACACAGATCAGGAGAGCCTCTGCAGTGACTGTGGAGGCTTCAGTCCAGATCGGATACAGTGCTCATACTCAGTTTATCATATACAAATACACAAAACCAAGCATGTGAGTGAAAAATATTTTTAAAATAATGTTGTAAATTCAGACTTTTTGAGATTATAAAGGCATGGATGTTGCATACCTCTCTGATCTGTCCTTTTTCAGTGCTCGCCTGTCCAACCGTGATTTTCCTCAAGAAACGGTCGTTTGTGTCAACAACTGAAACACAAAGAGAAAAAGTCAGTTTCATTTCCTGCGACATTTCTCATAAAATCGTTGGCTTAAAGTTTTTATGACTGAATAATATGACCTGTTCTAGTGGTTAAACTGCCAAAACATACACAACAGACAAGACATGAGCCTTAAATAAAGTAGTAAAACGTAGTGTGATGTGCCAGACATGCAGAAGATTTAGCAGCCTGAATGTGACAAACTGTAAAAATCAATTTCCACACGTTGTTAAATGGATAAAAATGCACATCCACAGGCTTCAACGCAAATAAAGCCAGTGACTGACAAAGGGAGAGATTCTTATCTGTTATTGTGAGTAGGTGCTGACACACACAAAGTGCTTATTGCTACAAGGGATTGGCTACTTTAAAAATTCTTTCACTCAGCACTGAACCTATTCTCTGATAACAAAGTTAAAAATCAGTTGTTCTGGGACTTTGCTGTCGTTACAACCATCCACGAAAACCACAACAGTCAAACATCATTCATGCTGGTTTGATAAAATGAAAGGGAAAGTGGAAAAACATGGTTTGTCTCATGAACACACAGACACACAGTCAACGCCCACACAACATTAGGCGGCAAATCTGTTTTTAATCTCCAGGGTTCGTCTCTTAAGAATGCCCCGTGGAGCCCCCGGAGTAAATACCACATCAGTCATAGCAGCACCCGGCTGGTTGTTCTCACTAACAACTTTAAACCAACACGGCTACCACCGAGGTGGCTGTTCCCACTCATACCATACCAACATCTATCATCCCCTCACTTATAACTGCAACGCTTCTACATAATATGTATTGATTCTACTATAACATAGCGACATAAAAAGGTATCAATGCCAATTTCCATTGATGACAAATCAAAAAATATGACAATACTTATTTCAGGACTGAAGAACATTACTTCTAATTTAAGACTGTATGTGACCTTCTTCACTAAGAGACTGACATTAGGGCTGTGTTTGTCTTTGATAACAGCAAATTAGATTTGGTCAAAACAAAAGTCATGATATCAGTATTGAGTATGAGTAAAATTTGGCTCTCTTGAAGAGTCAATCTCATTCATATCACTGTCCATGCGAAATCTCCACAATTGCCAAAGGTCAGTTTGTACCAGTTTAATTGTTAGTATCAAAACCACATGGCATCTGTGCTTCAGTAAATAAATAATAGGTCACTCTGACTGGTCTGTGTGACTGGTCCGCATACCCCAAATATCAAGGTGAGAAACAAAAGTAATACATTCTGCAATCTGTGATTTGAACATGTGTAAAGTTGCAGATGGAACAAAAACATTGACTGATGATTGATGACTGACTGGAAAAAAGGGGATTCTATAATTATGACACATAGAACAGTTTTTTTAAGGTTTTGGATGAGGGGAAAGTGGTGAGGTGTTTCACGTTAATACCTCTCTGCCAGGTGACCTTGGAAGGGTCAAGGTCAAGACGGACAAAGGCGCTGACTTCCTCTGGTGTCAGAGATGCTGGGTCTTTTTTATTGATGCCGAGACGCTGGAATTGAAGAGCAAAAAAAAAAGATCACTGAATTATTTCTAAGAGATTTCGGAGAAAATTATGCTTAAGTGCAATTTTGCCTTTTTGCCTCTGTCTCCAGATCTCAATCCTAACTGTGGCACTAATGCTAGATGCAGCAGTTTATTTGTCATCTTGTGATAATGGTGATACTTCAACCACTTGAAATCAAAGTTGGATGCACACATTATCCAAGAATGCAAAAACAAATCCAGACCAAATGACTATGAGGCAATCAACCCACAGTCGGGTTCAAAAGGTTCACCAGGAGTGCTCTGTTTAAAGCCACAGCTCTTTATCTCTCAATTTGTCCATTAAGATCAATAAATATTTTATAGTCTTTTTAACTTCTCATTCCACAGACCTTTATCAAACAACACACGAAAACAACAGATGACATATGTTGTATCTATCTACTCCCTTTTTATCTATGTAGAAAAAGGTTTGTGTTTTATCTGTTAAGAATGATGTCACGCATTCTTCATCAACAATAAATAAAATGGCATTACTCACAGTCATGAACGGAGACAAGAGACATAAATATTTGGCAATGAGGAGGAGTGTGGAACATTTTAGAGAGGCCAACTGAGGTCGCATGGTGAAGATACAACGCAACAATCTTATTGGTCAGTATCTGCGGTTCGCACCTGTGGTTTTGGTACTGCAGTGTTTTAAAGACTTACATGAAGCCTGGAGATTTGAATGGGAGAAAATCTTCGGACTCCATTCACAGAGGGGACCAGTCTATTAAACAGAGCCTTGGAGGTATAAGACAAAACAATTGCATTAGTGGAGGACAGTACATTTAACTGCATCTGGGAGGAAATTCAATTAAGTTCATGAATTGGATGCATCAAATTGAATACACAATTGTACCAAATGAAATTGCAATTATTGGTTAATAGTCATTGTATCTGTTTCATGTATACGCTGTGAATATTTGTGACATTTCACGATAACAATTGTTTGTGTGCGCATACAGAGGATTGCTGACTGAGTTCATGTGTGGAGCAATAAGAACTAGTCACATACACCTGATCGCTGAAATTGTACAATGTTCTTTATGATCGTTTATATATTACCCTTCATCAGCTACCCTCTCCTTCTTTTCTTTTGAGCTTTAATTATTTATCATATTTCTGAGTGCAATACGTCTGTTTTTGACAGTTTATAAATACTGTTGTGCATTTTGTACAAATCACACAGACCAAACAGTTTTTCACAGTCTGGCGTAAGAATATGTTTTCACAGAATGACATCATCACATGGTCACCTTGTCTGATTGCGTTGCCTCGTGGAGCATCCTGGCATCAATAGCTGCCGCCACCAGGTTGTTGGCAGCTGTGATGGCATGAATGTCCCCAGTCAGATGGAGGTTAAACTAAAGGACAAGGTGAGAGGAAAATGAAAGAACAAATTAAGAAAAGGAAAAGAAAGTAATGGAGGCAGCAGTAAACATGTGAAACAGTGGAAATACTGTAAAACCATCTACAGCAAGAAGGCAGTAATTTTGGTATCACATGGTAAATGTGGCTTCAAACTAAATTATCCTCTAATAGTTTAGACTCTGTCCCTTTGGTCTTGGAGAATATCATAACTCATATTCTCTCCGTCTGGCAGGAGCCTTTTCGATTTAAAGGAAACAAAACATGATATCTTTTTACACAAGTGCAGGGAAAAGATGGAGGTGGAAGAGAAAAACTGAAGGAAAAAAAAGCTGGTGTTTTGATATGAGGAAAAGGAGTCTGGAGCTTTGAAACGCCTCTTGCCCCTCCCTCCCTCTCCTCTCTCTCTCTTTTTATGGACTGTGCCTTTAGTCACAGGCGATGTTATGCCACATCTCCAGGGGTTGTGAGTGCGCACATGTGTGTGTTTTTGTGCAAGCCGATGGGAGTCCCTGCACGTCTCAAGTCTTTGAAGCGAGTGCTAATCCTGGTAGGGGAGCACTGGGAGTCTGTCTGTGTGTCTTACCTCCTCCATAGGAATGACCTGGGCATATCCCCCTCCTGCAGCTCCCCCTAGGCACAAAGAAGTGGTAGCACAGTCAGAGGCAGACAACAGGACAGGGGACACACAGAGGAGGAATGCTGAGTGGTGGACTCTGGGTGAACTATTGCACCCCTGCACAGAATATATAGCAGGGTATGAAACGCTAGCCTCACACTGACAAAGATATCTTATCACACAGTTATTGACACATTCCTAAATGCTACATTGGGCGCCGGTCTCTGGCCTTGGGTGTACAATAACATTCACTCTTTGAAACTGCTGGACATCTTTTCAGACATGAAAATACAAGTCCTTCAAAGATTATGACTGCAGTAATAACAGTTTTCTCACAAAATAGACATTTGGAGAGTAACATAAGCTTTGGAGTGAACATCCTCAAAATGAGAGGTTTCTCAATTGTACGGTATATAGCACAGAGAGGTGAAGGTAAACGTTTAAAACAGGATATGGAAGTATTTGTTGCTGACCTTTAACCCCAAAGGTGGGTCCCTGAGAAGGCTGTCGGAGGCAGGCGAAGGAGTTGAGTTTCAGATGGGCAGACAGAGCCTGGACTAGGCCAATGGTCACTGTGCTTTTACCTTCACCCAGTGGGGTGGGAGTTATGCTGCAAATACAGAAAAAGAGAATGCTTTACAATTTCATATTTCTTTTTGTTGTCGGTAGTAATAAATTAATGTATCTATATGCATTTACGTCACAGCTACAGTTATCCTGCAGCCAATGTGTAAGAATATATGAACTACAAGTCATAATTCATAGATAAATCACCACTGGTGATTCACCAGGGAGGAAATATGATAAGCAACAAAAAAAAAAGAGTAGATTGAGAGTGAAACTCACCCAGC
Source organism: Trachurus japonicus (assembly GCF_045865225.1). Classification (NCBI taxonomy): domain Eukaryota; kingdom Metazoa; phylum Chordata; class Actinopteri; order Carangiformes; family Carangidae; genus Trachurus; species Trachurus japonicus. Next base: position 15,214,394 of record NC_140930.1, read on the forward strand.
AACCAGTACATATTTCCCATCAGGCTGTGCATGAAGGCGGTCCAACAAGGAAAGTCGGACCTTGGCTTTGGTCCTGCCATAGGCTTCAAGCTCTTCTGGGAGCAAACCAACCTCCTCGGCCAGCTGATCCACTGACTTGGGTGTCTGAGCTCTGGAAATCTCTATATCACTGAAACAAAACAGAAAACATGACAAATCATTCATGATATATTTACACATACACATAAGGACAACATCGTGAAGATGGATGGTGGTCTCTACCTTGGTACAGGCATCAGGGGCTGGAGTTTGAGACTGCGCAGATGCCAGGGACGATACTGCTGCCCCTGGATCCACCGACTGCAGCTACGCACCACGTTCTAGTAGATCAACAGAGGAAACAATGAGAACAGCAATGGGAATGAAAAAGACAGATCATCATACAGAAATAGGGTGAGAGCAGAGACAGAAACAAGGAGATGCACCTGTGCTCTGTAAGCTGCAGTGAGGGACCCTAATCCAGACCTTGAGGAGATCTCAATATCAGGTTCATCTATATGAAAAAAGTTAAGATTAATATTCATGTTGAGCAAAAATATGCAGGTGCACAGAATCTGACCATTCATAAAACATAAAACACATGCTGTGTCCCACCATATGGTATAGGAACACCCTCACAACCACACCCAAATGATCATACAGCTAGCTACACTGTAAACAGCAAAGACTGCTGTAAAATCTACTCCTACTATTAAAGACCTGGATGAATGCTTCCTGACAGGAAAGTAGCAAAGAGGTTTGAAGAAATAATTCATGTGCAGTTGTGAGGTTTACAGCAGCCAAGGGTATGATGGTGTTCCTTTTAGACTACAGCTCAGATCCACACAGAGTGATTGTTAGGACTGTCACGACACAATCAACATTACCTGATGACAGGGTGAAGTCACAGTGAATGACAGCAGCCCCCGGTCTAAACCAGGTGGGTGGCACATCCGTATCCCCTCCCCCCAACAGGACCACGGCATCAGCCTGCATCACCTGGAAGAAGGGGAATAAATATGAAGAGTTTTAAAAAGATTGATACAAGAATGGTAAAAAAAGAAAAAGAAAAATCTAGATAGAGCTTGCGGTTTCAATCATATAGATGTGTGCTATGTATGATAGACATTATTATCTGTCATGACGCAAAAAAAATCTCAGGAAAAATATATCTTGTTGGACTCAACTTTGTTACAGCTAGTCATATTTTATGACATTGCGTAGACTGACCCCATGTGGTGAACTAATAAAACTGCAGATACTTTAACTGATGTCACTAAATAATACAATAATAATACATAAGATAATACTTTTTTAATTATATAAAAACAATGGTATTAATAGTATAGCAGACCCCTAAACAATCAAACTCAAGCCTTCACCTATCAGGCCAACAGGAGGCAGGATGAGAATGATGCTTATAAACTATTATGGATGTAAAAGTGATGGAAAATGAAATGACAATATCACACATGCATGCAAACACACCTGTCTCTGCAGGCTTTTAGGGTTCCAGTTACTCTTGAGAGTCACCATGCCACGTCTCTCAATCAGGCACTGCATGGCCAAGCTGAGGGGTCCGTCTCCTCCGACCAACAGCACTGATTTTCCCTCTAAAGGAGCATCTGCAGAAATGTTTGAATTCAACATTAGGAATTGAAACTTACTCAATGCATCAGGTGATCTGTGTCAAGCTCATGTGTTTATGGTTAGTAGTTAAATGCTCATCTTCTGGACATGGAAGACAATAAGGCCTTCAAAATAAATTGCCAGACTTTATTTGATAATTGAACACCCTATTATGTCATAATTTTAAGACATTATCATGTATGTTGAAAGACTGCGCACTAAAGAATCTGCACTACTTGCATGAGGGACACTCAAAATAACTGTGACCCATAGACCCTTACTCTACTATGACATTTGACCCTTACCCTCTTGACCCCAGCATGCGTCTCAAATTGATTCCTAGTTCAGTTGTTAGCTGGGTTAGGCAGCCATTTTCTAGGGTGTCTCTTGTGTGATATGTATTATTGCTTATGTATTGACATCTACTGAACATGTATTTACTGAATCCATGTCATTTTTGATTCTCTACATTATTTACTCTCTTTTTTTTTTACACACCTGACCCAAGTCTTTCTCACAAATTCTGATTAGGTGTACCTACGTAACCTATATACGGTGTCCACACTGAAAAAGAATATAATTAAATATAAATTATGTCAAAGATATTGCTGATCTCTCTTTTAAAGTTTACAGCAAATGTGCTCATATAGACTGTGATGTTAATAACTTTAACAATAACTATTAAGTAGTAAGTAAGTAGTAGTAAGTAGCCTATCAAACCACGACCAGCAGCCTGAACTATTGACATGAAGCAGGTTAGAAAGTTAGAATCCATTCATTCGATGCGATTGGGACACGGTGACAATGTATCACTAGGTTTAGACAGCTGTAGATAATAAAAAATACTAGTAGGTTTTGCTGGGCTGCAACAACTTTTTTAACTAATTATTTCTTCCAGCTACAGCTGTGGTTCCCATGCTCTGATAGCTCTAAAGAGTCACCACAGATGTAAATACCTGACATTACATACAGACAAATAAAAAATTACATGGAAAACGCAAAAAATAAATTGCGAAACAGGATGACAGTGCCCCCATGCATAGTCACTGAGTGGTTTCATGAGTATGAATATAATGTGAATCAGATGATACTGCCTACACAGTCACCAGATCTCAACATCTAAGGCAGATCATGGTCCAGTGTGTCTGTGCTCCCCACCCCCATCATCAAGACACCAAATGAAGAGTTTAGAGACTTGTAGAATCAAAGCACCGGGGGGCCCATCGCAATACTGTGACACTTGGTTGTTTTTGCTTTATCTTGTCCCCTAAGTGTTTGTGTAGTTTGTCCTTTTTTTTGTTATGAGTCATGCCATTTTAAGGAGTTACAGTATTGCCATAAAAATTCAAAAACAACCAAACATGGGACCAATTTCCTTTAAAAGAGACTCACCATGTTTTTCCAGTAGATCCAGGACAGCGTTGGCTACAGGTGACACAAATCCTTTGCTCAAATCTCCTCGTACCAAACGACCTATATTCAAATCTGACATCCTATTGCAAGACAAAAATGGACATAAATATGTAAATATATCAAAGCCAGAAAGCTAGTCACCTATTATTGGTCTGTATATCAACAATATTTGTAAACTGTCATGGATAACAGGGTCGTGTACCATTAAAAACTTGGAATAAAAAAAGAATAAGCAGCATAATGTATGTATTAGCATTACAACTTAACATGTTACATTATGTATTTTTATTTTAAAACATAAACCAACATAAACTAGCTTTCTGCAGTAAATTACAAGCACCATACTGTACATTTCAGCTTTTTTCTACAGCAGAACTTAAACTAATTTGTATGAATGTGCCTTACAGATCGACCTCAGCTGAACCAGTTCTCTTCAATTCCTGATGATTGTGAGGGGTGCCTCGGTAATTTTCTCATTCACTTTGTCTTAATTCTCTGCAGCCCTTTTTGATTTGCGCAGAAATTTAAAGCACCACGAGAGTAAATGCATTTATCTCTGCAGAAACATACACTGCTGATGCTATTTACCTCTCCAGCAGCAGCTACATAAAATCATCCACTGAAACATTTGTTCCCATGAGGAAGTGATATATGTACTGCTAAGTGAAAATGAGAAACTTAGCTATCATATAGTTTCTTTATGACCTTATATGGCCTTTACCCGTCTATATCCTTCTCAGGTTTCAGAGCGTCAAGCACCCGGCTCGTGAGCGCCGCTGGAGGAAGGTGGAGGTAGACACCGTGCACCCTGGGATCCTCGTTCAGTTTCAACACCTCCTCTACAATCTGCATGAACACAGATAAAAACAGATACAGAGATTCAGTATAGAGCTTTTCTGCTGACTGGGCAAGAATAAAGATGGAAATCCCAGAAGGATGAAAAAGAGAGGTGATTTTTTGGGGGGAAAGGTGTGTGAAAGTAGAGCAGTAGATCAGTAGAGCAGGAGAGTCCTCCAAAGGTCGGGAACCGTAATGTAAATCTTTCACTGTCAGCTGAAATTCCTGAGCTATTCCCAGCTGTTTCCGCTTTCTGTGAGCATCAAGAGTCAGCTTCCAGCTTGGAAAAGGAAGCCTACAGCTGAGATGGTGATTCCTATGTCCAGTTATAATGTGATGGAAAACGTTTTATAAAAACATAACCTATGAAGAATCTATGGAGTACATGAGTTTGGAAATGGAGGATTAGTCATGCAACAGTGGAGAAATACTGACTTACAGTTGAGTAATTGTTTAATGGAATAAAGCTCGTGTGAGACTCTGGATTATCTTGATTGTTCACACACAACCACGTTGATCACATGTGGGGTTGACAAACTGCCAGAGGGAATCGGCAAATCATGCACTGACATGCTAAACAATCACAGGGTAGTAGGAGTTTGTATGAGTAAGAGTTTCAGTTTAACTTACTTCATCCTCACTGCATTCTTTACCCAGACAAATCTGAGTGACGTTCAACCCAATCTGTGGACATATGGGCGGACATACGGACATTGAAGTGTTCGAATGGTTTGACAACACAGAAAAAAAATAAGCAAACAAAAACACAGCAGGAGAGAGCAAGTTACCTTTCCTGCTATTTTCTTATTGATCTCCAACAGGTTGTCGTCTTCACCTAACTTTGAGATGAAATCGGCACAATGAGAAAAACACACAAACCTGATCATACATGCTCCAATTATGTCAAAAGGTAAAGTCAGTCCAAAAAAAAAAACATGAGGCCTTATCTGCATACCTGAATAATGGCCATCAAAGGTTGGATTGATGGACTTCGTCTCTGCAGGGCCACCATGGCCTCCTTGGTGCTCTGAACCACTTCCCTGTGAGAGAAGTCAAGCCAAACAGATACATGAGGTCAAAAGGGCAAACACAAGGGGATTTTAATATTGTCACCACTTTAATTGTGGAATAACTGGCAGAGAAACATGAAATAAATAATTGTAAATTGAGCCCAAATCTCTCTCAATTGCCTCATGTAAATAAAATAACTTAAATTAGGACGTGGCCATCCACCCATAGGCCATCCCTGTGTCCACGTGACAAAATGAGGTGGAGTCAACATACTAACCTATTGTTCACAATGTAAACATGAACTACAATAAATCCAACTGTAGCAGCCAACATGCAACACAAATGACATTAACATCTAACTCAGTGGAGTGTGACCCTGTTTAACAATCGCCCATTCATTCAAGAGTGTTTTAACCCAGTTCCCTACATATTCAGCCATATTTTTACACATCCTATGTCTGGCAACAGCGACGTGAAGTTACATCAGCTGGCCGCAGACCCTCTGATGTTACCGGGGACACGTGCAGATCTGGCCGCTTGCCAAGAACCAAAACGCGGCAGAAAACCGACAATCGCTTTGTGTCAATTCAGCCTAAAATACTACTAAACAATGTAAAAATGTCAATAAAATAACAAAAAAATGTGGAAAACAACACGTAGAGACAACGGTAACTGAGTGATGCGTGATTTTTTAGTGATGTTCAACACTTTTTTGTGTGTGTCTTGCCTCAGAGAAGTGTCGCATTCAAAGGCATCCTCCTTCCGGGACTGTTTCCCAAAGTTGTCGGCCAGTTTTCGGCTGGTTCCTCGGTTGGTGGCGTCGCTCGCTGCCCGGAAAATCAACCGGCTACCGGCGGCTGCAGGACCAGCGGCGGGTAAGCATCTCCTGGACAAGCCGCTGACCCTGCTCCTTGGCTGCATCCGGAGATTGCTGCAAGCACTGCGGATTATAGACAACTTCATGGTGGTGGTTGTTGTTGTTGTTTTACTTCCAAGTCTGTCCTCTGTTTGTTTCTGTTGTTGCCGTAGCCGGTGAGGACGTCAACCCCCTGGGAGGAACAAAAAGAAAAGTTGTGTGTGGAAGAAGGCGACGGGGTCCTGGTGGTGGTGAGGTGCGTTGACTTCAGGGACAGTCGGAAATGTGAACATTCAGAGGGGCTGGCGCTCGTGAAATGAACAACCACCATAAATAGGCTACAGAGAAGAAAGAGGCGGCATATGAAACATCCATGTGATGTTTTGGGGGGTCAGAAAATGTACATGTCACGTTCTCAAGATAAGACCTACTAACTGATTTTAGCGATTAGCCTACACAAGAAAAACGCTGTCTTAACGTTTCCTTCTCGGTTAAAGGCCACAATTTAAAATACCCACCACCTTTGCACAGGGTCTACTCTATACCTTATTATTAAGTAGGGACATGGAGATACTCGCTTCTAGTTGCCTATTACAGAGTCCCCTGAAGGACTGAATTTGTAAATCAGAGTTGCACTTGAACGCATCAGTCTCAAAGGATGGAAGCTGCACCAACATGCACAGTCACGTGATACATTGACACAGAAAGAGAGGGTCAGTTCAGGACACCTGGGTTCACAGTATGACCTGCATTCATTTAGGACTATGACCTTACAAAAGGCTATGTTTTTTACTACCTTGACATATTCGCCCAGCGTCAGATCCTCTAGTCTGATAATGTAGCCTAACGTGACAAATGATGCAAAAAGGTTAGGGGCTGGCCCCACAGAGATAATTTAGGCTGAATTATTAACTTCTGGAAGGGGGTCCTTTGAGGATAAAGAGTGTTTACAAAGATCCTTGAGGCAAATATGTGATTTCTGATGCTTGGATCCATCTATTATCTGTACATGGTCATGGAAGGCTGGAGCCGACTCCAGCTGAATAAGACTCAGGACAGATTGCAGATTCGGCACAAGACCAAGATAAAGAATTAAACCACCCGACTCACTCACTTAAGAGTTGCCATTTTATGTAGCCTATTAAGGTGTCTTTGAGATGCAAACTTCACACAAGACTAGAGCATTCTCACTGTGAGGCCACAGTGCTAACCACCACATACTGAGTCACTCCTGATGCTGTGATAGATACATTTTACTTGATTTGACTTTCCCTGATGTTAAAGGATGTATTCACTGTGTAAATAGTGGAAGAGAGACAACTGAAAGGGTGGGGTACTTTCCTGGAGGCGCCACAACCAATTGCAGTAACAGTTTTGAGAATTTTAATGGGTTGTGATAATAAATCGATGGAAAAATGTATCTTTAGAGGATTATATAAATGCCTAAGATTCATTCATCTATATGTAAATACTTAAAGATAAAATACTTAAAGTGTTTTTGTGTGTATGTGCTGTGTATTACAAGTATGTCTTTTTGTATTATTATCTGAACAAGTGTTGCATGAAGACACTTACCAAAAAATAAAAAATACTACATTTTCCACAATTACACTGCACACTCTCTGCTGTGCCCTGTTCAAGCTGAAAAAGGACAGCTTAAAAATACAAAGCAACAGTAAAACAGAGCAAAGCCACAGTGAAGTGGCTCCCCATGGAAACAGACTGGGTCAACTAGAGGAGGAGGCCATGGGAGAGGACATCCAGCTCCTGATGCTGCAGCCAGGTAGCTACGTCACATCAGCTGTTCATTTTGACTGAAATATAACTCAATGTGTTGTTGAACTGTATTGCATTGCATTGGGGTTTCTATTATTATTTTTGCCCACCCAATTTACGGGGGTATAATAAACAGGCATGCAATTATGCGAAACAGTTCAACAGCACCACAAACTACATACTCAAAATGATCAAATCAACACCTCTCTGAAACATTAAAACAAAGTCTGAATGGTATAGACTCACAAAGGAGGATTTATCACAGAACCATTGCATTAGGCCTAGACATGCAGTTAGTTTTGGTTAGGTGTAGGCCTACCTATGTAGACTGAAGTGCAAATCAAATGCGTCCAGTTCCTGCATTTTAAGATATCAAATAATAATAGGCTACTTGTTGCATTGTATTTGGCTAAAAGGTCATTTATTTCAATTTATTTTATAAATCTATGTTACCAGTGGGATGTGGGATATATGAGGGGGCGTGGCAGAAGAAAACTACACATGATGGCACCGCCTTGTCTCACTCTGCTCCTGAACAGTCAGGTCGCCTTCTGTCTCAACACTCAGATAAACCTGTCCACAGCAGCGACTTTAGACCAGGGGACAAAGATGATGTGATTGGTAATTAAAAGTCGTCATCGTGATAACTTCACAGAGAGAAGTCTCCAACACGTGTCCTGAGCTAAGCAATAACTACTTATTTTTTTCTACCCGTGTATAAAAAAGAAAGACATGTCCTGTGTGTTTAAATTGGCACTCACTCGACACGCACACACCCCAGCTGTTCACACCCCGTCTTGTCCAATTGAGACGCAGCGTCACTGCAGGGCCAAACCGACCGGGCCTCATTCCGGAAGTCACATCATTACATGGCGTGGCCCAACGCATCAACCTGACAAAGCCACAGTTGAACACGGGCTGTTGCTCCAAAGATAGCTGCGTTACGCATCTAGGGCCTCTAGTTTGTGCTCACCTGTGTATGATGGTGCTGCGGCCCCGCGGCCACCTTACATTCAAGGACAGCGTTTGATACCTGTGGACATCTGAGCGACACAGGTGAGGATCTATTAGTCGTGCCGTCATGAATTAATTTGAGTAGACTTGTCGTAACTTCAGCCAGCTGTTGATGGTAGCCACAGGAACTGTTGGGAATGCTCATGATGTTGATGTGTTGATGGCAAATCTGTAGAGAAGACAGACACAAGGCTATGACCAAAATATATAGGCTAGTGAGCTAAACTTGTTAAAAAACAAAGCAGAACCTTCCTTTGTAATTTCTTTCAAAATAACTTCACCATGTGTGTCCTGAATGTACCTCATCAAGCTGAAAGGTACCCACAAAATGCTTAAATATTGCCAAGTTGTTAATGTTGCAGTAGTCTTGAACAGTGATTTCTGACATGTTGACTTGTGTCTGTGTCAGAATTGGTAAATTCTAATATTTTATCAAGTAGATTTTAACACAGTAAGGATCTGTTAATGGATTGTGTTATTGGCCAGCAAAAATAGCAAAAATAAACAAGAGTTCCTGGTGTTTGGTCTAAATAGCCTTTCAAATGCCTTCTAATGATGTCATTAGGGTCATTATTGCACATAAGAAAAGTTTTAGATAGATAGACGGATAGATATATAGATAGATATCCAAAGTCTGACTTGTATTGTCCGATGCCCCAGTTAGAGATGAAGAGTTAAACTGGATGTGTGGGTGAAGACGTCAGACAGATCTAAAGTTAACAGAACTAGTTTGGTGAGAAGCAACACCTTGGACTATTCTTTGGGGAACCTGTTAGGCCACTGACTGGTACTGGGTGGGATGTATCTGAAGGAAGAAAGAACATACTTTTGAACAGGCAAGGCAGCTTGAAATAGACAGAGGAGATGTTTGTTTTGTCAAAGCAGTCTGGATCTGGCTTTGATTTTGTTTCATTAATCTCTGCATAGCAAAAAGTCAATTCCAGCTCCCTTTTATTTATCCATCTTTACTTTCGTGTGTTAGAAGAAAGATAAACAGACAGAAATCATCTCAACATCTGAATCCAAATTTTTTTTGCTTGTTCTCTAGCCCTAACCATGAGGGACAGACTGAGCCACCTGCAGGAAATGTCCAGCAGCTATGTGGAGCCGATGGAGTACGCAGAGTCCACCGTCTCCGACTCCTTCAGTAATGTGGACCTGGAGGAGGAGTTGCCCCATGAGGCAGTCGTGTTTGACAACAGCCCTGCTCTGGTGGAGGTCTTTTCCCAGACACAAGAAATCCACAGAGAAATCCAACTCATCCGTTTGGAGGTGAAACGGCTCCGTGAGCAGAACGCCCGCATGCTCCAGGGTGTCACCACCATGAGCACTATTAAAAGGGACTCCAACGCCATAGGTGCTGATATTAAGGCTCGGGCTGAGAATGTTCTAACACGTCTGAAGGACATGGACGGTACAGCCCACAAGCTAGAGGAAGCTCATGGTTCAAATTCTGCCATTACACGTATTGCTAGAACCCAGTATGCCTGTCTTAGTAATGGCTTCCGTGATGCTATGTTTGACTATAATGAGGTTGAGATGGGCCATCGGGAGAACTGTAAATCCCAGATCCAAAGGCAGATGGAGATCGTTGGCCGCGAGGTGACAGGAGAGCAGCTAGATGACATGATAGAGAATGGCCAGTGGTACGTCTTTAATGACAACATGGTGGCTGAAGGTAAAACGGCTCGATCAGCTCTGACCCAGATTGAGAAACGTCACCAGGAGCTGGTGGAACTGGAGGCGCGTATCAACGGCATCCATGAGATTTTCCTGGACATTGCCTTGCTGGTTGAGGGGCAGGGTCCCATGCTGGACGCCATCCAAACTAACGTTCAGAAAACTGATGAACACTTACAAGTTGCCCTTGTCAAACTCGGCAAGGCCAAACGTCATGTCAGTAACAACCCATTTAGAAAGATGTTTTGCAGCTGTTTCCCATGTGTCGACTAATAATCGTGCAGTATAGAGATGGAGAGAGGGATGGGAAATTACTGTCCAGGTAAACAAAAGACAGAACATCTTAAGGAAATACGTCATCTGTTTGTCACAAGTATTTAGCAACACGGCCCATTTTTCCAGGAAGTAAAATAGAGAATGGGGGGTAAAAAAAGTTAAATCAATGACGTCTACCTAGATTGAGAGACAAACGCACTCAGATAAAATATTTTAAAATTATATTTAGGTACTCCCTTTGTAGTATATTTATGAAAGATTTGAGGCAGGTATCTCAAATCAGAAGATACTCCCCCATGACTGAGTGATGCAAATGAAAATATTTTCAGCATTACTGTATATATAAATTATGAAATTCATGAGTTGATAGAAAATAGCCATTTTGTCCATTATTTTCTCATATTTATCATCTTTTCTGAGGATACTGGTGACTAACAGCATTTTGTCTGAGATATATTATCAGTCTTGATGTTGCGCATTCTGTCAATGTTCTGTTATGTATATAATCTGACTCTTCACTGCCTTTTTATCACCGTATGTCTTGTTTTGTCTATTTTTGTGGTGTCTTGTATACAACATAAACAACTGTATTAAAATACAGCATGAGCGTGTTTGTCCTTGTTGAAATCTACATCAATACATGAAAATAAAGACTTAAAGGAGACATATTATGCCCCCTTTCCACAAATTAAAATAGTTCTCAGGTGTCTTAAAGACATATCTGTGACATGCTTTGTTCAAAATACTCCAAGGATCAAACATCACAGCTCTTTTGATACTCTCAAAACAGCCCTGTTCAGAACGGCTAGTTTCAACGCCTGTCCCTTTAAATGCAAATGAGCCACTGCTTGCCCCACCCCACCATTCTACTGGTCCCAGGTAGGGGTGGGATTATGCAAATTTGAATCCTAGTTACATCACTGGAAGACAACTGAGGGTGCAGCTAGTAAAACCATGTGGATTTCAGCCTAGGGAGCCTTTCCATAATATGTCCCCTTTAACGAGTTTCACTCTAATTGTATACTTAAATTTTAAATTCTCACTCTGATACACAGTCACACCAGGTTTACAGCTAAAAATGTTGAATATGGTAAAAAAAAAACAACCCATCCCCATTGATCCAATGGTGGACTGTCAAAAAGTTTAATTTGTTAGATTTCCATTCCATTTCCATTCCATTTCATTTTTCATGAACTGACCTGGTCGCATAATTTGAAAGGAATGCCGTTGTACTTGTACTGACCCCTGTTTCCTTTAGTGAAAAGAATCTGGAGGAAGAAAGAAAAAGAAAAAATGCATCTCTCTTCAAGGAAGTCCTCAATGTCACAATGGGAGGGCCTATCTGTCACCTGGGAGTAGGAGGCGGCAGTCACACTCACGCAAACAGCCAGCTTCTTTTGTCAGAATAAAAAGATGCTTTCCTCAAACACCTTGGACCAAATAAATGAGAGAAGGAAACACTGAAGGATTGAGTTCTGAAACTGTGGGAGCCGGTCTCAACAGGTGAGATCATTTTTAATTTCAGGCCTGGGGTCCATTTTAGGTCCATGAGTGGCATTTGATTTTGTTGCTGCGGAGACAGCTGGTGACAAGTGGATAATTGATAGGGTTTGGTTGATGCTACCACTGATTAGACAGAATGCAAGGTTAGTATTGATTCAATGGCAATCATGACAAAGTTAAGAAAAGGTTGAATTGTTTTGTCATGTTTTGAGACACCTTTAAAAGGGTTTGCTGATCTTTTTTTTTTTTTTTACCAGTGTGAGGCATGAGGAATGAGGAAATAGCTATTCTCTGTAAAGATTGTATGAGACTGTGTAAGAGGGTAAATGTCAATAATATAGGCAAACCACACTACAATATTGAACTTCTCATTCACCGTGAGACTGACAAAATTAATATCCCGTGACAATTCATACAAACATATATCACACATGTCTTCTGGCATTATCCTGTTTCTTTTGTCTAAGTTTGTGTCTTCCTTGTTCCTGGTTTTAATGACTACCTTCCACTCAGGTGTGAGAGCTCAGAGCTGTCATTGTTTTTCACCATAGACATAAAACCCACTACAAGTAAATATTGTGGGTTGTGGTTGTGCTACAGTTATATAGTTACTTGTACATAGTCAGCCAGTATAAATTGTTACCATATCAATTTCCATGTTGTGGGAAGTTCTGTATCTTAAAGTTAAATGCTTATGAAGATAATGCATGAAATCAAAAGTTAGAGTAAAAATGAGCCCAATAACAAACATTTGGTTTTCACTTGGTCTCTCAGGCAGAATGCGGGACTTGCTGGAAAGGCTTCAGACCATTAGTGAGGAGCAGGACAGCTGTGATGAGGAAGACGAAGAAAACATCATTCAGTCTCAACAGGCAGTGGTGTTTGAGAACTCCTCAGCTATTGAAGACATCCTGAAGGAGGCCCATATCATACGCAAGGAAATCTCTTTGCTCCGCTTAGAGGTTGAGCGTCTGAGTATACACAATGAACGCTTTGGGACCTCTGTGCGGCGCCTCACCCTTCTCAAAAAGGACTCTGACTGCATAGCCAGGGCGATCCAGCAACGTGGAGAGGCTCTTCACGTCCGCCTGCAAACTCTAGGTAAGGACAGCAAGCAGCTGGAAGAGCAAGAAGGTCCAAACTCAGCTGTTGGCCGCATTGCCAGAACTCAGTACGACACACTCACCCGTGCCTTCCATGCTGTCATGAGAGACTACAATGAGGCTGAAGAGAAGCAGAGGAGTACATGTCGGGGGAGGATCCAGAGGCAGGCATCCATTATGGGGTCTGATATCAATGATGAACAGCTGGATGATCTGGTGGACAAAAAAGGTGAGGGATGGAACGAGCTGTCCCAGAGTTTGCAGACACAAGGCGCACGCTCACACCGCTGGGCAATGTGTGAGATGAAAGGCAGACACAAGGAACTGGTGGAGCTGGAGGCCAGGATGAAGGACGTCCATGAACTGTTCCTGAATATGGCCATGCTGGTAGAAGAGCAGGGATGCATGCTCAATAACATAGAGAACAATGTGATCAGAACTGAAGAATATGTTGAAAAGATTAATGTTGACATGAAGAGGGCACTTCAGTACAAGAGGAAAAATCCTTTTACTCAGTGTTGTCCCTGTCTGCCCTGTTGGAGACACAACCAATTATTTTAGACATGAATGTGGACATTTTATACGGATGATTTCAAATAGAAATCATTTCAAATATTAACCTGTGTAAAAACAACTGGCAAGAAGTGTTATGCAATGTGTATTATTCATGGTAAATCTAACCTTTACAAGGACACTCAGTTTTTCCCTTTGCAAAAAGAGAAGCAAACTGTATCACTTTACCTGATGTAAGGTTTGATGTTACTAGCTGTCTGAAGTTTAATTTATAGTAAAATAACTCAATAAAATGAATCCTTTGTGATTGTGGGTGCCAGAGAGAGGCCTACATTTTGAGAGGAAGTAACTTTAATTTATGGTGAAATAATTAACATTTTAAGTAGTATGGAAAATAAATTCTGTTTTGACAAATGAAAACCATGTTGTTGTCATTGGCAAAATGCCAGTTTAGTTGGATGGGTCATGCGGGAAAGGGTTTCAGAAGAATTGGAGTCATGAGAGTAACAAGCAGCAAGAATGTAAGGAGAGTTGACAAAATACAGTTAGTGGTGCAAAATGAGATGCATTTGTGGCAACTACGCAGAAATGCAGCAAAAAATAAATCAAAGTTCTAAAGAAATGTCATGGTGCGGTGACCTACGGGCACACTTAAGCGGAAAACTTCTCCTGGACTATTGTACAGTAAGAGGAAGGAATCTGAGGCAGACAGAAGTAAGAATGTGAAAGATGATACTGCTAAAGATGGTAACAGGTGTGTCATGCTGGTTTTAAGACTAACCAGTTAGGTTTTATGCTCAGATGGTTAGAGACACTGTTGTGGGCTGAGCAGGATATAGGCTAGGGATCTCAAAGAATAGCAATATGAAGTTTTTCTTTGGGTGCTAAAAATAGACACTGACACCTCATGGCCAGTTGGAGAAAGGGGGAAATTCAAATCAACTGGATCGTCCAGATTCTTAAGAGCCACACATGCTGTTAAGCATTACCACCGGGGAATGCCATCTGATCCACTGATATTAGCTGATGTACACTGTAAAGTAAGACAGTTGTGGAGTCAGCACTGAGATGGCATGCCAGATTGTACTGTGATCCAACAGAAAGTGAAATTGGATCAACAGCTGTTGAGGTAGGTTCGGAGCGCACAGATCCAGTAGTTTATGTAGTCTATTACGCCGTTTCTGTTTTAATGTGAAACTGCACTCGTAGCATGGAATTTATGTAATACATATGTATTAAAATGAATGAATGATGACTTGACTGCGTCTGTCTTGCATAACAGACTCACTTCGACAGGCGCTGAAACATCTCGAAGCAGCGATAGGGTCATTTCAGGTTGTCAAAGTTTTTGCGGACTTTACTTGATCGCTTCTGACTCCGTTAATGACTATGCTGGTTCTAAAAACAAACCAATCCGAAACTATTGCTTCGCCATCGTGTATGGTGTAACGTAACGTTAGTGATAGCCGCACTCACCGTCATGTGTGGCTGAATCGTGCAGAGTCTCTAATCTGCTGAAACTTGTGCTGCATCACTTAGCATAATATGCTAACTACACGCTAATGTTATTAGCTGCTGGTTCTAGTTAGTTATCTAGGTCAGCTGTTTATCTGTTGGCATTTTAACTATAGATATAGGAAGGGTTCTCGCAAGCCAATAAACTCGTTTGTGGTTTGTTTTACCACAGCCTTTATATATATATATATAGTCCGGTAGTTTGTTGAAACGCTGCACCATTAGCAAGTGTGCTTCGGTGCTACTTACCAAGTTAGCAGCTAGCATTCCACTAGCGTCATAGTTGCCGTAGTTGCCATGGGGACACGGAACCACGATGAAGAACATTATGGGTCAGCGCAGTTGTTATTTGGTATTTAAGATAAAATATTTTTCACATAACCTAGATGAATGATTATTTTTTTGAAGGGAAAGAACGGTAGGAAATGGTGTATGTACCAGGATGGCCGAGTGGTTAAGGCGTTGGACTTAAGATCCAATGGACATATGTCCGCGTGGGTTCGAACCCCACTCCTGGTAAACTGTTTTGATGCTGTCACCTTCATGCAAGAGCCGCAGGTAAACACAAGAAACATCTTTGTCGCAACGGCATGATAACACAGCAACACAAAGCTACGATTTGTGAGGTGAATGTAATCTGTAATGTATGCTGCAGACTCCCGTGAACCGCCACGTGTATGGCAACAGCAAAAATACACACAATATAGGCTATGCATAAATCGACATAACATTGTCAAACTGTCTGTTGTGATACGAGGTATTTTCCCCTCTATTGCGTTGGACACTTTACAACACTGTAAACTGTTCTTTTATGTAACTGTTATATGTTTTACTAAATAAATGTGGTTAATGTTTTAGGAGTACTTGCATATATGGGACAGGAGAGGGCACTGCAAGCCCTCTTTGCACTCTCTGGGCTGGAGTCCAGCACTGGCTCACTGGAGGCCCACACACTCTCATCCCTATAATTTCTCTGCAAGGGCGATGCCTTGGACTCATAGATACCCAGTCATCTGAGTCTGCCACTGGAAAAGCTTCTCAGAAAATAGCTGCAACTGCTCTTCTGAAGTAGTTTTCAGAACCTTAGCCTCATAGATAAAAAGGTTGTTGGGTAGAAAAGTTATCTTTTCAAGACTGTTGAAATTTCATAAAGGTCCTGCAATGTTTGTATGCCACATATTAAGTAGTTTTGTCACAAAATGTCTTGTTTTACCTTTTGTATGTCTGTGAATTTCAGGTTTAAGTTCCCACTTGTCTTGTTACTCCCTCTATTACAACCCCCAAACAAATATAGTGTCACTTGATCGGTGTTCGAAGCCTAAGAGAGCACTAATTTGTGAAACTGAGCTCCTTGTTTGAACTGTGTGTGGAAGTATCCACAAAGGAGCCTGACAACTGAGAGGAGGGAGGGAAAAGGATGAAGGCTTACAATGGAGGATCAACATCTCTGCATCTCCAAAGCCACAGAGACTCTTTCCAAGGTGCCTTAATCTATTATTCAGTCCCCTTATGTACTGGAAAAGTTGTTGCTTTTCAGGGAAACGCACAACACAATATAATAAAGGAAATCTGATTCAATTGAAGGGGTTTATGGAAAATGTAATTATTGTATTTTATGTTGTAGTTATCTTTTTTAAATATGTTGTAATTCTATTTTCCCTACCTTTAAACATATTTGTATTTGCATTTCCAGTTGTCTGCTATTTAGGGGTTTTTACATTCTGTATGTGACTGAGATGTGATACATAAATAAAGTTCATTCATTTTAAAAGAACTGAAATTACATAGAGTGGATTTATACGTTCTGTATTGTATGAAATCTGTGTCACTGATGTTATCTAGGACTAGTTTGCCATGGTGTAAGAAACGTGAAGATTTTAGATTAAACCAAATCATCTTTTGTTTGCCCAATAATTTCCAAGACTTTCTGTTAAATAGTGTTGAAAAGTAACTCATTATGCCACATTTGTTTAAATGTACCATACATATACATTACATTAGACCACATTTAAATGGAAAATACACTGCAGAAAGTGGCTAATCTGTTTTACCAACAGTATGAAGTAGGTCAAACTGGGCCACTGACCTGGACCAGCCACAGCGTTTACCGTAAATGCAGCTTACATGTTCATGCATGAGTATTAACAATCCAATAATATAGGTCTATATAAGCCTACTAAAGTTACGGACAGGTTCTGTGTCTCTTACCTACATGCAATTGAATGTGCACCGTTTTGATGCTTTAACCACAGTTTGCAGTACCTTTACTAAGAGTTTCATTTTTTTTTTTTTTTGTTGAAACACTGTGGCTTTGCTGCTTGTTTATAGTCAATTGTATTTATCATTCTGGTGAATAAAACTTTACAAAAAATATGACAATAAAACGCATGGTTTGGTGCAAACAATCAAATTATAGTGCGTTTATGAGGAAAAGTTTCAAAAATAAATCGCTTGTCCTTATAAACAGCAGTTATTGTTCCACACAGTTTTTTTTTTTTTTTTTTAAAGCTTTTTGTATCCCAGTGGGAATCACTGGTTTCGCTGGTGTTACGTCACGTGACGCCCACCGCGCCATGTTTCCATCTCCGCGTCAGGAAAACTTTTACAGCCAGAGGGAAAAGCTCAAGTCCACTGTCAAGTCACCCTGAGTGAGTGCTGTGCTTCCGGTAAAAAACCTACAAAATAAACCTGACTGTGTGACGGTTTAGTAAATAAATAGGCAACAACAATAAGAAATAAGACTAAATGTGATCCGAGTATTACATCACAGAACATGTTAACATATTGAAAAATTACACTACCTATCAGAAAAGCGGCTGATTTTGCCAGGGGCTTCAACTTCCTAGTGGCTTTTACTTTGAAAGGCACGTTGAAGCGTTTCCGCCATGTGTGGCTAACACCGCGACGCTTGACCGACCAAGCAGTGGAGAGAAAGAGTCAAGTAAGCAACAGGAACAAAGTTGTGGGACCTGAGTCCACGGGACCGCGGTGTTGACGCGTGAAATGTAATAACCATCTCTCCGTTTCCAGGAGGCAGCCTGCTGTCAGCTCCCCAACACTACGGTACTTGTGCTTTGTGCTTTTCGTGGCAAAAAAAAGGCGTCTCAAAGCTTTTTTCCCTTTTTTTTTTTCTTAATAGCACATTGTGGATACTGGATGCGCTTGAGGACGGTTGTCTTTAGTCAGCAGCGCGTTAGTTAAAACGAATGCCTTTGTATTTCGTAGGAAAATGCCTTAAATTAAGCGAATTGATGTACTTTTTAAAGTTTTTCAACTTTTCCAAACACACTTGGCCGTATCTGTGTGTCCATACTCCACACGTTTTGGACTTGTTGTGAGTGAGCACGTCTCCTGACTCCTTGGTGACAGCAGAGGTGAGTCAGTGTGGGACTTGGATCCATGAAAGGCTTTAGACCTGTGAGTGAGTGTTGAGTATCTGATAGTCGGATTTTGGGTCCAAAATTAAGCTTTTCAGGAAACAAACAAAAAAGCAACTTAGAAATAAACTACATAAATAAACTATAAATGTCTGTGCTGCACGTAGCTCTTCAGTTAAACTCTACATACTGCAGTCATAGCCAAGTAATAAAACAATAACTATAACAAGGCCACTTTAGATTTACTGTTTTAATGTCCCTTTAAATGCTTTGTTGCAGGATCAGTGTGTGTTCTTTCTGTCTCTCAGGAAGGCGGTAACCCAGACAGAGATTAATACAATGTAGAAGTGTTTTAAATTCACTGAGCTCAAGCCAAGGCACTGACACCCAGGTATTGTTTTGTAGGCTACAACACTGTGTGCCTGTGTAAAATGTACAGCTTTAGAGTCTAGATTAAAGTGACTGTGTCTCTCCAGTTGTTTTGCCTTGGTTGTCAAAACCAGTCCTTTCACAGTGAGAGGAACCGAAATTGTAAAGACACCAGCATGATGGATCGGACTGCCTCTTCCCTTAGTTTACAGTTGTTATTTTTGGGTCTTGCATCATCCCTCAAGAACACTGCTTGATAAAAACTACACATAAACTCCTTTCATGGTCAAAGCGAGCTATTTTTGGGAAGTGAGGGTGATTGGGTCTGAATTGAAACTGGCCACAAGCACATGCATTGAGGCTACAGTAAAATGCATGTTTCAAAAACTGCAGCAATTATAATCCATAACAACTATAATCTACTGCTTTGGTCAAAATGATCATTTGGAGATTTTGTTTCATTTGAGAGCTAACTGACAGCATCGTGTATAGGAACAACAGTACCATTTGTACTGAAATCTAATTGTTCGTTCATTCATTCCTTAAAGGAAACTCTCTTAACTTGCACCCATTCAAAAGAAATCAATCAGAGAAGTGTCCAGGGTCTTAGATAAAAGAAACTTTTGTAAGAAAAAAAACAACAGACTTTCTATTTCCTTGCTTTGTGGGTGTTTCAGGCTCTTGAGATAATTGACCACTCTGTTCCTGAGCCTTACAAAAGTCTTTAGCAATAACTGTCAGCTTCAATTACTATGACAGGAGTCGTTTTACACATAAATCAGTGCTAAGGTTGTCATGGTGTGAAGCAGTTCCCCCATCACCTCTGAGTGGACATTGAGGTGTGTGAAGTCTCAAGCAGCTGTTAGTGTTTTAATGACCTATGTTGTTCCTCATCAAGTGCCAGGTCTTCCTGTGTGTGTGTGACCATGTTTGAATGGTTTGTGTGTGTGTGTGTGTGTGTGTAGCTCCAATGCATGTGACACCTCCACTTTCCAGGCCTCTCTATGAGATTAGTTTCCACAGCATAAGGTCATACTTTCAAGCAGAAAGGCGCCAGTAGAAGAAGCAATGTGTTTTATCCTTATAAGTACTCAGCAAGTATGGAACTGTGATTTTGACTTTAAGTTTTCTATTCTTACTCACAGGTTCATCTTTGTCTCAAGAGGTCTGACGCTCTATCACACAATCGACACTAGCATTGGATTAATTGGGAACCATGGCATCACACGGAGACACTGCAGAGGGAGGAGTCAACGAAGAGTTCAATGACATCATCAAATGGAGATCTGGTATGTCTTTTTTGCGAACTTTGTTCAAGTGCGTACGTCTGTGTGCGTAGGTGTCGTCACATTTCCTGGGATCTTTAACCAAGCTTGTCTCAGAGAGAGAGAACTGTATGCTGCTGTACGTGCACGAGAGCAGTCGGTGAAAGGAAACACTGACACAGCCAGAAATCCTGTTGTGCATAGTTAACCTCAGTTCCCATGGAGGCAAGTGGGGGGGAAAAAAGGGACAGAGGCAAGAGCAAGCGACAAAGGCACAGGGAGAACAGGAGGTGGGTTGACTTGACTGTAACACGTTCGCTCTGAGGAAGAGAAAGTAACAGGGACGGCGGCGACCAATGGCAGCGGAGAGAAAGGGAAGACAAGAATGCAAGGGACGGGTTTAGACGGCCGCACCCTGTGATCCCTTTCTCTGCGGATCACATCATTCCATAGGTTAATCCTTTGTGGACGGAGAGATAGAGACAGACACACAAACAAGTTGTTGTTCTATCTAGCAGGAGGACAGTTGTAGATGAGCAGACCTTACACACTGAAGGTCAGGACACTGCGTAGAATCTGTACTTGTTATTCTGTGTCCATCCTCTGCCCAGAGCCATCCAAAAATAGTTTGTTTTATACTTTCAACCACTGACCTTCTTAACTCTCAGGACTTCAATCTGATAGCATACAAAGGTGTGTTTTACACTTGGTATTCAGTAAAACAACCTGAAGCTCTGTGCACTGAAATGTTGTCAATAGATTTTGTGAATTGATTGAAGTTCCAGCCTCTTTGACGAATTCTGCCTCTCACATTTTTTTTTTTATTAATCAAAACAAATACTTTTATATCAGGCGGAATACATCAGTAAACAACACCATGTTTGCAAACCTGGGTGAATTTGAAAAGTGAGTTTGGTAGATAATGTGATAATGATGATAATGCTGATTTTTAATAGTTAATTGCTGAATTGAACTGAGTGTCGTCGACAAATCTCTGCCCGGCACATATGGGACTGTTTACAGCACATACAGTAGCAACCGATGAGAGGCAAGCCAGCACATGGATACCATACTGTACTGTACCTGCCTATCCCAGCCTGCCTATTATACTCCACAAAGTAATTGTATGGAAACTTGAGTCATAAATCAAAGGAATGTGAAATCATGTAACCTCCATTAGTTCGGTCATGTTAACTGTTATGTGCAGGATGAATTCAGCAGCACACAAACCCAGGCCACCGCATCCCTCCCTCCCTGTGTGTCATAAACTGTAAAATGCAGCAGAAAATGATATAAAGAAAAGTGAAGATATATATTATCCATCCTGTGTGCAGTCCCGTGTGCCAGCTTTCCCCGCCCGCCTCAGCCTCAGAGCGCTGGCCGACTCCGTGCCAGGAATTCCACCGTGCCGATGGAGTTTGTAATTTACAACGCTTGTCTCCAGACCACAATGCTTTTCTTACAAAGATTCAGGTTTCCCTAGCAACCCCTAAAAGTAATGTTTTCTTTCATGGCGGAGAGGGGAAAATTTAGCACGTAACTCAGCTGCTCACTAAAACAACCCAACGAAATACAGCAGAGCACATTAGTGTGGAGGTAACGCGCCGGCTGTGGCCCAAATGTTTCTTATCATCACTTTGAGGATGGATTTGAGTTCTGCGCGTGTGTAATTGGTGGGCTTATAGAAATATGGCTGAGCTTATGTGTGGTATTTCATAATGACGGAGAGTGTGTGAACTCTGTAAAACCAGGTTAAATCAGTGGAAACAGCTGCTAATGCCACAGCGATACAATTCATAGATTTGTAGCCTGTGAGAAGTGATTGACAAGCAGGTGAGTGTCTGTCTGTGTCTGTGTGTGTGTGTGTGTGTGTGTGTGTGTGTGGTGGGCAGGTGGAAGGATGTTTTCACAGCTGAGACAAGCCTTGCGAGAAAAGCGCACTGCTGCACTTGTTCCAGTGATCTCCAGGCTGGCTGTCATGATGAGGGTGTGTTCAAAACGGCTTGAGGAATTTATTGAAAACGGCGGCACGCCCTCTTTCTTCTGTCATCGTTACCAGCTGACAGAAAAAAAGTTATCACTCCTTTCCTGATCCTGCGTTTTACCGCTCCAGATGACTGAATTCAGCTGGTGGTGTGTGTGTGCGTCCCGTTGTGTCTAAAGGCTGCAGTGAGTGTAGAAGCAGAGGGGATGGGTGTGTGTGTACATGTGTGTTGTGGATGTGTGATGGAGGTCAGCGAGCCAGACAGTCTCTCTCTCCCTTTCACAGACATATGCACTCTTATGCCTCTTGAGGGGCGTGGTGGTGGTGGTGGCGGTGGGGGGGTTAGCTCATGTTTTCCAGCGTGTCATGTTGTTATGCAAGTCTCCACAATGGACCAGGGTGGGGGAGGAAAAAGGTTGAGAGGAAAGATGCAGGGTAGAAGCATGTGAAGATGGTAAAAGTAGAGCATAGGAGATAAATGACTTTGGGCCTGCAATCTATCAACTTAAGTCATTGATAGGTTAAGTTTAAGCGTTACAACGTGACCAACATTTACATCTTTTCTCCACAGAAATGATCCTCAGCTATTGAACATTGGGTTGGTGGGATGTAGCATTTTTTGTGAAGCCACTGAAGAAATGGACTAAAAGGAGTTTTGACTCATCAGGAAATGATTCATCAACAAATTGGATTATAGATAACTGTGTCAGTCTGTCATGCTTTGAAAAAAAAAAAACCCAGAAAAAAAACTTGTTACTGCTGGACGACTGTTCCTATTTTTGCCATTTTTTAATCATTATAAATTGAATATCTTTGGGTTTTGGACTTTGGTCAGACAGAACAAGCTGTGGATGGGCAAGATTATCTGACATTTAGTCGACTAGAAGATTATACATTTCATCAAAAGATATCATCTACAGACAATTGGTGTTAGCTGGCAGTCCCAACACTGACCCGATAAGCTACTATCTGTAAGGAAACCAGATGTGTGTGCTTTACAGCAGTTGTGAAGAGGCTGCTATATGCTTTCAAACAGTGTTCAACAAAGTTCTGGTTGGATTATCCTATAACTCCTCCTGAAGCCCTAGCCCACCTATCCTGCACACTTCCCCCTCCCCCATGTCCATTCCAGAGTGCAAACAAATGTGAAAGGTCAAATATCATCCACAGGGTTACAGGCTGTTGTTTAACAGCCATTACACAATAATGGACACTCACCTGACCTTTTCCCCCTCTCTGTTTATTTGTCATCTGAGAGCTCAGCGGTGGAAGAGCCTCCTCAAACCCCACACTTCTGCGGCTCTTGTTACCTGACCTGGTCTTGTCCTTGTTCTCCCATCTTTCTTTTCTCTGTTGTTTCTTGCCTTTTCTTCCCTCTCCGCTATTATTCAGTGTGTATTTGTGCTTTTTTAGAGAATAACAGACGTAGCAATGTACTAAATAGAAGCCTTTATGGGTGATTCGCAGGTCTTTTCAACTCGGTTACCGGTGCTGAACCAGAACAATAACCTTCTCAGCGTTACCTGTTGAGCTGACCACAGGATCGTCTGCCTGAACCTTAGCTTTGGGCGTGACATGCTGAATAATAAAAGAAATATTGTTTTTATCTTGCATCAGGAATGCGACTGTCGCCAAAGAGAGAGGGTGTGGAGGGTGTGATTTGTCACCACACAAGCTAAGCTACATGTCATGAATCCTTAATTCTTGACTTGGCGTGTTGCAGCAGGGTGGACCGATGCACTTGGAGATAATTCAGCTGCTCAGTGTGTGTGGTTGTGTGGAAGGAGATCGGATTACTCACTCACAAAGAAATGATCAGATGAAACATTAAGGCCATTGGGAGTGAATGATATTCACCGCCTCACTGTGGCATGGTAGAAATGTTTGTCAGACTGTCTGTAAAGCGCCGTGGCATGCAGCATTATGCACAAACATAATAATGGGTGTGTGCATCTGCTGATCTGCATGTGTGGGTAGCATCGAACACAAATCAAAACAAAAGGAGCTTTCACTGTGGCCGCCCCCTTCGTCCCAAGATGTCATGACCTGAATTTGTTTTTGTTTTTACTCCCCCTTCTCCTCTGATCTTCTAGCTTTGCTTTACTGAATGGGGTATAAACGCTCAGTGTGAGTTCTCAGGAGTGTGTTTCAATTTTAAGGATGGAACAAGTCCACGGGGAATGCAGCTGGGTGTGTCTTCGGGGGGAATATATAGACACAAGTGTGTGTTTGTGAGTCTTTTTTTTTCGCTTGTAGCTGTATTTGGCTTCCTGGGAAGTGGGAGGAGGAAACTAAAACTCTGCAAAATCCTGGCTGGAAATCTGGGAATGGAAGCAGTGGCCAAAACATCTCCCCTGGGTGCGGCTGTGTGTGGGACTCTTTTGCCTCTTTGGTCCATGTGCAAGTGTGTGTGTGTGTACGTGTGTGTGTGTGTGCATCCATCAAGCAGCATTGCAGACACTCCACCCAGCCCATGCAACATTTAAACTCCTCTAGAGGAGGCTGGAAATGGCAGAAAATGATCAGTCTCTAACGGGCCTGTGGTTGTTAAGCACTATACAAACCAGTCTCCTCTTTCCGTGAATCTCCCTTTTCCAAAGCACTTTAAATCCCCCTCCTCGCCCCCTTCCCCTAGCTCATTAGGGCTACAAAGCCATGTTGCCCAATCTACCTTCTGACCCCTCGCATGACAGGATTTAATAAAACAAAAAAACAGACTGAGGCCCAGAGAGAGTTTAGCTTAACCCTTTAAAGCTACAGAGGTATTTCACTACAGAGTAAATAACTTGATGGAATTCATCCCTCTATTGAAATTCCCACATTCCACATTGTGCTGACTTTTTATTTCTTATAAGTTTCTGTTACATGTTCTATTATTTATTGGTTCAATTCATTTATTTATTGAACAGGGACAGTGCACATTAATTAACATGTGAGTTTTACCATCAATGTAAATGTGCTAGAGTTAGCCACAGTGGCTAATTTTCATCTATAATATTGTTCTAAGATGAGACCATACTGCCAACATTTTAAAACTTTTGGTGCTAAAAGCGATATTGATATTAAAACCTCTTCTTTCAGATTATTACACTTTGATCGATTGAATACTGTTCCACTGTTGCTTCAAGTGACTGGTACAGTTAGAGCAGGGGTGTCAAACATGCGGCCCGTGGGCCAAAACCGGCCCGGCAGAGGGTCCAATCTGGCCCTCAGGATGATGTTATCAAGTGTGAAAATTTGAAATTGCACATATTTTTTATCAAGAAATTTCAGATTTTTCATAATATGTTTGTAAAAGGTTCATTAACTGGAAACATATTAATAATGTATTAAAAAAGTAAAAAAATTTTTTTTTTATTATTCATAGGCTATCATGCTATTATTTTACTGGTCTGGCCCACTTGAGATCAAATTGTGCAGTTTGTGGCCCCTGAACTAAAATTAGTTTGACACCCCTGAGTTAGAGACAGTACAGAGTACAGACTCAGGACTGGATGTTTGAAACGAGGCTCTACGTTCTGCACCTCTACAAAGATTTTGAGGGTTTAGATGTGGAAATCTACTTTTTCAAGGCCTTGGGTGGAGGCTTGGCTTGTGGCATTGTGGAGGGAAATGTGCAGTTTCCATTTCTTTCTCTTGGATGCTACTTGGACCACTGACTCATCTGCCCTTTATGGATGCATGCGTATGTGTGTGAATGAAGCCCATCCGTGACTGCCAAGATTGCCTCTGAATGGTATTTTCAATGGAAAAAAAATCCACATATAAAAGCAGTTCAGTTCAATATTCTTTGCAATCTTGGTAAGCGACATCGGGCTGAAAGAATAATCATTACACGTGTGATGATTGACATGGAAGTGGTAACCCCCCTCCAAAATGTACTAATGCCATGATGTGTTGCTGAAACAAAACATGTTGAAGTTTGATTAAGGCGTGGGACCCTCGCTGTTTCGTGACTAGTGAGGATAACAAACTGAAATCAACGGTAACTATCAGGAAGGAAGGCTAAAAGGAGGGAGCAGCCAAAAAAAAAGAAGTTAATTACAACATTTTAGCACAGAGTCCTGCAGCACACTGAGTGACAATACAGCACAAGTTTCCTTTAGGTGAAGCTGACTAAAAAGGCACAGGCATGTGACCGACCTTCATTCTAAGTGATTAAGTTCATGTATGGACGGGCCTTCATGTGGTTTCATGGGTTTATGAGAGATGAAGCTTTGGTGGTCAGTCAGACCAGGACATCAATCTTTTCTTTCACGACCCACTCCATGGCTAATTTTTTTTTAAATTTCCGTGAGGCTGTGTGGCACACGGAGTAGTTTCTCCTTTTCTCAGATAATCTTTAAGTGTTTATCTAACTAATTAGTCCAGTTCAAATACCAACCATGAAGTAAACAAACAGCTCCGAATGTCATGTAAACTCTGCCGATGTTTGTGGCGAGACGTGGAAATAAGAAGTTTCACTCATTTCTTCCAGCCATCCGTCAAGACGCTGGCTGCGGATTTGAAGAACTACCCTCGTCAAACAAAGTGTGTGTGTGCATGTGCGTGTGTGAGTGCCAGACAGATGTAAACGCGCTCGCACGGCTTCATTCAGCTGGAGCTCGATGATGGACGGTCACGCTCTCGGGGGGTGGTGCGCAAAAAACTAAATGACAGAGGCGCGGTGGGGGTGAGGGGTGGAGGGGTGGGGGGGGGATTGCCTTCCCTCGGGTTCATGACTGATGCAGCCCAGTGGAAAGTCCCTTTTTTTAGGCTCCGATTCCTTCAGTCGGTGCCAAGGCCGGCCTCGCCCACCCCGGCTCATTCCTCCTGAGTTGTGAGTGGACCAGCTGCTGCAAGTCTCCACGGAGAGGAAGTGGCTGTAATTCAGTCAGACTCTGGAAGCTGGTCACGGGTGGACCGGGGCTGGTATTCCTCCTCTACTTCCTCTTTGTGGAGGAAAGGAAGAGAGAAAACAAAACACAGGAAGGAGAACTTTCTCTCTAAGTTTCCCCCCTCCCGCCCCCTCGACCCTCTTCCCTCTTCCCTCTTCCCCCTCCACTCTCCACGCTCCGATCTCTCCTCTTTTTCCCCCTCTCTCGCTGTGGGAATACAGTTGTTTGCTCAGTTGGTCCTCATTGACTAAATATGTCAATGAGCAAATGGACTCGGGCCTTTACCCTGTTCGCTCTTCCACTGCGCCGCCCGGCTCACCGACCTGCATTAAATGTCAGGAGCGATGCCACAGTTTTGACTCTGATGTATCCTGTAATACGGCTGTGATTGTGTGTCTCTTTTTTTTAATTTTATTGCCATGGTTTCACTTTCATGTAAACATGAGCAAAGGAAGTGGCTGTTGTAGTCAGCAGAGTAGCGGCAGCATGTTTTTAAAGTGTAGGTCACTGTGGGTCATGTTTGTCTGTCGCTTTCTTGCAACGTGGGAGAGCTGGACTATTTGTTTTCAATGGGGTGAAATCAGCTGTCAGTTGCAGCCACACACACACACACACACACACACACACACACACACACACACACACGCACACACATCTGTGTCACCTGTTGCTTCGATTTTAATTGACAAACCGAAACAATCCCTGCTCTTGTCACTCACTTTTGTCACCCTCCTATTGAGTGAGTGTGTGTGTGTGTGTGTGTGTGTGTGTGTGTGTGTGTGTGTGATGTCACATCAGACAAGCCGGCCCAGCACCCCAAATAAACACTCGCAGTGTACTCGATAAATGCTCTCGCACCTCTACTTCCTCTTTCTCTCTCTCTCTCGCTCTGCCACCACCTCCTCCACCACCACCACCACCACCACCATATTGTCTTCCTGTTCCGGATTTGTTGTTTTTTCTGTCTCTCTTGTCGTCTTTTCTCTTTTTTAGTAAAAAAAAACCCCTCTAGTTCTCCATCATGAATATAAGTAAGTGGATGTCGTGGAGGAAGCGTAACTTTTTCAGAAGGAAAGGGAAGCAGGAAAGCAGTCTTGATTTAGGTAAGTGGGGGAGCTCATCTGTAATACATCTGTGGAGGAATTTAACATCGAATTCTCCGAGTAATTACTGGAAAACTAAGCTGTTTAGGCACTTGGCTTACATATTGACCAACTGCTGTTTTACTAGTTGATGGGTATTTAAAACCAAACTCCAGATGATGCTCTGGCTATCTTCAGAAACTGAGACTAAACAGTTGTTGACTGTTGCACTAAATCCCACCTGCAGCAGCCAAACTCTGCTTCTAATTTGCCTTGAGTCACATGTTTCATCCAAGCTGCTTTTTGTACTGTTGTTTTAGCGTGCATTATTTCAGTCGACCCACAGTGTATTGTTTTGCTTGCGTAAATGTGCTGTGCTGAATCTTGAGCATCACTGCTGTAGGTGGTTTACACAGTACATCCTGTCGTGCATCCATCATGGAGCAGTTTACGTCTTAACAACAGAGAGGTACCTATGGCTCTGTATTTTATATGATTGAGGAAAGAGGCCCTGACTTTGTTGCAAAAGAAACTCAAGAGCCTGTTGTTGAAATGTAAAAATGCATGTGAAAGTGAAAGAGAAATATACTGTGGTGGAATACATTGGTCATAGGACTGTTGGTCCCAAGGTCAAGTTTCACAATTGTTTCATGTGTTTCTCTCTATTTTCCTCTTTAAGTTTTCTAGTCCAGGCCTTTTTTTTATCTCTATGTGTAGGTTCAGATTCAGATTCAGACATTTTATTGATATTCATTAAGAAAGAAAAATATGTTATGAGCAGTTGCAACAGATGTACATAAAAGGGAGACCCAAAGAAGCAAAACATGCTTATAAATAGGGGACATGCTTGTGTCTTTTCAAACACAAGAGTGTGTGTGTATGTGTGTGCGCGCCCGTATGCACATCACTTAACAATAAAACCTTTCTCCCTTTTGCTGAATGTTTGATTGCTCTCATCAAGCTCCTGTGTAGGTGTCAGTATAAGATAGTGTATCTGGCGATGTGGATCAGATGAAGGTGGGCGTGTGTTGTGTTGTGTCCCAAACTTTGAGCTTGTTGTTGTAGATTTCCGGCTCACGCAGATGAGAGAGTTAAAGCCGACTCCCCACCGCATCGCTGCCACCATGTTCCTGTGTTGTTGTGTCTGATCTTTTCCTGATAGACTCTTCTTTATCTCTTTTTTTTCCCCCAATCTTGCGCTGGCATTTGGGTACCAAACAGTGTTTATCTCTGTTCGTCCCCTATTCCGTGATGCATTACGAACCCCCCGCACACCACCACCACCACCCCTCCCTGCTTGCCCTGTCCTGTTCTGCTCTGCCCCCAGTCTGTTTCCCTTTCACTGGCACTGTCCCTCTTTCCCTCCCCTCTCACTCTCTCTCTCTCCCTCTCTCTCTCTGTGCTGTTGCATTCTTCTGATCTTTTCCTCCCTCTCTGGTCAAGGAGCGACTGAGACAGAGGAGAGGAGAGAGGAGGAGAGAGGGAGCCAGGAATGTCAAATTCAGTTTTGTCCTGATACTCCTGGATTATCTCCTCTTCCCGTGCTTGTACTTTTTTTTTGCTTTTTTCTTTGGTTCAAGGTTGTGGCGGCTCACAGTAAAAGATGGCACAGCATGGGCTCAAACTCAGAGGTAGGAAATTTGACAGGTGTGTGACACATGGCTCGGTGGCAGCTAAGTGTACCACAGTGGTGTGTTAAGGAGCAGTACACACTGATTACAGATACTGGTGACAAATTCGATGTATTTTTATTGCTAGGTAGTTAATAGGTAGTAGTTTCTCGAGGAGATTTCATTTTTCTTGTTGATTTTGCTGCTTAATTTCCTACAAACTTCAGAGCTATAACTTTTTAAAGATGCTTTTAAGACATTTCCAATAAGTGGTTCGATAGATTCATTTTTAATTGTCATGTTCTGTCGCCTTTTATAGAGAAGTTTACAAAAATGCAACCTCTGTCTGTCTTCATACCGAAAACCAAAAGCATGTTCGTCTTTAACTAAGCCAAGCCAATAGCTGGATAGAGATGTTTCGGTTAAAGGCAACTCACCCTTAAAACACATGTAACGCCAAACAATGGTTTTACCGAGTTGTAAGAAATTGCCCACTCACATTTTCTTTATAGTTTTCTCTTCCCTCTTTTCTTTGCCCTCTCATTTTACAAGCTGCCACAGTGATTTACAGTTGGCGTGTTGTGTCTCTGGTTTGTGAGGTGACCTGACTTGCCGCTTGCTCACAGTTCATCTGTACGCTCTGACTTCACAAAATTCCACCACCTCTCACCTCGTCAGAGTTATTATTCACCCGGTAATTTCACCCAGCGCACGCACCTATGCCCAACACAGGGGTGTTTTTTCAAACTGCTAAGTGGGGATATGGGCTAATCTTTCTGGACGTTTGCAGTGTTTTCCTTACAAATTCCCAGATCTTGGCAGGGGAAAAGTGTCAACAAGGCTGTGCCGGCTGGGGCAAGCTTAGACAAGTGACCACTGGAGGGAGGAGGAAAGAATGCATAGGAATTCATAGGAATTCTATGCATTCCTCTCAACCTACACAGTCAAAATAATGCACATCTCCACCAGCGATCTGTGAATAGGGCCGAGTTCTGTACTTTTTTTTTCTTTTTTTTTGTGTGTACGTATGCAAGGAAAGGAGAAAGTTTGTCCGAGAGCAGGTTAGTTGAGTGATACACAATGGTTGGCTTGAAAGCCCCATCAGTGCGATTGTTGTAGGGCTGTGTGTGTGTGTGTGTGTGTCCTGTTTAAGGATTACGGCCCTCCAATAGGCTGTGGGTGGTACGTTTACTGAAAGACAAGATAGCTAACAGCTGAGCCTCTTTCCAGACAGCCGTTAAGGTGAAGTTAACCCTGAGAAACGTATTTACGAGTGCAGCCTCATCTTGAGAGTGGTTTCGTTGCCAAGTCAAGTCGACCCTTAAAAATTCTGCTCCAAAGTCTAGTTGCTATATAAATAAATAAATAAAGTAATAATATAATATAAAAAAGTATCAAAACACTTGATCCACATACACAGTTCATAATGAGAAAGCATGCAGTAAAATGTGTCGTTAGGACTTCTGTAATTTTGTGATGTCACTATTACAGCCTCAGCACCGTCCATCCAGACCCACCCTTCAAGCTTTTTTGTTGTTGTGTCTTAACTTTGTTTACAACAGGATACCACACAATCATTCTGTTGCTAAGCTACGTGAGAGAAAAATCTTGCCAACAGATTATTGCACTGCCTTCCCAGGGATATTAATAGCAGAGATCAATGGCTAAAATGTTTTTGTTATGAAATACTGAAACATTTTAACCCACATTCAGCCATTGGTTTGCCTCAGTCATTTTCCTGCTTGCCGGCCATCACCACTCGCCTCTACTGGTGAGTTTTCACCAAGCTACAATCCCGTCCCTGTGGTTGGCTTGTGTGCATCACTCTGGAAATGATCAGCCAATCAGACGAGAGCTCTGAGATACAAAATGCCCTGTTTGTTTGCGTGTTGCTACTGTGAGTGATCACCTTGACAGCTTTCAGACACATCCCAGTTGGTATTCTGCCAATTAAATTTCCAGTCCTGCCGGTACCGGGACTGAATGTACCAACGATCGCATTAACTGCATTCAGTGGCCACACAGGCTTTTAAAGCTTTAAACACTAACTTGGTCAAAGGTAATTTTTCCTCACTGGTGCAGGCAGCTAAACTTAAATATCTCTATTTGTCCAGCCTCTGAGCTCTTGTGTTTACTGTGTGATGCTGCTGTGGAAACCCTGATGGTTTGTTTGATTTTCACCTCAGTGCCTCCCACTGCTGCCCCCTCTCCCCCTCTCTCTCTCCCCGCTGTGTGGTCACAGGCTCTCTCCACCTGTGAGATGGAGGGATGTACTGGGAGACCAGGGCTGTATATTTTAAGTGCCTGCTCTGTGTTCACAGCTGGCTACTCTGAGGAACATGAGTGTTTCCGTGAATTTTTTTTTTTTTTTTCCCTTTCTCACTTATGTCATGATTTGTTTGCGGTTCATTTTTCTCAGTTTCCTCAGTGCTGTTAACTCTTGGTTATGTAATGTTGGGCAACACTGGGTCAAGGAATGGTAGCTTTTGGCAGATGTTGGTTGTATTTAAGAAAACATCTTTATGAGATTATTTTTTTCTTCCTCAAGGTCTGATGTTCATAGAAATCTCTAAACAGGCTGTGAACATAAATGTCACAGAAATACTCGTGGAAAAGTGAGTTTGTCCTGTTTGTCAGGAAATAAACCCTGCACACTTGTGACTTGAAACACAACACTCTGTTCCTCATCCTATGGAGCGAGAATGTGTGTGTGTGCGTGCGTGCAGTATATTGACAGCATGTGTGCGCTCACTGAGCTGTGTGAGGATACCAGTGGGATTTACTCTTCCTGATGTAATCGCTACTTCCTGTTTGGCCCGTTGTGGAAGCAAAACGTGTGTTCCTCAGCACATTCACTGTACATGACTCGGCACTGTTTGCGCCAAGTGTCATCCCTCTGCTCACACCGAGGTGTGTGAGCGCGTGCGGCTAGTTTATGTGGCGTATGATGACTGATTATGTGACGGACAGGGGTTGAATGATTGTTCTGCAAACAAATGTGCCTGTGACTCTCTGCCTCGCTGTGCTGCACGGTGCAGTTTGTTCACTTCTACTCACTGGGCTGATAGGATATCTTTATCATATGACCAAGTGACCTATAAAGACTGTTTTCCAGTAAAAGCCTGTCAGTATGACTTAACTACAGCAAGTTGCCTTGAATAGAACTAGGTAGATAATATTAGTGGGACCTCGCATTCTGTGGCGGCCATAAACACTGATCTTTTTTGTTTATTTCAGTGATAAATGAAACAATATTTATATGATAATGCTTTCCCTACATATGACAACCAACGACCATGATTAACTGATTTCCTCAGTAACATTTAAAGAGGAACTATGCATGATTCGCACCATGATTAAACAGCTTCTGAGTAATTGTGATGGTTGAATGAGAATGGAGGCTTTCTGCCTTCCACCTAGCCTCTCTTGGCCGAAAAAACCAACCCCAGTGTCCCAGATCTCACCTCGTGAGAAACATGGACTGCTTGACGGCACTATGACACAAACACGCCCATTAATCTGTAATCTCCTGTAAACGTTACCCACCTCGCTCCATGGATTGCCTTCTCTCCGGGTTCATTGAAAACAAATGCACATGGCCAGGGGGGGAAGGACGGGGGGGTTAGCGGTGAGTTTTTACGACAGTGAAAATATGCACTCTCACAAACTTTAGGGGGAGCTCCGTAGAGGAAAAAAAAGCGACCAAAATATTCACTATCTGTGCTGATACGTTCTTTTGGAATGAATTCACACCAGGCCAAGGTGGCACCAAGATAGAGCCACATTGTGTTTAGTTTGTTATCTGTAGCAGTTTACTCTTACAGGGGACCGGGGTCAGGGTTGACAAAACTCACTGTTGATCTTTTTTTTTTTCATTTCTGACTACTGGCATGTTGCAGAAAAAAGCTTAACCTCACTGTGGGAAAAATCAGTCAATATGTAGTTTAAAAATAAATCTTGATTCTTGTAGACCTTTACCTGCAGTTATTGGACACCAAAGTGGGGACGTACATGATCCTGCACCTTTTATCTAATTCCAAAAAAGTAGCTTGACGTTAAAACATGTTGAATTCGAAGTTGAAACATATAAACCCCAATTACTAGTCACACAAACATCAATTTAGGACCACAGCTGATGTGACGGACATAGTTTATGTGTGTGTATGTTTTTATGGTTATATAAATGTCAGCATGAGTGGTACGTAGGACATATGGGACATCCATGACTGAAGTACTTGTGTGGGTGAAATGTAAATAGTTGTAAGCAAAGTGACATTAAGTGGACATGTAATGGTGTATAAGTGTGTGTGGTGTATATACTGACTTCCCTTGGTGAGGGTATTTTTTTTCTCTCTTGCCTGGTGCTGACACACACTCTTGAACCCACTTGCGCACACACACACACACACACACACAGCACCGTCGCTGCTTTGATCCATGCGGCAGTAAGACATTCCTGTGCTGTGGTGAGTAGGGGCAGCAGACAGATTGAGGGGGAGCTGCACGTATGAATCAGGTGTATTGTCCTGTTAAGGTGGTATGGTGGAGAGCCCCGGAGACCTGAGCCCACCGGGACCCTCCTCTCAGGGGCCTCTGAGGCCCTCCGCAGGGTGTCGATAAGACTGTACGGACAGGAGGCCTCCATATGGGGCTTTTTATGAAGGGAAAATTGATATTGTGTTGAAAGCACACCTGTACTATACCTGGCCGCTGGCCTCATTATTATTGTGTGCTGTTTTCTAAATGTTCCTGGCAGGAGGTTTCTCTCCCTGTGGCTGTGTTTCTGCATCTTTTTTATTTTTTTATTTCATTTTGTGGTTTGCCTGTCTTTCTTTCCTCCTCTTGCCTTATCTGTCAGGACATGCTCAACCATTCCACCGTGATTGATTACCATCAGTTCTTGCCCCCCCCTTTCCCTCCCCCTGTCATGGCACCTACTCTTTGTCAGTCATGCTGTCGTTTTATTTTTCAACACAGCCCCTCTTTTTGTTTCCTGCATTCTTCCCTGTGTCGACTTCTTCATTCAGCACCACCTTCAACCGTCACCTTTTTGTCCTCTTCACCTCCTAAGCATGAATCCTGAGGCTATTATTGTTGCTCCCAAAGATTTATGTGGAAAAAATGTAGATTTATGTGGGTCAACATCAACATACTCTCAGAGGAGCATTTAACAGTGTTATGGGTCAATGCACTTTAAAGACAGTGGTAAAGAGGAGGATCCAGTGCAAGTGTATATAAGTTAACCAGACCAGGTAATGACACGTGTTTCCTGCTTTTTTCCACATGCATAACTAAATACTTGGTGCTGTAGTCCCATCTTCCCATCTTCATCTTCACGTGTGACATTTGTGGTAAATTAATAAAGTGCAGAAATGACGAATGTTCATTTCCTGAACAGAAAAACTGGAGATGAAAACGTCCAAAGTATGAAACAATGTGATGAAATGGAAGTTGCAGAACCTTTATTCATATACCCGGAATTTATTGGCTTCATAATCTGGACAACATATATACAACAAAAACCGCCACAACCACCATTTAGCTCATCCCCTCACCTCTCACCCCCACCTCTGTACATTCTTGTTTTTATGCTCCTTCTCACCCAGCCAGCGGCTACACACACACACACACACACACACACACACACACACACACACACACACACACACACACACACACACACATGCACACTCCACACATCCCAAACAAAGAAGCCGGCGACTGCTGGGGCTGGTGATCATAACCTCTGACCCTTTGTTCAGTTCATGGTGCTTTACACAGCGGCCACTTGAATGACAGTGGCAGTTAAACACTCATACATGTGTACCACTTCTCTGCCCCTATGTATTACCGTCTCTGAATGCAGTCGTGTTGTCAAGAAGCAGATGTGAAACTCTGACTCGTTCCCTCAGGTGCACAAACCAGAAACAGACTGATGACTCAATGAACTTGTCATAAGGAGGCTACAGGAAGGGCATGAGAGAAAAAAGGTGTAGTTTGTAGGTTATGCAGTCTCTGTGTGTTTACCTTCAGTCTTTTAGACTTCAGATAAAGTTTGGTTGTGATTCACGAGTCTAAACTTTATCCTCTGTCTGTAAAACTAATCCTTTACAGAATCTCTGAAGGCCTGTCCTGCTCATTTCATTTAGTTTTAAGTCGTATAGCATCTTTTTTCATTGTTTTAGATTATGGACACATTAAAAATACATTTATTGTGAACCCATTGTGAGCAGCAGCATAGTGCATCACAATTACCTAACCAGAGTAACTTAATGGTGCTTCACAGAAAAAGTCAAAAGAACTTAATGGGTATTTCTCGCATTTGAGAAACTGTAACCAGTATATTTTTGAATCATTACTTTGCAAATTAGTTTTTATAAATCCTGTTGATTAATTTAGTCTCCACTGATTGACTGTCGGATCATGATCGTATCAGATTTCTACCTTTTCAGTTATCATTGTGTACTCAACATCTGCAGAGGCCGCCAAACCTGATCAGTCAATTATGGTTTACAAAACATTATGCTATAAGTATTATTAAAGTAACTTGTATAGATGGTTTTCCTCCTTATTCCAGTACATGTGAGGCAAAGTTCAAAGTAATTTTCTGAGTGAAGTGTAAGGTTTTGCATGAGCTGCCATGTTCATCACTCAGGCACATCAAAGCAGCTGAGGCACAATGAGGCCTTAGAAGACAGAGCCATGTTGGAGCGAAGGCAGGAGGAGCAGGGAGGGAAGAGGTCAGGTGGGACGAGAATGTGAAATATTTGTACAACAGACTTCAGAAAAGCAGGGCAACTACATGTGCAATTAGTGTTTTTCTTTTTTCATTTGACAAAGTGTTGTGTTACCTTCATCCCCGACAACCTTTTTGACATTTTGTACCCCTCAAATAACACCTGTTTTACCCACAATCTGTTGCTGTGATTTTCTGATGTTCCATCCACATTGATCACGGGGGCTTTTAAGCAGCGGTGCCTCCAGCTACAATTATGTCATTGAGAGTGATTTTGCACAGTTCCTGGAATTAAACGAGTGGAAATGGCTTTTGATGGTTTACAATTTTCTGTGCTCATAAGTTATAACGAGGAAGGTACTGACTGCCGATGTTAGGTTTTTGATACACCTGTCAACCTTTCTGAAAGCCAATCTTCTTTCTGTTCCACAGATGAGCACGATGCAGTACAGAAGAAAACGTTTACCAAATGGATAAATGCACAGTTCTCCAAGGTAATGTAAAGATTACTGGTTGGTAGCCACTTGTTAAAACACATGATAAGATGCAACTGTAATCTGAAATGTCAAGACGGAAAATGGGATGTTTCATCTGCCTAGAGGAGTAGACTAAACAGACTAAATGTTCATTATCATTGTATAAATGTTGTAGCACTTGAAACTGCAGATGGCAGGAAAATTACACTTAATTTGTGAAAACAAGGCACAGAGCCTGATTGCAAATGATCAGAACAATGAGCTAACCAACACGTTACTTTTCTTTTAATGCCTGTCTCAGTCCATTATTCCGCCCAGCAGCAGCTT
Organism: Trachurus japonicus; assembly: GCF_045865225.1. Classification (NCBI taxonomy): domain Eukaryota; kingdom Metazoa; phylum Chordata; class Actinopteri; order Carangiformes; family Carangidae; genus Trachurus; species Trachurus japonicus. The sequence goes on from NC_140930.1 coordinate 15,251,641, forward strand.
CTGTCAGAGAGCTAATGGCTTTTATGTGTGTGGTCCCGTTTTCTTTTCTTTTTTTCTTTTTTTTTTATATTTCACTGACTCAAAAACACACCACTCAGAGACTTGTGTTGAAATATCTTAGCTCCATTATGCTAACTGGTCCTGTTTAAATATTTGCAGAACCAACATAATCATTAAAGCTCTTCAATGCTTTTAGTTTCACTCTCAATTCTGTCTCATGTGAATGATGGCGGTTTTTGTTTTTTTTCACAATCTGTCAAACTTTCTCTTCTTTCCTATATTTGACACTGTTTCTGGTTCCTGTCAAACAGCCATTAAAAGAAGCTGCATCATATTCTGCGTTAAGTCTGGACTGGGTTGTCACATACATTCACAAAATCCACGTTCCACAGAGTCACTGAGACAAAACCGACCTTTGTTGAGCACTGATTTCAATATTATTTTTTGTAAATCTGAGTTGTTTACATGCATGCAAATATTTACATAACTGCCATAAATATATACAAGATGTTTAACACAATATGAGCTTCTTTGTTGAGCACTTGCTTCAACAACATCTGGAGTACTGCTCCTGGGCTGCAGCCACACATCTTCGTGTTGTGTTATCAACAAACAAATCACAAAACCAAACTTACTAGTTGTACTGTTTTCTCCTATCAGACGGGGAAGACGCCCATCAAAGACATGTTCACTGACCTGAGGGATGGCAGGAAGCTGCTGGACCTCCTGGAGGGTCTCACTGGCTCTGTCCTGGTGAGCTTGAATTTTTTTTGTCACCTTTTTTTTTTTTACAATGGCCTTTAAAATTCCCAAGATATGATCAGCTTCAACACTGCCACATGCTATGAGGCAGAAAAACATGTTTGCCACACAAAACCGACCTTAGTTGCACACTGATTTCAAGGATGGGTGGGGAAGATTATCGGCTATGCAAGTAATGAAATTACAGCAGTGTAGTGTTTTTAGAGCTGAAGGGTGACTGCTGCATCCCCTCAAGCCACATGCATTACCTCATTTAAACTCCACCTCCAAGCTAATGTAAACAAATGAGCCACTCGGGGGGCCTCAGCAGATGTTTTTGGGTCCCGTAATAGAAACTGTTAAATTGAAAACAAATGTTTTGCAAACACATCATATCATAGCTCCCATTTCGTTAATTATTCATACTTAAATTATCTTATATTATTTAAACCGTTGCTACTTTCTGTATCTTGGTATTTTGTATTTTGTGCATGTGTGTTGCTTCTAGTTTGTAGTTTGTTGTAGTTTTTCCTCTGCAATAGTTTTGCTTGGTTTAGTTGGTTAGATTAAAACAGCAACAACAGAAAAAAAAAGAGATAAATAATTAGATCACGTTTGCGTTTTCACAGACGAACCACACTTATGTTTCACAGGATATGCTTTTTTGTTTTTGAATTTTTTTTATCAGCGTCACCTTCCTGTCACCTCTTTAACAACACACACACACACACACACACACACACACACACACACACACACACACACACACACACACACACACACACACCCTCTGTGATACCAAAATACTAATTCTATAATTGGGTGCTAATGGGTGGTTGAGCTATGAGAAGACTAAAGAAGGATTTGCAGCTGGCAGCTTTCCATCCTCTCATTCTTTCCATAAGTTGACCTGTGGGCACTGCTGATTGGGTAATGGGTGTGATGAATGTTTGGTGAGAAACACCCTGCTGAGTGATGACATATTTTGCTCACTTTCATTTTTGTACATTTTACCGCCTAGTTTGACAGAGGACAGATACTGAATGCTTGCAAATGAATATGTCACAGGGTTGTGGTTAACGTTAAAACCAGTTTCTTTGGGATCACTGAAAAACATTATACACATTACTGTGATGATTGTATGTCAAAACTGTCAAAGATCCCTGTAGCTTTATTCCAGGCTAATGAATGGCAAACGTGTGGTCAGGTGATCTCTGTTGTATTTCCTCTTCCTCAGACCAAAGAGCGAGGCTCCACCAGAGTGCACTCCCTCAACAATGTCAACAAAGTACTTCAAGTCCTGCATCAAAATAATGTGAGTACCTGGTCGTTTCTGCTATTTTGGTATCGTCAGCATCAGGTGTGGTTTGGTGGATATCGCTGTGTATCAGTGTTTTTTTTTTTTTAAATCTGGTGTGATTGAGGCTAAGGAGTCTGCTGCATTTTTATGAGTACAGGACAGTCCACTGAGAAAAAAGATATTGAACTGTCAGATTATCTGCTCTTGTGCTCTCTCCACAAATAGTTTGCCCACAAAACAATTGACATTATTCCCAGCTAAGGCAGCACTGGCTTGAATCAAAGCAGAAACACTTCCTGAATCTATAACTGACTAGACATGCTCTCCTTTGGCTGTTAATCTGAATATGCTAGTTTGTCTACATTGTGTTCTGTATTTGTCTTTGTCTCTGTGCCTCCTTCGCTTCTTCCCTCTCTTTTCCCTCCTCCTCTCTGCGCACAATGGTTGCTCTTAATGCTTTGACCTTAACAGTGGGAGATGAGGGGCAGGACATGCTCATGGGAAGTAACAGAGGCTGCAGTTTGCATGCAGCCCCTGATGGTTTCTCTCCTGCAGGAGCCAAAATCTGTCAGCTGGCTGTGAGGAACAAGGTTCCCATGAGCCTTTCTGCTGACTGTGGAAAATGAAATAAGGACTTAGTTTACTTTAGATAAGTAGAACTCATAAAATACATGATGTTTCCAATTTAAGTATAGAAACCACATTTATCATTGAAATGTGCTGGACTTTGAAGTTATGTTTAGCAGTGGAACAACTCTCCAGTGCACATTTAGCTTATAAATCTGTGTCCAAAGAGCAGCAGTAGCCACAGGATTGAACAATGTGATACTTTCAAATGTTGCAATGCAAAACAATAAGTAATGTTTTTGGCTTCGGCGGTTGAAAACCACTTGGGTGGCACGGTCGTGGATTCCCTCTGCTCCGTCTCATGACCTGAAGTTAAAATTGTGCCAAGGAGACTTGCTGCTTTTTTTGGGAACTCGGATGGAAAGAGAAAGAGTGGGAAGTGGTGTTGTGGTGGGATGAAGCTAATTGGAAACGGAGATACTCTTAAGGTCAAAGGTCATATGTGTGGCAGCCAAGACAAGTCACTTCATAGTTTGACCAGACGCTTGACCTCATGTTCCACTCTGTGCCCTGATCCTCTCCAAAATATTTATATGTAACCACACCACATTCAGCCTCACCTCATGGTAATTGCCTGACAAGCCTGCAGTCACACTTTATAGGCATCTCTGGAAGGCCGTAGTTCAGGTGGTGCTGGTTCATTAGAAACACAGCAACAGTGTGGTAACTCATTTGGTTTTGAAGCAATGTGATTTGTAACATTTCTGCTCGTCTTATTAAAGTATTCATCGTCTGCCCCTCTCTCTCAGGTTGATCTGGTAAACATAGGAGGGACAGACATCGTGGATGGGAACCACAAGCTGACTTTAGGCCTCATCTGGAGTATTATCCTTCACTGGCAGGTGAGCGCACGCACACACGCACACACACACACACACACACACACACACACACACACACACACACACACACACACACACACACACACACACACACACACACACACACACACATACACAGACACTCAAGTGCTGCTCCTTCTATCAACCCACACCTTGCACACACACGCACAAAGACTCATTAATGTTTGCTGACTGAAACTCACTGATGTTCCCTAGGGATCAGAAATACAGATGATGGAAAATCATTATTGTTGTGCACACATGCGTGTATGTAAACATCCTTATCGCGCACTGCTCTGTGCTTGTGACCTGTTGAAAATTGAGGCAGCCACTTCAAACGTAAATAGAGGTTTGAGCACTGCCAGTTCTTTCAATATTAGTTTTTAATTATTCTTTCATTACTTCTAGTTAACTTTAATGTCACTACTGTCGCTGCATGTAAAATGTGTGTGTTTGTGCGTGTTGTGCATGGTAAAAATATAAATCCTGCAGAATTTGCATATAATTATAGACCGCTGAAGTGATAGAGAGTCGCCTCATTTCTTTTCCATTTTGAACATTCTGTGCCAATCACAGTGAGGATGAGATCAGATTACTTACAGATTACTTGGCAGTTTAGTTTTGTGGAAAAAATATGAATTTTATTAAAGGTCTGCGAGTTTAAGTTCTAGTTTTTCACCGACATTGATATGTGTTCTTCCATGTGACGTGTTTGTGCAGGTGAAGGACATCATGAAGGACATCATGTCCAACCTGCAACAGACAAACAGTGAGAAGATCTTACTGAGTTGGGTACGCCAGTGCACCCGCTCATACCCTCAAGTCAATGTCCTCAACTTCACGACCAGCTGGGCCGACGGTCTGGCTCTCAACGGCATCCTACACCACTTCAGGTGAGGAGGGGGAGGGGGAGGGGGTGGGGCACACCCAGTTGATGGGAGGTTGGCATATAGCGGGAAGAGGAAGAAATGTAATCATGGTGATAACATTTTCACAGCTGTGACCTGTTATCTTTTTGCATTCATGCTTTTGCTTTCAGGACATTGTGTTTGAATGGTGTTGTATTGACTCATACCGGCTTGTAGAGACTGTATTTTCCAAACTCTTACCTGCCATGTTGTGATTTTACCTACGTGAGATGAAGCTTCTGCTTAAGGTCGACACTAGATATTTGACATGTGCCCTTTGACTCTGAATGTAAATCATACTGAGCACAATCTGAGACCTTCAGATGCTGTCAAAAACCCAAGGCCTGACATTTGTGTGTCAGAATCTTTCTGCGAGTGTGTGTGAGACTGAGCGGGAGAGACTGAGAGGATACCCAAGCTGTGTAAGTGGCGGAAGGTCAGGTTGACAGGTCACCGCCTACAGGGTCTGTGTACACTGCTTGACGTGGTCTGTTTACGCCTGTCATGTCACTGTTTGCACACGTTTGGTGTATGTGTGTGTGTGTGTGTGTGTGTTGTTGTGTGTGAAAGAAAGGGAAGGAGAGGAGTGTCAGGGGTGTTTTCCCCTCTCCGTAACCCCTTGTCCTTACTGGTGACATGTGTGCACAAGCACACACGCACATACACACACACACACAGGCCTGTGAGCTGTGAGAAAGGCCAGTGTTGGTTTAGACCTGGGCCAGGGTTTAGGTGGATCACTGAACACACACATTCCACACCCAACCGGCCTCAACACAAGTTCCCCTATGCACTAACTACTCAGGGACGAGTCGTCTATATGCAAGGGTCATATATGGGTCTCAAATGCAATCACATCTGTGGCAGAAGCTGTGGTACTAAAAATTATATTGAAATGAATCACTCAAACACCCAAGTAGAAATACACTGCCCGTCCAAAACAAAAGTCACCACTTGGATTTAACTAAGCTAATAGATAAGAGCCTCTCATTGGATAATTACTGTATGGATGATTATGTTTCAGCTGGCAACAACTTCTCTAACCCTAACTGATGGAGTCTCATCTCTTAAACAACCATATCGGAAGACACATCCTGTTGTCGTGGAAAATAAATATGTTAATCTGTTTCAGAAGGGTCAAATTATTGGCATGCATCAAGCAAATAAAACATCTAAGGAGATTGCTGAGACTTCTAAAATTGGGTTAAGAACTGTCCAACACATTATTAAAAACTGGAAGGATAGTGGGGAACCATCATCTTCAAGGAAGAAATGTGGTCCAATGTGACCACAGAGCTCATCATATCTTAACCCCATTGAGAATCTTTGAAAAATGAATGCAACTCTGGACGGAAATAAATGTTGTGACATTGCAGAAGCTTATCGAAATGATGCCACAGCAAATGCATGCCGTAATCAAAGCTAAAGGCGGTCCAACGAAATATTAGACTGTGTGACTTTTTTGGGGGGGACGGGCAGTGTAAGTTTGTTTGAATCAGTGGTGAGTGAATGGTCTCATATCGGCTTCATTTTGAAAAACCTTTACCAACCTTCAGTGTTACTGTCTCTTGTGTTGCTGACCTCATCTCTTCTGTTCTCTGTGCGGTCAGGCCGAACGCCTTCAGCTGGGATCAGGTGGTCAGACTGAGCCCTGTGGAAAGACTGGACCATGCCTTCACTGTAGCCAAAGACCAGTTGGCTATTGAGAGGCTACTGGATGCTGAAGGTACTGAAGCTGAGTCAATGTGAACACTTTCCCATTATTGCACACACATTGGTGTTTATCTTGGACTGAATGACTGTAAAAAAGTTTAATAAAAAATGACAATTGGTGATAAATGAAGATGCATCAACTGCCTTTTATAGTTGTACCAAAAAAAGATCAAAGTTGGCTTTGGAATGACTTTTCTTTACGGTCCAAAATTCCCACATCTTTAAACACAGTCTGTGCTCATGAAGCCTACCTTCATGTCCTGCCAGCAGTTGGATAAACCCACCGTGGAGCAAATAACCTGGTGTTGTCTTTGGCTGCGGATTTGTAAGAAACTGTGCTGGCTCATTATGTTTTTCTACCTCATGAAGCACCTGTGGCTGCTCCGTGTGCACGTACTTGAGCTGTCTAAATCAGACACTTCTCGTTATGTCATGACCGAGGGGCAGTCACACCTGACCTGTGTCAAAGCCATGTATAATCAGTACAACCTGCCTCAACCTGCCTCTTTCATTCCCCACATAATCTCCCCCTGTCACCCTTTACTGCGTTCTCGCTTTATCTGCCATGCTTCTTTTCTCTTCACGCAATTTTCACCTCTTTACCCCCCCCACCCCACTCATGCTTAATTTGTATCTTGGATCTTTCTGCCCCACATCCATCTCCATCCCACCATCTCACACCTAACCTCCTCTGTCTACCTCCCTCCCTCTCTCTCTCTCCTTCTCACTCAGATGTGGCGGTGCAGTTGCCAGACAAGAAGTCCATCATCATGTATGTGACATCGCTGTTTGCGGTGCTGCCCAAAGAAGTGAGCATGGAGGCCATCAGAGAGGTGGAGACCCTGCCGCGCAAATTCAAAGCGGAAGCTGAGGACTCGGGTCCAGGCCTCAGTGCTCAGGTAAAATATACAGTGTAGTATGTTACATGTGATATGATACAGGACGAAACAAGACTAGTTTTTAATTTTAGGGGGAAAAGAATAAGTTGGGCGTGTGGGTTTAGGCTGAAGGGAGATTCACCGTGCGTTTCTCACAAGCTTTAAACCTACCTAAGGTGGCCACCGGAGTCTGCAGCTGCATCTGTTTTTCAAAGAATTCAAGGTGCTCTTTCATGTGCAAACTTCCACAGCTGGTAACCAGCAATGTAGACAGAAGCACAGTGGGTCCAAACTTCAGGAATTTATGATTGGAATTGGAAAGAGTCTTTCTTAGCAAATAGTTGTTTTTACTTTTTTGTAAGTTTGGAACCAGATGCAATTTAAAAACAAACTTAGGTTGTGGTTCAGGCTGTTTTTAGCCCAGTGGGGGAATGCATTCGGCATTTTCTTTCTATTTATTTGGAGGAAAAAAAACTTTAATACTTTTCCTTGATTATTTCAAGTAAAATATTTATCAGCAAAACAAGCAAAACATACAAACATCCCAGCTCCTTTTAAAACAACTAAAAAGCTCAGCTCGCACAAAAAAAACCCAACAGCAAAAAAAACAGATCACATTAACCCATAAATGCCTGAAGCTCTGCTGCTGTGCTGCCTTTCTGATAACATTCAGTTTGAAGGCCACAGACCCTGTTATGTGCAGGCATACGAAGTATTGCAAAGTGTCTCATTGTGTGTTGCCAGATAGAATGAGTCACTCCCACTCTGAAAAAGCCATCTCCTTCATTCTCTCCAGCACTGCTCATGAAAAGCACAGCAGGCGCAGGCAAATAGGGAGCAGAGCCATGACTCACCACTCTGACATTAGCCAACAGACCGAACTGCATGCTCCTGGAAACACAGAGCTGTAAAAGGGATGGAGGGAAATGAGGGAATAAATTGGTGAGAACGGGAGTGTGTGCATTGAGTTGACAGGGAAGGTTGTTTGAGCATTAAAGATGTCTATGTGCTGGTGGTGAACGAGTGGCTGCAGTATGTAACTTCTGTGCACACAGGGTGGTCTTTAAAGCTTCAACTTAACTGATATGCACTTACCTGCTGTCTGTGATTGTTATCTATGCACTATTTAGTTTCGTCCTGTTCATATTCTTACTATATACTTCATAATAACTCCAAGTCCAGAGCGTACCTTGTTCAAATCGATAAGAATTTAATGTGTGCACTTAAGGTTGTATGTATTAGATGCATTTGAAGCCTCTCCAAGCCTGCGGTGCTCGCAGCTTTCAGTTACATTGCCGTGGGGCAGCTCGTTTCGGAGGTTTTTAGTCAGAAGTCAGAAAATCCCAAAAAACCACCTCTTAAGTTTTTTATTGTCCGTGGGCACATACTTCACACACCCTGGAACGAGTGCTGGAAAAGTCTTTTTTAAATAGTGCTCTGATTGGTCCAACACGGGGTTTACTTTCCTGGCACGCTTCCTCTCCCCATAGGAAGAGATGCTTAATGCTGAAAAATAAAGGCTCTTTGTTTCGGATGCCTGTGTTCGGTTTCTCCCCTTAGGTTCACACAGCACTGGTTCGTGAAGTTGTATAGGTGTTTTTTTTAAATGGCGATTTTAGATAATGCTTTTAAAAATTCATGACAAGTTTGGTTTGAGGCGCAGTGAAATGTTCATTACCATCTCTAGGGTTGGAATATCACTGATGATAAGTGCACTGGTGTGTGCATTGTAGTAAATCATATGCCCCAGAATCACAGCTGCAAAAGTGATAAATGCACAGATTGAGTTGAGCAAATCATCTGGTGATAATAAAATGTTCTGTTGAGCCAGACCACAGCTATTTTACAGCCATTCAAGTCAATAAATAGACCAAGGCTGCAGTTTTCTCTCTCGCTTGTTCTCTCTCTCTCCCATGCCTCTCTGTCTTCCCTTGTCTGCCTCTGCCAGACAACACTGGTCTGACATAAGGACTTACAGTATTTTTGTGGCTTATTCCAAAATATCCAAAAGGTCGTTGAATATTTTCAGCAGGTGACCTTTCCCTGAGTTTGCTACACACACACACACAACTGCTTTGTGATTTCAGTCCGGTAAACAAAGGTCCATTTGACTTGTTGCACTGGTTCCTACACACCCATTAGCATTTCAGTCATCTTCGACTTGGCATGGCAGCCACAGCAGAGATTTTATCTGCTGTTCATTTCAGCTCCAGACAGATTTGTTGAGCTCCTTCAAGCCCCCCTTTTCTCAATTTCCATCACCAAATGGAAACCTGGAATAGTTGAGTGCTGTAGTCGACGAAGGACATCACACATCTACAATATGAGGTGTTTTTATTGATGATATCTCTGCTTTGTGTATTTCATACGGGTTGGATTTTGAAAAGCATGGTCAAAAGAAAGTCGATGAAGGTAACTGTACTATCAGGACGACTGTCACCACAGGAGAGGGTAGACTTCCGATATAAATCAAGTCTGTTGAGTCATTTTGAAGTCCAGTGTATGAAGTATGAGGTCAAAGAGACTTGATTCAACTTTAAACAACCCCCCTCCTCTCTCTGTAAAGTCAGAGTTGTCTCCTCAAATTCAGTTTTTGACTCCCTCCTGTCCTTTGAGCTGCTACCATCCATCTCTCTGAGTGCACACCCAACTTTCCCCTTGATACGGGGTTTGTTTCAAACTTACTGCTATTCCTAGAATGAGGATTGACCTGCGCAGCGTGCCAGGGGCACCTCCCAGCATCCCATAATAGGCCAGCAGTTGTTATTTTTTTCTCTTTCTCCACTGAGTGGGGAGGTCGCTCTGCATGCTCCAGAGCAGCACAGGCCCCTCCTAGATGTCTGGTTCTATTTTAAAACTTGCCAGCTGATGTTAACAAATGAAATTCAGAGTAAAGGACAAGTGAAAGTTTTGGGGAAACATCATGTTTCAAAGATATTGTTGTGCTCACAGTTTTAGCTTTTCTGTTTTGTGTTTGAGTTTTGATACAATGCGAATGTGACATATTATAAAAAGAAAAAACATGTTTTCGTTCCAGTTTAAAACTTGGCCTTGTATAATAATAATAACAACGTTACAATGAAAGACCACATTCCTGCTGTACCTTGTTATCTATAAAGGTTAGGCTTTGTGAAGTACTTTCCTTTTTTAGTATTTTTTAAGAAATAAATACAGTGACGACCTCACAAGGCCTCGGAGTGTCTGTACCAGTGATCTCATCCCCTGCCTCATGTTTCTCAGCCTGCACAGACGGAGCGAAGAGGCAGCAGCCCCCGACCTGAGACCCCGAGCACCCTGACGGAGACAGAGGGGGAGATGGAGGGAGGCTTCATGGAGGTGGACCTGGACACCTACCAGACCACGCTGGAGGAGGTACTGACCTGGCTGCTGTCGGCCGAGGACGCACTACAGATTCAGGATGAGGTGTCGGACGACGTGGAGGAAGTCAAAGAGCAATTTCACACACACGAGGTAAGAGGAGAGGCAAGCACACACCCACATGTAAACAGAGGTTTTCAGAAATTAACTGTGTAAAATCTTAGTAGCTTAATTAATTGTTTTCTAAATGAACACACACTGTGTATCAGCTGGGAATATGACATTATAGTGAGAAGCCAAACATTTCTGTATGTCCCACAATATCTCAGTGATGCCGTGAAACAACCAAAACATGGCACGAACATTCACGAGGACCCAAGGATGAACTGATGGGTGGGCAGGGTGATAACACTATTTTGTTTTCTGTATCTTTGTAACACCCTGAAAACATTTCTTCAAATTTGGTACAAACATTCACTTGGACTCAAGGACAAACTGATTACAAGGTCACGGTGACCTCATAAAACAAGATATTGGACTTGTGAACATTGCATCGCTCAAACTTGTCAAGTGTGTCCTTTTAAATCTCACACACACATCCACTTAGACCGAAGGATGAACTGATTAGACATGGTAGCCAAAAGTCAAAAGGTTAAGGTCAGGGTGACCTCTGAAAATACTTTTTTTTAGCTGTTAGTCAGGAATTTAGACAGAAATTATGACACAAATGGTTGGCTCTGATGCATGATCGGTGGAGGCATAATGTAGTTTGTCTGTCACCGTCACGCTCCATGTTGGAGACTGACAAATGTTTCCCAAAGATAGAGGCCTCCCACAGCCAACAGTACATGCTCCGAACATGACGGGAATGCCAGGAATCCTGCTTAGAACAGTAGCGTAAAGCACCCTATGGTGTCCTGGCCCAGAACTCACTGGCTTGCTTGAGAGGGCGTATTTTCTGGGTCTGCGTTTTGTGTATGTGTGTAAAGGGGCTTTGGCTGGATTCCCTTGGCTGAAATGTGAATATTTGAGAAGTCTAATGTCTGGAATCCAGGTCAAAGCAGAAAGCTGGTAGTGAGACTGAGCGCAACAAGACCCAAAGCCTCTTTAACAGCCAGGCTTTTCAGGAGATCTGAAAAAAAAAAAAAAAAAAAAATCAGTCCAGTTTGTTTCTGCCTGGTTGTTCATGTACTTACTCCAGCTTCTCCGGCAAAGCCTCATCAAAAACAATGTGCTCAGAGGTGCCGTCAAAAATGCTTACTCATCCAGAGAGCTCACGGAGAAACAGACAATAACTCAGTTCATTGGCCTTCATGTCGCTGAGTCCAAGAACCAGTAAAAAGCACACAGGGTTCAGAAGCATCAAACTCCTTCAAATGTACTCTTTTTTTCTTTTTCTTTTTGAGTCATTTCTCCTCTCTTCTGTACAATTTGCCCCTGTTGAACACTCGACAAGACCTGCCCTTGAGTTTGTGTTCACAGCTTTGTCCTCGCTAACACAATTAGGTGATGCTCAGTTTTTTTGCAAGATGTTCTCAAATGTTAAACCAGGTGAAATAAGAGGGAATCCAGATGTTAGTGTGTAGGTGCCAAGTGCCAGCACAGAGCCCAATATTATATAAACAATGGCAGGCCAGGGAGTTCGACTGGATCCTGATCATGTTTAAGGTCTTATACACTGCCCCCTTTAATTTAACTCACCTTTATTTTTATTCAAATAGATTATCCCATCTTTGTTTTGCTCTAGCACACAGCCTGTCACGCACTCAAAGATTGACTGTCACTAACTGTAAGAGATTTCCTGTCAATCTCTATCATGACCATTTAACTCCTCTGCTCCCCCTGAAGGCCTTTATGATGGAGCTGACAGCACACCAGAGCAGCGTGGGTAACGTGCTGCAAGCCGGTAACCAACTGATTGCCCAGGGGACCCTGACGGAGGAGGAGGAGGAGGAGATCCGGGAGCAGATGAGCCTCCTCAACTCCCGGTGGGAGAGCCTCCGAGTGGCGAGCATGGATCGCCAGGCCAGGTAGATACACACACACATATACACCTGCCTCAGTCCTGTGTCCTTATATCGCATTGCCATTACTGTTACTATTAGGGCCGGGTTTAAAAAATCGATTTTCCAATTCATATCAATCTTCATTTAAAAGATTTGATATCAATTCATAAAATCCTTAGATCAATCTTTTAGTGTATGCCACTATGTCTTGTTTCCTCTGTTAGATCTGCGCGATCGCGATTGTCACCCACAACTACCGTATATTGAAAAGTTGCACTGTTTAATTCTGTAGTGGGTCATATTAAATAAATGTGCAATAATGCAACTGCTTTTGGATCAATTCTTTGTGTAAACATTGATATATTTGATATTGCACCAGATTAGAGAGTTTCATCTTTCTTAGTTCTGTGAAAATCTCTTTCATAATTGAGCAAAATTGGTATTAAAACTGAAATTTCTCTAAATGAATCAATATCGAATTGGATCGGAAATTGGGTTAAATTGGGAACTTGTGAATTGGATTTGAATTTATTCAGTAAATCAATAGCAATACCCAATATTTGCAACTGGCAAATATTACCCATCAATTTGTGTGAAAAACAAGTAATATAATCTTATTTATCCGTCTTTTTTTTAACCTTTTAAGAAAAATACAGCTTAAACTAGAGCAGTTTTTAAAGTGTAGTCTGCAGGGACATCGCATCATGAGCCACAAATTATCCCGTAGAGGTAATTTTTCTTCGAGTGTCACTGTTTGACCCTACGCGTTTATGGGTCTTTCCTGTGAGGAATGTGCAAGGCTACACACTTGTGTGAAGGTGACACCTGATAAGACTCGTGTCTCCCAAGGCCTAACAAATCTGATGCTTAATCTGTGTTATCAAGGTTTATGATGCTTCCGACGCACACACACACAAACACAAACACAAACACACGCATTTATGCAGTTGTTTGTATTTGGTATTAATGATGTCCACCAGAGCGTTTGTTGACCCTCATGTAAAAGTATACGTGTCTGTGTGCAATGACTTACCATTCATACCGTCTCTACGTATATAGCATTGTCCCTCTCTCCAGTGTCTGTGCTACTGTGGGGCGGTGAGATAACCAGCTGAACAGTTAAAGTTTATTCTACTGATAGCTGTCATCTCCTTTGTACCTCTACACACACACACACACACACCCTTCACCGCTCTGCTTTTCTCTCCTCAGGCTCCACGAGGTCCTGATGGATCTTCAGCAGCAGCAGTTACAGCAGCTCTCCGATTGGCTGACGCAGACCGAAGACCGGATCAAAAACATAGAAACAGAACCAGCAGCTAAAAGCCTGGAGGAGTACAAAGAAAAGATAGAGCAGCACAAAGTAAATACAACTCCCCATCCAAATATTTTCTATCTCGTGTGAATCTAGTCAGTGGAGAATGGATAATTGATTTGTCATGGACAGGATTGGACATGAAAAAAGGCCGTCTTCTATGTTTAACCTGTTTCTCATGTTTATCCAGGTTGATGCGACACTGCGTTGTATGAATCAGATTAACATGTCATCCTGCAGTTTTTCTCGAACCGTGCAACGCTTCCATGGTGTCGTCATTGAGCCGAGTGAATCTTTTTCTGCCGGCTCTAGTTAATGGGTAACAACATGTGACCTGCGCTTAATGCACAATTTGTGTTTCGGCTCAGACGCTTCAGAATGACCTGGAGGCAGAGCAGGTGAAGGTCAACTCTCTGACACACATGGTGGTCGTGGTCGATGAGAACAGCGGTGAGAGCGCCACCGCTGCCCTGGAGGAGCAACTACAGGTAAGTTGTCAGCCCTTGTGAATGTGCTTGACTTAGAATGTTTATCAGTTCATGGAAAGTTATATTCTAGTTCATGCAGTTGACCCTATACAGCTTTTATTTCTTACTCTAGATTAATAACATAGGACATGTCTGCTAAAACATCATTGCCCATACTGCTACCATATGTCTTTATCTGGTAAATGTTGGCAGTTCGTAAGAGCCGACCTCATTTTTTCTCTGAGCTTTTATGTAAAAAGGGACATTTACCAAACCTTTGCTTCTTGTATTAATTTCTGTCTTTATCTTGCCTTCAGTCGTTGGGTGAGCGCTGGGCAGCTGTGTGTCGGTGGACGGAGGAGAGGTGGCACAAGCTGCAGGAAGTCTTGATGGTGTGGCAACAGCTTCTGTCAGACCAGGTAGGACTGTCCTACAAACACGTACAGACATATACACAATGAATAACTGTCTCACTCTAATTCTGTCTTGTAATCCCGACATAACCCCAAAGACCTTGCTATTTGAGTTGGAAATGTGTCTGTCTCCGAATGTAGAGTTGGACCGGATCGCTACAACAAGACTTTGTTTTGTAATGTTTACTCAGTAATTCAACTTGATGCTGTTTTCCCACCTCTTCTACAGAGTTTGTTCAGAGAGTGGCTGGCAGAAAAAGAAGAGGCATTGAGTGAAGTACAGACCGGGAACTTTAAGGACCCAAGTGAAATGAATACTAATGTGCGCCGATTAGCAGTAAGTAGAGTGCCAGCCAGCTCTCTGTAGTTGCTCTGCTGCAATTATAGCGTTCACTGTGAAATATAATGTTGGTTGTTAATGCAGTGAATGACTTTACAGCCCCTTTACTCAAAGGGGAACTGTTTTACAGGAGGAAGGAATTCAATTCAATTCAATTCAAATTACTCTTAGACAGTTCAATACCAGCTGTAACAGACACTTAAATACTTTGTTAAACCTGTCATTCAATCATTTAGATTTTAAAAGAAGACATGGAGAAGAAGAGGAGGACTCTGGACCAGTTGTCCGATGCTGGACAGGATGTGATATCGCTGCTGCAGAGCCCTGAGGCACAATCTAAGATCGAGGCAGACACAGAGGAGCTGGCACATAGATGGGACAACCTGGTGCAGAGGCTCGAGGATTGCTCCTTCCAGGTGTGTGTGTGTGTGTGTGGGTGTCAGGGGTTAACAAGTTATAACTACAGAGGACATGTGAGCTGAAATGATTTTGCCAAAAGAACAAAGACAAAAAACACATGGCTGTCGAGGCTCACAAATTCAGCAGGTGCTACATTTCAGATCCCCCGGTCATTGTAATGGTAATAATAATAAGTAATTTGAAAGTCTTGGCTGAAAGCCACAAGGAAGAAGCTGAAGTACAGAAAAGCTCCTCTAATAAAATAAAGTTCAGTCGGCAGGAGTTGCTTAAAAACACGGCTCAGCTTCCTTTCCAAAGAAACCTTCAGACGGGTTCACATTGTCGAATGTGAATGTGTTATTTTAGCCTTTGCAGTGGCAGCACAAAAGACAAACAGGGGAAGCAGAGGGAGGTCCATTGGTTCGCTCAAGGCTCATTTGAGAGATTAATCAGAACAAGATCTAAAAAAAAAAAAAAAAAAAAAATCACCTGCATCTATGATAAAAATAGTTTGTAATTTTAGCTGACTGACAGAGAACAACCATTTGCAACTTGAATTTAGCCCAACAACCAAACTGTCCAAAGAACATTGTAAACTGTCAGCTAAATTTACTGCAGCATAGGGAGTGTGCAGAATTATTAAACACCAAATTGCAATGCTGATTTAAATGTATTTGTTTCTCACCGACCCATTCATCTGTAGCTTGTCTTCATAACTTGTTTTTTTTTTATCTGTAATACTCGCTCCAGCCTTAGAAATCTTGGTGGTATATTCGACCAAAACACCAATGCACTTGGACAAACACATCAAGCCCCTGTCCCGCTGTTTTCTTCACCTCAGAAATATCGCCAAACTCAGATCCATTGTCTCTAACTCGGAACACAAACTGGCTGTTCATGCTTTCCCCTCATCTAGACTGGATTGTTGTTTATTCAAGGTCCTGGAAACCACTTTCAATGCCCCGCATGGGGCCGCTTCCCCCCCATACACCTCCGACCTCCTACAGCCCTACACCACCAGCCAGTCTCTAAGTTCTGGCTGGTGGTCTGAGGACTTAAGAGCCTCTGCCTCCGAGAACATCTTCAAGGCATAGCTAAAAACCAAACTGTTTGGGTTGGCATTTGAATAGCGAGATATTTTATTGTTACTTTTCCCACTGTCGCTCATATGTGATCATATGTATGGTGTTTTGTTTTCTTACTGTTACCTTGTTATCCTGTGTCTCATGTATTCTCTGTGGAGCACTTTGTGACTCTGCTGTAAAAGTGCTATTGAAATAAAGAAATATCATTATTATTATTATTTTATGGTTTAGTAATCGTCCTTGATTTCTATCCCATTCTCACTGATACTCTCACTCACTGCTAAGGTAATGGAGGCTGTCACAGACGCTGGGATGACTCAGGTGGAGGAACAAATGGTCGTGGACACAATCGCTGTGGCTGCGGCTGCTTCGATCCCTGACCAGGACTTGGCCCCACCTGCTCCCCCTAAGAAACGACTGGTGGAGACGGACGCAGAAGTCAGACGAATGTAGGATATTGGACGCACGTGGACAGACTATGCATCCCTAAAAGACGGGCAAACCCACACCAATACGCACGTTGTGTTCTTTGTTCTGCAGGTATGAAAATAAGATCTCTGACCTCCTGAGCTGGATTAAATCATGGAAGACGTCCGCTCAGGCGCTGGCCTCCTCGCACCCTGAGACTACACCTGACACAGCTGACCTGCAGGAGAAGCTAAAGGTAAACCTCCTGAAGATGAACCGTTAAAATAAACTAGTTTAACTTTATGTTAACATATATATTTTGAGAATTGTGCATTAAAGATGTATTGACTGATCACTTTAGGGCTTGGAGTTGGACCTGACAGCCAAGGAAGCCATAGTACGTGAAGTTATCCAGGAAGGACGAGGCTTGATGGATATCTTGGAGAGAGGTAGGGGGAGAAATGACTAAACACAATAAACCTATTTCAAACAAATCCATCCAAATATTGTCAAACATCCTCCGCTTCTTCTTTTTGTCCTTCTTCATCTGAAGTGTCCTAAGACGCTCGCTCGGTTTTATCGTTTCTTAGAGGCTTTAACACAAATCTTCCCTTTCCCTGTTAAGCTGTGTTTGTCTTGTAAGGCTTTTACTACTTCTCTGCAGCAGCTTGGTATTGTCTGTGTGTTTATAAGTCAAAAATGTTATCATTCAGTTTTTAGAAGTCAGTTATCGGGAACGTGTTCGTTTGTGTGTGTGGACTTGTAAAGCTCTGTCAGCCTGCAGGGTGGCTGACTTCATATAACTACTCAATGAAATGAAGAGACACTCAGGGGTTTTATGAGTTTACACTGCTCTGGAGGCAGTCAGAGGTAGTGAAGCAACGCCACGCGTTAAAGTAGATTTGTTAAACTCAGCTTTGTTTTATTCCTTCGTATTTGCTGTTTTCTCACCCGTAGTGTCTGTTTTCCAGTTTTATTTAACCACCAGTGTTTTAACTCTCTTCAGGGTCCCTTTCTTCCATCTAAAACTCCCAACACAGGCTGTGCACTTTCAGACTCGGTGATGTAAAAATGTAATAATTGTTAAAGTGCATTTACGGTGAGCCTTAACCTCTCCTCTGTTGGCCTGCGTGTCTCTCTGTAGAGGGTGTGTGTGTGGACTCTGTGAGGGCAGACATAGACCTGATCCAAACGGAGTCCGATGTGTGTGCGAGGGAGCTGCAGGCAGCCCGGGAGCGAGTTCACACCCAGACCCGGGTCAGAGCGGTGTTTGCAGAGCTAACAGACCTGGACCAGGTCTTGCAGGAGCAGGACCGGTGGCTGGATTCTTCCTCGGCCGTAGAAAAGCGCGACCAGGCCGAGCTGAGGAGCCTGAGCGGAGAATGTCAGGTAAGATTCATCGTCTCAGTACGAGTTTAGCCTGATATCATGTGTGTGACTTTAATCCTGAATTTCACCTTCTAACCCTTTTGTCAATCCTCTTAGATTCAGCTCATGCAGTTGCAGTTGCTTTGCAAGTATTTCATGCATAGATGAAACATTTTGATAGACAGTAATACATCAAAAAAAAAAAAAAAAAGAAATCACGAGGACATATGTGGGTTGTAGTAAATAGAAAAGAAGTTCAGAGTTGCCTCAAATACTTTGAAAGTCAGTGAAAAGTACACTGTGTAAGACGGATAAAACCCTTGCCGGTGTGTCCTGGAGTGTGAAGTTGAGATTTTTCAATTTGAGACTAATATGCTTGGAGCAGGCAGGGGAAACCTGTCAGTGTAAAGCATGACTCCATTCAGTAACCTGTGAATTTTCTCCAGACTAACTTGTATTGTTGCTGTGTGTGTGTACACAACGCTTTGGTTCTTCAAGATGACACTGACTGTGCTTAATGGCACACAATGACTAAAGAACAAGCAAAACAAAATTGCTGAAACACACATTTTCCATTTTGTCTCATCATTCTGCATCATTAAAAAACAGAAGTCAATGAAATGTTCAAGAAAACCACTAATCATAGAGGCTGTTACTGTAGCCCCAGCTGCTTTCAGTTCATTTAACGTCATTATTCAGATTTAGCTGGCTCATTTTTAAGTCGAGGGAATAATTTGATAAAATTCCCCCTTTCTGCCACCAAATGTACAATGATTGCAACAATGATCCCTGCTGAATTATCCATGCACAGTTATCTACTTCTTTCACTGGCATCGCAAATGCTGATAACCCCTCATTACATGTAAATCAGTGAACTTTCCCCTTCCTCTTGTCGTCCTCAGTCCCGACTTGCCCAGGTCACCGCGCTGAGCCTGCAGCTGGAGCAGCTCTCTGCAGAGGCAGGATCACTGGGAGCTGTGCCCGCTCTTAAAGACAACACGGTGGTGGTATCTGCACATCACGCCTCCACGCTGCAGCGGCTACAGAGCGCAGAACGAGAAGTCAACAGAGGTACTTCTGCTGATGTCATTTGTTATGTCATCACCGAGGAAACCTGCTCCTTAAACCTGAGCAGGATCGTTTTGTATTAACAGAAGCATATGCCTGTTCCCGGGACCTGACAGCTGTGAGGCATTTTCTTATTCCAGACAGTTGCAGGACAAGAGATTTAAGCCTTCCTTAAGACAAAGACCAATTTCTCTCTCCTTGCTCACGGCACAAAGCTTTCAGGTTTATAGTTGGGGCACAAAGAGTGATAGCTAAGTTCAGCAGAGCTCAGTCCCACAGCGGTTGTTTAAATTTGACATTAGCTTTTATATGAAACCTTGGCCAGCCACAAGTAATAGATGATGCCCTTTTATGGCCTCCAAAATCTCCCAGATACGTCAGTGTATGCGTGAGCGATTGTGTGTGTGAGATCGTGCCCCTCTGCCAGCTCCGTGTCTACCTGAGGACGTGACTTGGACCTGGAGCAGCCTTGAAAATCAGTCACCGTTTTACCTCTGGAATTTACACGCACAGCTCTGGGCCAGAAACAAGCCTGTAAAGAGAGGCTTAAATGCACTTCTCCTTTCCTGGCCATAGGTGTGTGTTGGTGTCAGTGTTTTGCTGTGCCTCTTGGGCTTTTATGACTGTGAAGATTTGGATGAGAGCCAAGGAAAACCATTTTGTTTCTGCTTGAGGGCAGTTTACCTCTTGCCGGGGCCTCCCTCTACCCCCCCCCACCACCTCTTCTTCTCTCTCACAGTTATGCTCCATCTCTGCTCTTTGTGTATGTAAACACAGCCAGATTATGTAAGCATTAAATCACCTGGTAATTAAAACGCTGACTGAGAGGGAAAGGAGAACAGCTGAGGAGAAGAGCAAGGAACAGATATGAATGTAGCCGTTCTGCATAAATTAGATTGAAGCCGCTACAAAATTGACATTACTTAACTTTTATTGTACAATATATTAAAGCATGTATTTAGTGGTTCAGCTGAAAAGTATATTCAAAATATGTCTGGCATGATGATGGACACACATCTGTTGCTTAATGGAGCTAAACTGACTTAAAGAAACAAGCTGTCAAACACCAAGGATCCTCTTACAGTAAAACATACACATGGAGTGAAATCCCAAACCAGCTCACTGCCCCCTTGTGGTAGAAAACTTGATGCTTCAGATAAGCTGATGTGAAAGTTTTGACTCTCTTTTCTTCTCTCCCCAATTCTACACAAATGCCCCCCCGCCCCCCTCCCTTGTCTTATTCCAGCCTTGGCGTCCCTTGAGGCCGGTCAGATGGCACCATGTCCAGTGGAAGGTCTCGAGGCCCGACTGGCCACTCTGAGAGAAGGAATAGCAGACATCCCCACCACGGAGAGGGCGGTGGAGCGGGCACAGGTGAGTGATAACTGATGAGTTATTTCATGGCTCTCATGGGTTCATGGTTAACTGTCGACAAACTTGCAACTACATTTAAATATGTGAAGTACACGTACCCAGATATTTACAAATGACAAAAAAAACAACAACATGAAGTCATATGTGGAGGTTACAACATGAAGGATGATCAGAAAGTCACATTGATTATTTTTTGAAGGTGTTTAAGAATTATCTTGTTTGTTTTATGCTTTTATATTGTTTTTGAGGTTCCACTTGCAAAATATTTCCATTGAAACTGAAATATTTTCACTGAGTTTGCAGAATATGAATTGGCAAATCTCATCCCCTTGTTTTTTTATTCTTCATATTGTTTTGTTTGCCACATTGGTGTCTAAGTTTGGACTTGTTACACATTTTGTGTTATCATAGTCTTAGTCAGTGTTTCATTATTGCTGCTGCCTGTATTGTCCGGCCAAGTATTTTTAATCCCAACATATCACGGAGTGTTAATATCTGTCTGCTGTCATTTTTTTTGCGGTGCACAATAGGCCCTTTATCAGCCAGTCACTTCCCTCTGCACTGTATCAGACCTCTTTGTAGAAGGAAAAGGGTGTGGGTGCGTGCGTGTTTTGGTATGTAGTTTTGAGATATGCGTGTTGTTGTGTTGGGTGTGTGTGTGTATGTATGCGTGTGTTATTGTGTGTGTGTTTGTGTGTGTTTCTCTCCTCCTCCATCTTTGTTGGAATGTGGCTCAGTCCAGCTCTTGTTATCGTGGCAGATAGGGCACGGTGCCGGTGAGAGGAGGGAGGGTGGTGTGGGGTGGTGTGGGGGGGGTAGGACTTGGCACATTCTGGGCAGCGAGCCCATGCATGCAGCATGGAGCTCCCAACAGCTCAGTGTGGAGCTGCTCAACCAGTCAGTCAGCCTGACAGACACAACATACACTCCCATGACAACATCCCTGAATCCTTTTAGCAATTAGCCTAATTATGGAAAGTGATATTCATCCTCTTTAGGCTCAGTGTACACAAATGTGAATTATTTTAAACGTGTGAAAATTGTTGCCTGGAGTACCATCATCACAAATGTGTGCTAACCTAAAATGTAATGCATCAGTCCACATGACTGAAATACTGTGACAGGATTTGATTGTATCCTTTAGCACACAGGTGATATAATATTTCATACTGAACAGTTTGTGCCGGTTACACGTATGCAGACATTGATAATGTTTAAGGAAATCGAATTTGTGGAGAAAAAGATATATAGACATAATTGTCTTACTTTGATAACAAAGCCCCAGTAAATCAAAGACATTACGGATGACCTCTCCCCATTGTCAGTGTAAATTGTGCAGAGCAAATTCCTTTACTGGCAAAAAGAGTTTCTTTGGTTTATATACACACAGCTTAGATATGTCATTTTAAGCCTGAACTCTCGTTCACCTCAGGGCCTGTGTCTAGAAATTGAGCAAACACAGCAAGCCTCCGATCCTGCAGAACTACAAAGATGGAGTCAACTCTCCTCCAGGGCTCGTGAGGAGCTGGGCACTCTGCAATGCATCCTGGGTAGCATGAAGGACTATCAGGTGCAGTAGTTCAGTATAAAATGATAAGGTTTATTTCTTTACTGTGTGAGTCATGAGTGATAATAATAACACACCTGTTTAATGCTGTTGTCAGGTGTGTTTGGTGCAAGTTGAACGTTGGTTAGATGCAGTTCAGGAGCTGTTGTCTCGTGATGCCACGGGTTCAGGTGATACAGAGAGTCTACAGGAAGAGCTTAACCAGTGCAAGGTGAGAGGACAACATGATTTTAAAAGTTAATATACTGCAGTTTTTAAAACTGCAGGGTTTTGACAATAACCACAATCCTTTAAGTATTATTCCTTAAGGTGTTTCTACTTCTTTCTTCTTTCTCTCTGATAACAAGGAGTATGTGAATGAGATGGAGTCAGTGGAAGGGTCGTTGAAGCAGATGGGAGAGGATGTGAGTGCTGTACAGGCAGCTACAATCCCAGGACTGGCCAAGTGGGGGCAGAATAAGTTTGACGAGTCCCGGGGCAAGTGGGACACACTCAGCAAACAGGTGAAGGAAACTCATCTTCATCTGAACTTCTGTTTGTGTTGTTCACATAGTGTGTTGTTGTTGTACATACATGTGTTTATTCATATAGTTGCAGTGAAACATGATACATTTGATGCTTAAACATAAGGCGACACAGGTCTTCGATTATGAAGTCTCATTTAGATTATTCTCATGTTTCTCTGACAAACCTGTTGGCATGTTCTTCCCTCCAGCTGTTGAGCAATCAGGAGCGTGTTGCAGAGAGTCAGGAGAAGCAGGTGAATCTGAGGAAGGACTTGGCGGAGATGCAGGAGTGGATGACCCAGGTGGACGAGGAGTTCCTCATGAGGGACTTTGAGTACAAGGGCCCTGAGGAACTGGAGGCTTCGCTGGAGGAGATGAAGGTTTGGCTTGTTGTGACTATTTGACTGTTGAGCACCTCGTTGTGATGTCGTCATCCTGCTCCTCTCACCTCTCCCCGTCTCTTACACAGAGGGCTAAAGAGGATGTGCTACAGAAGGAGGTGAAGGTAAAGATCCTGAAAGACAGCATCAACGTGTTGGTGTCCAGATCATCGCCACCCGGTGGCGGCCGCGGGCAGGAGCTCACGTCAGAGCTGGATGGGGTACTGGCCAACTACCATAAGCTTTGTGACCGCTTCAAGAGCAAGTGTCACACCCTGGAGGTAATGTGTGTGTGTGTGTGTGTGTGACGTTTTATAGTTTGCTTTTGAATATAGGCACCTCTGCTGTTGTTTTAATAATGTACTTGCCCCACAGCTTCACAGTTTTCATTATAGACAATGCAAAAAAAAAAAAAAAAGATGCGCCTGGTCATAGTGGATTAAAGCTGCCTTTGAGTTTAAGGTTAAAGTCCTTTTCTTGTATAAATAGTTGCTGTGACACATATTCACATAAAAATAATTCGTAATTTTATGCATGAATGGCCCAATTTGTTCGTCACCTTGCAGCTCCCATGGTTCAGCATCTGAATGACAAGTCTGTTTATGTGGTGTGTCATTTCTTCAGCTCCCTTTTTGTTAGTTTTAATGCGAAGAACAAGAGAGGCTGGAAGGGAGTACTGGTGATTCTTACTTTCTGTGCTAATCTGTGAGTGTAAAATCATAGTTCGGGGCACTGTTTTTGATTATCATCCTCCAGACTTTACAGGATAAAGGTCAGACAAATCACAGAGTTGTGCTTACGCTCGTGTATACTCTTCGCCTCAAATCCATTAGTCACTCACCATCCTGTCTTTGTCCTCAGAGTTCTGCTGTTTAATTTGACTATAAGACTCTTTAACATTTTTCTTGTAAAGTGCCTCACAGTGAATTTTCTTTTTCTTTTTTAAATGTGGTCCTTAATATGTCCAATACTGAAAATGAGGACACTGTCGATAGAGCTGTTACTTTTTAGGAACATCATTTGTGTTTCCCTGGCTGTGCATTTAAATACCTGTGTCCTTGTGCGTGTGTGTGTGTGTGCGCGTGTTGGCGTGTACTTTGTAGGAGGTTTGGTCCTGTTGGATGGAGTTGCTTCAGTACCTGGACATGGAGCAGACTTGGCTCAGCACTGTGGAGGAGAAGGTCCAAGCTACTGAAAACCTACCAGAGAGCACTGAGACAGTCAATGAAGCTCTGGAGGTACACACACGCACACACAGTGTAATCACATCAAATTCCCCACACTCCGTTTCCTTTTATCACATTTTCCCTTCTTAGTTTTCTCACTCTTAAAGGGCAAAGGACTAAAGCTCTGTTGAAGCCTCCCTCTGGGCGCAGCCTGAGGGAATTTTAAGGGTGACATTAGTCATCTTAATTCCACTGCTGGATGCCTGTGGGATCAGTAGCAGCAAAAAGGATAGAGGTTACACAGTCCTTTGACATATTGGCTACACAGTGAGTTATTTAGTTTGGGACAGCAGGACTAAACCCTCCTCACCAGTCGTTGAGAACTGAAGAAGCCTCTTGGACGTGAGGTGAAACATCTTAAAGCGCATCACGCTTTTCTTGGATCACCATTAGTTCATGTTCAACAAGATTATATGCAGAGTATCACACACTTTACACAAATGCTATGGAGCTAACTACTCGTTAATGCATACTCACTATACCTTGCTGCAGGCGCCTGTCAACAGAAAGTAAATAATGAATTTGACTTATTTAAAGCAGCAGTCCATATTTGACTTGGTTTAAATCCATGCTTTATTTCTTTACTTATCTCTAAACCTTGAAAATGTAAACTGTCACCCCATCACTAAACGTATAGTCAAAATGCTCTAAGAGAGGGGGTAAGTAACCCGATGGTCGGTTTAATATGTAACTAGATGTTAATAACCTCATTGTCTTTGACTTTGTCATCTAAATATCTTCTGCTTTCTTTTGCTCTGCTGCTATATCTGTAGACTGCCTCCAGCAAAACTGTCAAAGTCACTTTAATCACAGTGCAGCCTCTGTAACATCGCATAGTGATGAAGGAAATTGAAGACCCTTGAAGACAATGTTTCTCCTTCTCCTCTTTGTCCTTATGTGTTTTTTGAATGTTTTCTGCCGTCTCCACCCACTCTCTCTCTGTCTCTCTCCGTCTCTCTCACTTCATTCCCCTGAACCTCGTTCTCTCACCCTTCACCCTTCCCCAGTCTCCCAGTTTCCTAATCAGACTCACCCCTCTGGAGGGGGGCTGTCACACTGTCTGTCCGTTACCTCCGGGAAGGAAAAGCACATTTAATGACCCCGACATAAACAATCTCTGTTGGTTCCAAATAAGTGCCGTCGCTTGACAAGCCTCTCTCACTTGTCTCTCATTTCGCATCCCTGCTATCATCCTCTTTTTTGGTTTGCTTCCATCTGACACACCCAGCCCAGCAGTTTCTGCATCTGCGCTCCATCTGTTTGCTCAGCTTTTCGGTCCTTTCTCAATCTTTCACGCATATAAACACACACTTTTTGCTCATTTACTGGATTTCTTTTTTCCTATTTTGTGTTTTGGGTTTCTAGCTTTGATCTGTGTTTTTACTTTAGTTTCCGTGCTAACATTTTTGTACCTGTGAAGCTGCTCACCTTTCTTGTGGCTTTTCAAAGGGACTATTTTTTTTTTAATTTGTCCTCACCTCATCTCTCCTTTCTTTCTCTTTTTTGTTTGATTCTTTTCAAATTCGTTGCGCAGATATTTACCTTCTTCTTCTTCTTCTTCTTCCATCCCTCTGCTCATCACCAGTCTTTGGAGAGTGTGCTTCGCCACCCCGGGGACAACCGCACGCAAATCAGAGAGCTGGGTCAGACGCTGATTGACGGGGGCATATTGGATGAACTCATTAGCGAAAAACTAGAGGCCTTTAATTCTCGTTACGAGCAACTCAACCACCAGGTCAGGACCTTGTCTTTGTGTGTTACATCTATACATTTTCTGTCCACTGTTTCAGTTTTTATTTTAAAATATGACTTATGTTAATAAGTGCCACAAATATGCCACAGTGTCATGTTTCTCTGACGTTCTTGTGGGCTGTATTTGTCGTGTTGTGTGTTCATCATAATACCCAATACTTGATTGGGTTCATTATTTCTTTGTATTGATATTCATTCATTATTTTCAGTATTTTACATTTAATTTAGTTTAATTTTTATGATTCACTTTGACGATACAAGAAAAATACGATGGACAGTCATATCTTATTATAATAGGAGCTATGACTGCAGTTTGCCTTTAAGCAGCGTCTGCTCAGAATCAAAACAAGTTGTTAATGAGAAGAGGTGTTGATATAGTTGTGTATTATGTTTAATAACAAGACACATAAGCCTTTTTATTCAGTCCCACTCTGAGCAAATTATCTTATCCTTGTCAGCTTCCATGCTGAATATCACAGTAACAGAAACATTCAAACTCCTGACTTCGTACCCGTCCAGGCGGTGAACCGGCAGATCAGCCTCGAGCAGCAGCTGCAGACACTGAAGGAGAACGAACAGGCGCTCCAGACGCTGCAGGAGTCTCTGAGCCAGCTGGACCACACGCTCACATCCTACCTCACCGATCGCATAGACGCCTTCCAGCTCCCTCAGGAGGCGCAGGTATACGGGGCCACATGTACAGCACAAACACACCCACACCCAGACAGGTTGCCAGACAAGGTGCGACACTTGAGGAGGCACCCAAGCTTGATGGATCACCTCGCCCGTCTGAGGTTTCCTCCCTTGAGTTGTTGCCTGATAAATAGTTGGACTAAAATAATTATATAGTAGCAGCCTGAAAATCTCCTAAATGAAGTTGCGTTTAGGGATGAAACTGTCTGGTTTGTTCCTAAATATGTCATAACCACACACTAAATTGGTCCCTCTCAACATATAATCGTAGTACTTAACCATATATGTATTTTATATATCAAAACTCAGCAAACACTCAATAAATGCATAAATATCCACATGGATGGCCACTCATGCTGCATGCCCCTGTGTCCACTTCTCCTTCAGACCATCGGGTCAGAGATCGCAGCGCACGAGGCGACAGTGGAGGAGATGAGAAGACGGAACGTGGCCAACCTGCCTCCGCCGGCCACTGATGGCAAGGCGGCCCGCGGTGGGACCATGCTGGATCAGCTTCAGGTAACACTGACTCCTACTGGAGAACACCTGAAACTACAGAAAGTGATGCCGCCACTCCATTACCATGACATTAATAATGCAACACTCCCATTAACCTCATGCTTGAAGTATGAATAAGGAATGTGTTATACTAATTTTAGTCTTCCTGGAAGCTCGTCATTACAAAGTGTTTACATGTTCTTGGCAACAGTGTAAAAGAATTGTTGCAGCCGCTTGTCATCAAGGATGTATAACTTTATTAACTCTCCCTTCACTCACCGCAGAGGAAGCTGAGGGAGATCTCAACAAAGTACCAGCTCTTCCAGAAGCCTGCTAACTTCGAGCAGCGCATGTTGGACTGTAAGAGGGTCCTCGACGGTGCCAAAGCCGAGCTGCACATTCTGGATGTCAAGGATGTAGAACCGGAAAAAATTCAGTCGCACCTCAGCGGCTGTATGGTGAGAACCAGACCTCAGCTCAATCTCTGTTTTATATGCTCTATTGACATTGTTTATTTATAGCTGATTGTTGTGGTTTGTGCACATTATAATCGCAAAAACATAAAGATCCCTGCCAACCTATCTACTGTATGTAAACACAAAAACAGAGTCTATCTCACTCGCACTGATTTCCTGTCGTTTTGCTGTGTAGAAATTATATAAGTTGCTGAGTGAGGTGAAGCTAGAGGTGGAGACCGTGATCAAGACAGGTCGCCAGATTGTGCAGAAACAGCAGACCGAGAACCCCAAGGCCATGGACGAACAGCTTACAGCTCTCAAACTGCTCTACAATGACCTTGGTGCTCAGGTAATTTATTTCTGGGGGGAAAAAAATCTAATTAGATTAATTCTCCTTGATCTGCAAACTGCAGCTCACGTATGACTGTAAGTTATATTCACATTATCTGGTTTTGATTCACTTAACAGGTAACAGAGGGCAAGCAGGACCTGGAAAAAGCTCTGTCTCTGTCTCAGAAGTTTCAGAAGGAAAGCGCTGCCTTGCAGGAGTGGCTGACCGCAAATGAGACTCAGCTCCAGCAGAAGAACAGCTGTGGAGACATGCCAGCAGACATTGATGCTGAGATTGCATGGGCTAATGTGAGCAGCTGTCCTAAACATTTCATTATACAGTGTCATCTCAGCAAGAAGCAAAGACCGTGCTTGTGTCTCTTCTGGCCAGTAGGTGGAGCAGAGGAACTGTTTGAAGTTACTGAGAGCTCCAGTCCTCTGCCTTCCTCTGACCCTGTGAAAAAGACTGAACATTATTTTATATGGCACCTCACACTGAAGCCAAAGATCAGCAACAGGATCATAACTGAAGCTGTGTTTAAATGAGCTACAGGTTCACATGAAGTCATCGAATGGGCCACTGTGCATAAAAATATGCAGGTGTCCAAATCTATATATGCAGTTTATTTTATTTTGGTTTATGTTACACCCATTTGACACATTATTTATATCATTATGTGTGTAATAAATCCCAAATACAGGTAGTTGATGTAGCAGTAGGTTATTGAAGCATGGAGACCATCACTGTTTGATATGTTGTACCTAATGTTTATGCTGTTCCACCAGGGCCTGCTGAAAGAGTCAGAGCGTCGTAAGTCCGAGCTGTCCAGCCTGATGGAGACCAGCGCCGGGCTGCAGACTCTGGTGGAAGGCAGTGAGGCTCAGCTGGAGGACAAACTCTTTGGACTGAACGAATCCTGGGGACGCGTCCGCACCTGGACAGAGGACTGGCTCAGCGCTGTGCTGGTGAGAGCAAATATTTTGTACAATAAGGCTTAGTAAATGGAGATTTGCTGTGTTTTCTTATTCTGTTTTCTCTTAGTAAGTGCATTTCCCCATCTGCATTAAGTTTTCATAGGCATTAGCAAGTGAGAAAAGGCTTTCCTTGAGTAAATAAATGTATTTTTTTAATCTTACCTGTGCCTTTTAGCTTTATTTTAATGGGTAATGAGAAATCGTTAAGCAGTAATTCCTTCATTTATCATATTAAATTAAATCTGAAAGTAATCAAATTCTAAAAGGTTAATTACATTTAAAAATGTTGTTCTTGCCCTTGGAAAGATTTGGAAAATATCATTGCAAGGCTATTGCTATGAAAGATTCACACTCCAAATAAAACATTTCCTCAGTTTGCTGAATAAGTTAAATGATTGCAGTGGAAAGGAAAAGAAATAAAATTCAAATCAAGAACTAAACAAAGGTATGCAAATCAGCTCCTCAACAAAAATATATTTACCACTTCAACAAAGAGACTGAAAAATGTTTCTTGTTTCTTGTAATTATGCACTGCAGCAAGTCATGTAAAGGTTATGGGAAACTCTGGTAATCAGTGAAACGTCTTTGTTTTAGATTAAGCAGAAAATGCGGAAAACACAGGGGGACTAAAGCAACGACAAAAGTTTTCTTAATGTCTGCATCACAACACTGAGCCTTTTTGTTTTTCTTTTTGTATTTGTGCAGAGTCACCAGAATGAGGTGGAAATTTTTGATGAGAACTTGGCTCACATCAGCACCTGGCTGTATCAGACCCAGATCCACCTGGACGAGGCTGAGCGGCTCGCCCCGACAGAGAGGGAGAAGGTGGTGAAGGTAAGAGAGAGAAAGAGAGATGAAACACAGTGGGCAGAAGGAAAGAATGACCTTAGACTGTTGATACAGCACACCTTTTGCATAACGGGATAGTTACCAAATGATTTCTGTTGCCATTTCAGTTATTAATTCTGTCTATTTTTCACTGACTGTAAAGTCCAAAAAAAATATGTAAGAATAGACCGGGCCTACACCACGACAGGCATAGAAGTAGCAAATAGTAGTTTAGAATTGCTTTATGGAAATCAGTGCCTCTGGCAAGGAAATGCATTCTGCGACAATCCATCAAGGAATACCTCTGCTGTTACCTTCTGGGACGGAGAGACTTTAATGCGTTTTCACATGAAAAGATTAGTGTGGTAATGATCAATCATTGCTAAATATCCCATTTGGATTGTCATCTGTTGCAGCAGAAATTTATTGTGCTCAGTTAGGATGGAAATCTTAAAGATGCACACACATTTGGACAGTATTAGGGCATTGCTGTGTAGGTCTTGGATAGTAATTGCCCACTGTCACCATTTTTCACCAGGTAGAATGGAAAGAGAGTGAGTGAGAGCCAGGTCAGGGGCAAATGAGGTGTGCTGAGGTATTGGTGGCTAAAAAAGAGACTTAGAAAAGAGGAGAAGCTGAGTATGAGAGTTTGACAGTGTCAAATAATATATCTTACACTTGTACTAGATTAACCCTTCCCTTCCTTTCTCCCTGACAACTGAAGGTCGCCACTAAATATCAGTTGGTCCCCGGGCCTGGTAACCTTGATCAGTACATGTTGCGCTTAGCTCTCTGTTCAGACCCAAGGCTGCTCCGCCACCCAGTCTGAGAGAGAGTGACTGATAGCGTAAACCCGTTTCTGTCCTCTGGTCTGTCCTCAGAGCATGCTGGAGGAGCTGGAGGACATCAGTCTGCGCGTGGACAACGTGAAGGACCAGGCCATCATCCTGATGACCAGCAGGGGGCCCGCCTGCCGAGACGTGGTGGAGCCCAAGCTGGCCGAGCTCAACTGCAACTTCGACAAAGTCTCGCAGCACATCAAAACCGCTAAGGTACGAAATCACAAACCACAACGCCAGTGTGGACTCAAGCTGTCGCACAGAAAGGAAAAGCGTTCACTCGGTTTATCTGTTCCTCGTCTCGTTGCTTTCAGATGATGAGCTGTCTGGAGTCGAGCGGCGTTGAGATGAACCAGCAGGCAGCACAGCAGGTATAAGAATCTCACATTGAGCCACCCTCAAGGTCAATTAAATAATTTTCCTTAAGTAAAATCAGTTCCCTCCAAAATACCCAGTGATAAAAGCATCTTAATGATTTAATCCAAACTGGATTAAAAGAGCTACCAAGAGCTTTTTGATAACACACTGCATGGCTCAATGTGGAGTCGCTGTCATATCACAAATTACACCGAGCTGATCACTCTCATTGTGCACGCGGTCAGATAATTACATTCATCCCACCGGCTCCGATAGCTCCGACTGAGTTGCCTGAGGTGTGTTTTTGCTCTCTCTCTCTCTCTCTCTCGTCAGGTCGTTCACAGCCAGGAGACCCGAGTGGAGAGTCAGAGTCATGCTCCTCCTGCAGAGGCTGCGGTCCCCAGCGAGGTGAAGGACCTTCAGGCGGAGCTACAGGACAGACTGTGGGCTCTGCAGCAGCAACAACAGGACCCAGTAAACATCCTGGATGATGAAAAGGTACACAAGGTCACCTCTCGGTTTTCGTTGATGGCATCTGCAATTAGTTTTTAAAAACTTTTCAGAAAACAGTACCACACAGAAGATGATTGATAATAATGCGAGATTAATGAGCAGCAAAATAGGAATTGCTTCACTAGATTGGAGCTCTAAACATTTGTGTTGTATTGTGGGTAAGTGTAGGCACTCTTTCTGTAGTCTGGTCCAAAGTGTCCCTTATGGTTTGCAATCTCTTGCAATTTTCCAGAGGAATTTGAAAACGTACACACAGAAAATTGCCCCAGGATGCTTATTATTGTCTGTCTGTCTCCCCGAACCAGAAGTTTTATGAGATTTCCTATGAGGAATATGCCAGGTTACCAGCTATATAATGCTGCCAGCCGATAAGACTAGCTTTGATTGGGCAATTCAAGGCCAAACAAGTCTGGAATTCAGTCTTTCTTATCAAGGGTTATGACGTTAAACACACCGGCTGAACAAATTTGACCAATCCAAAGCAAGGTCAGCATGCCAGTAGGGAAACTGTTGTTGTGTTTTGAACAGTACTATCCTGAGAAGTGTGGGCAGCATCTCAAATCTAAGCGCCTTGTTGCTTGTCTAGCAAGGGAGCAAATCCAACAGCAAATGTCTTTTCTGGATGTGTAAGTTTGTTTGTTTGTTTTTTTCCATGCCCACGGACTTAAATGTAGATGATAGACAAATATAAATGGATCCTCTCCAAATCATGTTTGAATTGCATTTGACCTGTAACCCTCTGTCTCTCTGCGCCAGATGGATGAGGAGAAAGCCGGCGTGGAAGACCTGCTGAGGAGAGGAGAGGAGCTGCTGCATCAAACTTCAGACGAGGGCCAGAGGGAGGAGCTGAGACTTCTGCTGCTCCGGCTGCAGAGCCAATATTCTGCTCACAGGGTGAGATGCCTGAAATATAAATTGTGTCTTCATAAGCAGGGCTCATGTGGAGTTTTTTTTTTTTTTACCTAGGCAAACAAAACTGTCTATCCTATTGTGTTTTCTGTCTGTGGACTCATACAGTTTGGCTAAGTTGTATTTATGTGTTTATCTACTTTAGGAGCTGAGGGTGCTGCGGATCAGGCAGGTGGATGTCTCTGTGGACTCGTCGTCTTCTTACACCTTCACAGAGCAGACAAGAGAGTTTTCAGCCGAGGTGAGATTTGCATATTGACACACACACACACAGACCAGGAAGTAAGTTGTGTCCTTCACTGTAGGTTTATAATGTTCATGTGGTTTATAATTTGTGTTGCAGGAGATGTCTGCAGCCGAGCGTAGCGGTGCTCCTTTGCTGAGTCCCTCCGACTACCTGTTGGACATCAACAAAGTGCTCCTCGCCATGGCGGACAATGAGCTGCTTCTGAACTCGTCTGAGCTCAGCGGGGGGCTCTACGAAGACTTCTCAAGCCAGGAGGACACACTGAAGGTGGGTCATCTCTCACACACCCAAACTGTTATATCAAATGTCACATCGTCAGCCTGTTGGAAGAACTTTATGCCACTAATTTAGCCACTTTAATCACTTTTTTCCTGTGTTGTTCATTTGTCTTTTCCTAGAATATCAAAGTGAATCTGGAGCATCTGGGCGAGCAGGTTGCAGGGATCCATGAGCGGCAGCCTGATGCCATCCGGGATGCTTCACCTGCTGAGGTGACTCAGGTCGGAGACGCCCTAACGCAGCTCAACGCAGAGTGGGACCGCCTTAACCGCATGTACAACCACCGCAAGGGGTACGTGCATCAACCCCATACACAACCAGATTACAAATACCTTTATCAGTTAGAAATAAGGGTTTGAATCAAAACTAGAATAAGACTTTCACAGAAAGTGTTGTGACAGGGGAGAGAAGTGGCCAAGCTGCTGATTTCAGATGTGAATGTGGTGTGAAAGTGTGTGTCAGGATATTTGGTCAGAGCTGCGGGGACATTAAATGCCAGCTGTCTGCTACTCAGGAGACAGCAAGAACAGATAAAGAGATAGACCAGGGCACACAGTCAAGCTCCTCGCACACTCTTAAACTCACAAAGACACACACGCACATCGACCTTGAATACCATCCAAATAATTCCTTAGGCATAAACAATCTCATGCCTATTCACATATTCACTCACTCATTCACTCACACACACTCACTGGCTGACCTTGACTGCCATCAACATTTTTCCCCAGGCATAAACAGTCTACATTTTGCTGAACACAGTGTGTGTGTGCGCATGCTAGGATAAAAAAGTGGGCTAATTTTGAAGATTGCACACAAATGCTGACGCACTATGTGTGTGTAATCCAAGTAACCTCAAAGTATCATTGAAAAATCAAAGAATAGAGTGTATTTTTGTAAAGTCACTCTCCCAGATCTCATTTCCTCACCTTCTCTCCCTTCAGATTTGTCCTGCTCTAAGAGATGCTATAAGAGGAAATATCTGTCACACAGACCATCAGTGTGATAAAAGATCTATTTTTGTATCGGGCATTTTAAGTAATCAGCCCTTTAATCAGCCTTTGCTAATTTATTCAGTCGTGTCACGGTGAACTTTCCAGTGTTGTCAGGGGTTTCTGATTATTATGAGATTTTCTAGTTTTTAATAGAGGTCATCTGTTCCATTCTTCCTTATCAGAATCTGTGGAATTTCTCAGTTGATGCACATACCGAGTTTTATGCTTAAAGACCAGCATACCTTGATTTCTTTTCACCCATTTGAACTGACTTAAGTACTAGTTGACATGCTTTGTGTGTTTGTGTGTGTGTGTTTCCTTATGATAGGAGTTTTGATCGTGCCATTGAGGAGTGGGGACAGTTCCACTGTGACATGAATGACCTGAGTCAGTGGCTGACAGACACCGAGACGCTGCTGTCTGAGAGCGTCGGCCCTGATGGACAGCTGGACCTGGACTCTGCACGACAACACCAAGAGGTCAGTGGAGGGTGATGAATCATGTGAAGGTCTAAATGGACATTTTGTCCTCGTATGTGTGACCAGATTTCATATGCATACCTACTTGGGTATTTCACATTTTTTACATCTGCATTCATCACTGCAGAAACCAATACAAGTTTAACAAAGAAGAAAATATGCAGATAGTTTTGTAGATATTTTTTGACACTATAGAAAGTACTCAAGGCATACTATATTTCTCTAGATGAACCAGTAATTAGTCAAATATAGATTGACGCTATTCCATATGTTTATAAGTTGAAAGCAAGATTATTACTTTCCCAGGAAGCCACAGTAATGTGCTTGAGATATTAGTAGTTAGATGGTTGGAAATGTCGAGAGAAGATAATTGCATTTTGTTCCCCAAAGGAAAAAAAAAAGTCAGTGCTATACTGTACCTGATAAACAAACACTCGGCACATCTTACTGTTCATTATGCAGAGCGAGAAATGGAGAGAAGTGAACTGAAGAGTGAGATGAGAAGAGGCCTCTAATTTTGCTTTGTTTGATTACTAAAGCGGCGCTTTCATTTCCGAGGGGAATTCAATTCTCTGAAGCCGCGGCATTATCGCTGACAGCACTGCCACCATTAACACCTTTTATCAGTGTGATTTGCAGAGGCCCAGCTACAGTCCCGTCTGCCTCGCTCCTTTACACGTTGTCATAGTGGCTGAGAATGTGACCGGGGGATCAAATGGACAGGAACTGAAGAGATCAATTAGCTGACTCACCCTTTGGTGAACGTTACAATCACTCACCTCTGCTTTATGGGTCTGACTTGGAAATCTCTCTTGGAGGAAGTAGACAATTGGCAGCTTAAATCTCGATTTGCCACAAATCACGGCTGTCAATCAGTGTTTTGCCCGGAGAGATCGACTTGAGCAGGGGATTTGGTCACGAGTCAATTGGCTTATTGGCTTATGCTCTCTGATTGATCCACCTTTTTTCTGTTTTTCTCTGTCCACTCTGTCAATCCTTTATCCACATTGTAGGAGCTGGAGGAGGGCCTCGCCAGCCACCAACCTGTCCTGACCGTACTGACCCGCACCGGGGAGCAGATAATTGGACAGTTGTCCTCACCTGATGGACCACTTCTTGAAGAAAAGTTAGACACTCTGGGTCAGCGCTGGAGAGCTGTCAACCGGCAGGTCGTGGACCGACAGCGCAGGTACTGTATCTATGGAAACATGTCCTGTAGGATGCAGTGGCATATAAATTAAGCTGCGTGGATTGAAAACATTAAGCAGATACGGTCAAATATGGAAAAATGTAATACATATCTTTGCCGTGTCTTGATTATGTAACAACTTGGTTTTACAGCACAATGTAGCGCGGAGGTTAGCGTCTACTCTACATCTACGTCAGACTTTGTTTCTTTATCAGTGTTTGGCAGGTTAACATTATCAGCGTGGTCAATCAGTCCATAACAGTAATCTAAATGTAAATTTTTAGGATTAGACCTGCAACCTGCAGGAAATGGAGATCCTTATCTTGAGTATGTAATATACAGTATATGTGTGTATGTGTGTGTGTATGAAGGCTGGCTGGTGAGGACCCGGCGCTGACAGACCTGGTGAGAAGACGCGACGAGCTGGCTGTGTGGCTGGAGCAAGCGGAGAGTGCTGTCAGCTCCCTGCCTGTCACAGCCACCGACAAAAACCTCAAAGAGCTCAAGGTACAGTACAGTGAGGCCTAAAACATGCTAAAGTTAGCGCGATTCATGGGAGCGCAGAGATTTCTATTCCTGTCATGGAGCTGGTATTCAGCTATTTTTAAGGTCAGCTCTGACTGTGTTGATGCTTCCTTTGTTCTTTTTTCATATATGCCTCACTGTAGCCACAAGTTCCTCCCCGCGTCTCAGTCACAAGCAAAAACCTGTGAACCTCAGCAAACATACACACAGAGAACTTCACTTTCACATCTCTTGCTTTGAGCAATGCAGTTTTTTTTTGCAACAGCTCTAACAAAACTTTTCAGCCCGTGGAGACACTTTGTGAAAAGTAGGATGTGACATGACGTTAAGTAGAGCCCCTGTTTCCCTCCCGCTCCCTTCTCGATTGCAATAAAGCAGTCGTCCTTTGTGAAATTAAGGGTCAGTGCGTGTTTCCTTGCAGGCGCTCGCTGAGGAAATGGATGCACAGAATGAACGTCTCGGTTGGCTGAACAAGCACGCCCCTCAGATCCTGGCCAATCCCAGTGTGAGCCCTCAGAGCAGAGACCAGCACGTCGGCAAACTGAGAGCCATCAACCTCAACTGGAGCAAAGTGAGAGTTCCTACATCTTATACAACTTCTAATATGACCTTTTTTTATTAGTTTGCCTCACAATCCTCTCGTCTTTCTCTTCCTATCATCATTTTTTTACCCCACGTTTACCTCCCAGGTGACCCATGAGCTGTTGGACAAGGTGGGGGAGGTGGAGGCCAACCTGCAAAGTCACGCACAGTTCCAGGACAGGATGGACAGACTCACTGACTGGGTCGTAGTTACACACCAGACAATCATGACCAGAGGCCTGAATCCTGTACAAGCACAGGTAGATCTTCTGTGCTCCCAATGCATCAACTACAACAACTAACACCCCTAACCTCACAGCAAGT
Organism: Trachurus japonicus; assembly: GCF_045865225.1. Taxonomy (NCBI): domain Eukaryota; kingdom Metazoa; phylum Chordata; class Actinopteri; order Carangiformes; family Carangidae; genus Trachurus; species Trachurus japonicus. The sequence continues at coordinate 15,288,662 of NC_140930.1, forward strand.
TCAGTCTCCGTACAGTACACGCAAATATTGTCTAAAATGAGCTCTAACTCATCACAGGCGCTGGAGGCTTCCATGAAAGACAGAAAAAAGGACCTGGAGGAGCTGTTGGCTCATTCTATAGAGCTGCAGAGACGGCAGCAGCTGTTGCCTCAGGAAAAGGTCCCAGTTTCCATAGTAATATAATTTAATAGAGAACCAGTTCTAATTGTAGCATTTAATTATACCATATTGCACTGTTGAAATGCCACTACCCCACTTTGGGTAACCCAGTTTCCTATAATTTATTAAGGATTAATTGGCTGCTTTATTCAAATCTGGATAGACTCTTGCTTCCTGCTGCTAATATCTTGTACTCAGACATTCATCATACGTATGTGCCTTCATGTGTGTAGAGTAAGGTGGAGCAGCTGGCAGCTGACTGGAAAGCCCTGGACGGCCGACTTAGGGAATCTCTTCAGCCGGCCGTGTCTCCGTGGATGCAGCAGCAACATGTTGTCCAGCACCAGCAGCTTGGTAAATATTTGGAGAAATGCGCTGATAGAAATGAGAGTAATAATAAATATATATATAACAGTCCCTCTATCTTAATAATACATCAAGGGTATGTGAATGGAATGAGTCACAGTCCCAATGAAGCAATAAGCCTTTAATAACACAGGCAAAATTACAATTTTGAGTCTTCTGGATCATTAACAGGATATGACTGATTTATAAACAAACACTTTTATGAGAGGTAATAATACTCAAGTACTCAAGTGGCAAATTTGAAATTCTTTATTGCCTTATCTTAATCTAAATCACAAAACTGCATGATGAAATAATGAATAAGAGGTGAGCAACAAAGTCCTGGTTGTGCACCACGAGAACAAACCATGATGCCTCATTCATCATGATTTAGTGTGATGCCACAATCCTCTGAGAGCCATTTGGCAGCACCTCCTCTCTCACTCTAACATCTTAAATGCTCATTGCATCATTTCCTTTTAAAGAAGCTCTATATGTCAACATTACTTGCCTTGAGTTCCCTCTTTTACCGCCCCTTCCCTCGCAGTGTCTGCGGTCCCCTCAGCCGTGCAGATGGCCAGCCTGGTGAGCGAGGACCCCCACCACCAAACCCCGCACACACCAGACACCGTGGCGCCCAACGACCTCAACGAGACGGCCACCGAACTGGCAGACTGGCTCCTCCTCATTACGCAGATGCTCAAGTCTAATATTGTCACCGTGGGGGACACAGACGAGATCAGGACCACCATGGGACGCCTGCAGGTGAGGAGGGAGGAGAGGAGGAGTTTTTTTTTCCAATGGAAGAGGATGTTTTTTGTTTTAGCCGCCACTGTACAAACTGTGAGCGCGTGTGTCTTTGCGTTTACTAGGTGACTAAGAGTGACTTGGAGCAGCGTCACCCACAACTTGAAGACATTTTCACCCTGGCACAGAACATCAAAAACAAAACGTCTAATCTGGACGTCCGCACATCCATCACTGAGAAATGTAAGTACAGAGCGGAGGCATCACACTTGAAAGAATTAGTAGGATTAAAAGCTCTGAAGACAACAACAAGATTTTTTTTTTTTTCGAGATACTACTCAGGATTGGTGTTTTTTTTTTATCAGTAATTCAGTTTTGCTTGAAACTGGATTTTTTTCCCTCCTACCTCCAAATCAGTTTAAAAGTGTCACTTTCGTTTTGCCCATCTGTCTCCGTCTCTAGTGGAGAAGGTACGGAGCCAGTGGGACAGCACTCAGCATGGTGTTGAGGCACGGCTCCAGCAGCTGGATAAGATGACTGGCCACAGCAATCAGTGGGAGGAGCAGAGGAAGGAGGTGAAGGCCCTTATTGGGCACAACGAAGGACGTTTCCACAACCTTCTTCAGCAGTCCAGAGATCCCCTGACTAAACAGCTTGCTGACAACAAGGTTAGGAAAAAGTTTCACTGCTAAAGTTTCTCTCCATGTCCTCTGGGTGTCTATTGCCTGTCCTTCCTCAGGTCATTTACTGTGATTCTGTATCTTTGTCATAACGGCAGACTCCAAATTTACTCAAGGGAATGTGCTAGTCACTTTCCTAATAGAGAGAAAAAAAATCTTAGACTAAATCAAACTTTACTTCATAAAGCATTAGAGATCCTTTATGCAGACTCATAAGTGTGTACAAGGTGGGAATGAATTAATCACCTCTCTGTAGTTTCACTTTGAACCTTAATAACAGTCGTACATCCACGTCATCCATCATTTTAATTCGAGATGATGACTTGGCCGAGAGAATCTGGAAACGCAGACTGCCTCATGAGTGTGTCTGGAGCACTTCGGCAACCAAACACTAGAGGGCAACTGAGTTTAACAGAATCCAGCCCCTTAGATATACAGCTATTTACCCCTGGTTTGTGTGGTCTTGTAATCATGAGTAATTGTCCATTTAAAAATGTGAAGTGTACCTTTTTTGTTGGCAGAATATGAGCCTCGGGTTCATATATGGGTGATTTATTTGCTAATGCTAAATTATAAAAATAATTTGGCTTGAATAACAGCTGAGTCTTATGTAACCTTGCTTGATTAAGTAGAGGTTAGACAAACAATGTCAGAGGGCTGGGCAGCAGAATAACAACATTTTTTTTTGTTTTTGTTATTAATGCCTGAAGTTTGAATTTATTTTACTAAGTGTAGAGAATATGTCATTAATATTCTTGCGAGATGATACCAAGCCAACAAACAACTGCAGTAATGCCAACAGGGCCTGTCCACAGTGACCCAATGATGTTGCTCTGTCACATTTTCACTGTCATGACGCCCCCATTCAGTGTCACCGGCCTGATTGCTTTACAGGTCTTCCTCCAAGACCTGGGCCGAGGCCAAGGTACAGTCGCAGCCTTCAACGAGCTGTCCGGTCACCTTCTGCGGGAGTACTCCACTGACGACACCAGGAGAATCAAAGAGGTCACAGAGAAACACAATGCCGCCTGGAACAGCATCAACAATAGGTGAGCACGACGCCTCTCTGCTTGGATGAGAAGCTGGAGTTGCAGCAGTGTTTAATCACGTCGCGGCTGCTACAGTACAGTAGTTGCGCATCTATAAATCACGTGTCACCTATTTGACTCATTAATATTGATTTGCAGAGCAAGTGACCGTTACGGCCAACTGGACAGCGAGCTGAAGGGTCTGCAGATGTCTCTCAGGGAGCTGGAGTCCTTCCTCAAATGGCTCCAGGAGGCGGAGACTACGGTCAACGTCCTGGCCGACGCCTCCCAGAGGGAAGACCTGTCGCAGGACTCCGCCCACGCCAAGGAGCTGAGGCAACAACTGGAGGTAGGGGCTGCAAATAGAAACTATGAATCCGTGCACAGGTGCTAGCCTATTATCGTAGTGTCATCCCTCATTAATGCATCCTTCACCAGCAGAGCTGAGCACTCACTGGGGTGTGTGTGGGTGCATCCATTTGTACGCTGCTGGTTAAAGGTGTGTGAATGAGAGGGCATCCAGAGGGCGTGTGAGTGCTTGTATGCATCAAGTGCAGCTCATTGATCGTCTTGTCCTATGCTGCTTAGGAATTCAGTACAAGCAAGTGTGTGTGTGTGTGTGTGTGTGTGCGCACGCTCTAGTTTTAGTGTGTTGCTCTTCGTCTCACTAGCTTGTCATTTACCCAGACCTTCCCTCAGGGATGTGTTGACACATATCATCTTGTACTTTATGTAACATTTTAATCCCAAAATTACTCCAACACCTCACCTTTTCAGCAGATGAAACGGACACTAATCTTCCTTTTTTCAACATCTTATTTGAGTTGAAAAGTCTTTCTATTATAAAAAACTGACCCTGTCAGTCTTTTTGGGCTTGTACACAGAGGGGTTTCATTTGCAAAACCTGCCAAACCTTTTTTTAATCGAGCGGAGCAGTGATTTGGTGAATATTCGTATATATATATCCAAGCTTCCTGTCACTCTTTGGATGAACTCCTTGTCCTTTACAAAATGCTGCAGTGTCATACATTCTTCAGGGCTGAAAGCTCCACTTCAGTAATAACATTGATGTTTCATTGTCTTGAATTAATCAGTGCTTTCACTCCCATTCACAGACTCCACTTATTCAAAAAACAGGCCAAGGTTATAGAGAAGTAGAATTGCCACCTAACAGTTTACATTCATACGTCTGTTCAGCCTCATGTAATATGTGACGTGGAGACTCTGAAGGAATTTAAAGGAAGGTTTTAACGTGATATGAGGTGAAGTTGACCTTTCACCTTCATGATAAAGGCTGTCACACATTTGTTAAACTGTGTCATAACTAGTATATGGATTATTGAGCTGTGGCTGAGTTCAGTGACCATTGACCTCTGACCGCTAGATTCTTCACTGTTGAGTCCAAGTTGTTTGTGTCACATTCAAAGAACATCTTTCAAGGTGTTCCTGAGGCCTCATTCATGAGAGTGGGAAGGATGAAAGGATGGAGGCATAAAAATGACAGTGAATCACTGCTTGAATGGCCACAAAGATTTCAGCGAATTCATTAACTTGGTGTGAAGGTGAGGATTAGAGACTTTTGCAGCTCATTTTGTGAAGCCTGGATGGATTTCTGTCTAATATAACTTTGATAATTGGGAAGAAATTGATATTATTATCTCATTCTGCATTTATTATATCAAATATAATCCATCATTAAAAGCCCTTTCAGAATTTTAAAGGGCGTAATATATTGTATGCTGTTGGACTTTATTCCCAAAAAGTCTGTCAAAGTCATCTCAAAGGCCCCCGTATGCAGTAAATGTGGTGAAAGTAACAGAGTTGGAATTTAATTTAAGTATCAGTCAAAAGGCTAATATATCAAAAAAACACTGGAACGCCATCGTACCACTGAATGTGAATTAGTTGAGTCTCGTACGAGGCTGAGCCTGATGGATGATGCCGTGTAGAAAGTGGGTTAATCAAACAAAGACATTTTTTAATGCATCTTTATTATTAATTATTCATCCATCATATCCTATGCACATGTGCAGGGAGTTGACATTTTCACCTTGTAGAATATGGTGTGTTGCTTATAGTGGAGCTGATATATTGCACACACACACACACACACACACACACAGTGGAGGCTATAAGCAATAACGGCATCCTCCAGAAAAGTGCAAAGGTGCCAACAGCATGAAGAGCTGCTTTTATCAAGCCTGCCTCCTTGTGGTGTGCGTGTTTGGCCGTGGGCTTCACACTGACTCGTGTGTTGTGTGAGTGTGTGTTGACCGTAGCATCGGGGGCAGCAGAAGCATACATCCCTCCTACAACCTTTTAGCTGAGACCCGGTACTGTCAGTGCCATTAACACTGAGCCAACACAACACTCAGTCCCGCTTGTAATTCCCGCTTGTGAAGCAGTCGATACTCAGTGGAATGACTTGAAATGTACGCTGTAGCCAGTTAAACCTTGTCTAAACAGAGCTCTTCAGTAAGCTCATCATGATCCCCCTCTTTCAGTTGATGCAAGTGTGTATATATATATATGTGTGTGTGTGTGTGTGTGTGTGTGTGCTCACGAGCCTGCCGGTAAATGGTGATTATTCTAGCCGGCTGTGTAGGTAAGCTGCATGTTGGTTTGAAGGAATGTATTTGTATTTGTTTCTCCTCTCCTGCCTTGGAGTCTCCCTACATCTGTATAAACTGACACTGCACGCAGGGACCAAGTGCTGTAATGCATCCCCACAGCGCTGCACTGAATATACCAGTTGTGTACACATACTGTATATACATATACATATTTTAATGTATGAGTCAGAGTTACGGGGGAACCGTCGGCGTGAAGCGTGCTGCTCTCGGGTGATACAGAGGTTTTCATGCTCACTTCAAATAAATGCCTCTTGTCTTTTTGGTTGGTTGGGAGGAAGAGTGCGTTTTCCAGCAGCAGCACTTCAAATAAAAGTCCAACACAAGGAGTCATAGAGAACGTGAACAGGTTCAAAAATACCCACCTGTATGTGAGAGACTGTGTTGGTCAGTGGCTCTGCAGGAGCAAAGCAACTCTTTTATGATAATCTCTGCTGATTGTGCACCTATCTCCGCTCCAACCTTTAGCTTCCTCTTATTCATCCCCTCCTCTTTGTCTCTGGTTGTCATCTATGCGCTACATGTGCCTCCAAAAGGGTTATTCTTTAAAGATTTAGCCGTTTCCCGCGCTGATAAAAGATGCTTTAAAAGCCTTTTATCTACGCCTGACCTTGCTCTCCTACCTCCTCTCCTTCTGCTCCACTTTTCCTCCTACTCTCCTCTTTCCGTTTCTTTTATCTATATTATTCTGGCAAGGCTTCACTCATTTCCTCTCCGTTAAATCTGGAAAGTGAGTGATTGGACACAACACACATACTGTACACATACACAACATAGAGGTGGAAAGCAGGTGGAGCTGCTGCTGTTGTTGGTAATATTTTTTCTCCACTCTTGATTCCTTTTTAATGCTTTTCCTCTGTGTCCCACTGTCTCTTGGATTATTAAACCATACTGTAGTTTTTTTTTGTTGGAGCCATTAGTTTGAAATAAGATACTGTACGGTGGAGTTTTCTGGAGTTGTCAAATGCAACACAGTTTTTTCTTTGTGCAGCCGTCACTCCGATAGCTCAGACAGGAACAGCGATCTGATCCGATACGATCTGTGAGTGTCACCTGAAAGTGGAGCCCCTATGGTGCCATCTATAGTGGTCTGTGGTTGTCATGGTTACAATATGGGTTAAGCTTATGGAACATCTGTGGTTTGGTACTACTGCTTAGGGAACAAAAAAACACTTGGTTAAGGGGAAGATAGTGATTTGGGATTAAAATAAGTTCTTCACTAGAACATGTGGCACAGGCATGATGATGAGAAATGAGTTTTCTGAGTGAGAAGGAGCAGGTTTATTATTATCTGATGCTCTGATTCAGGAGAAGTTCCTGCTCATCTCATCTCATCCCGTCCGTGGAGACGTCCCAGCTGTCAGTCACTAACGTTGTCAGTGCAGAAGATAAACGGAAGTTTTACTTCCAGGAACCCCGGGTGCCTGAAATAACTCCTCCTCCTCCTCTGTAATGCTATTGTGTGTATGTGTGTATGTGTGTGTGTGTGTGTGTGTGTGCATCTCATTTGGTTCTGTCTCCCTCTCTCTTTCACTGTTGCTCTCTCTCTGCCTCTCACCTCTCACTCTCTCGCTCATTGATCTGTTGGTTGCTTTGCGTAATGTCACTCTCCCTTCACGGCAGAGACAGTGTTTTTTCTTCCATCCCGTACTCTGCTGTTCTCTTTCCCTCTCGCTCCCTCCCGCTTCCCTTTCTCTCTCTCTCTCTCTCTCTCTCTCTCTCTCTCTCTCTGTGCATCTCTCTCTCTTTCCCTCTCTCTTGCTCCCTCTGTGTCTCTCTCCCTTTCTTTCTCGTACTCATTCCCATCTCTTCCTCCCTCTCTGGATCAGTGGCAGTAAAAAGTGAGCCGCGTACGACCAGCGTTTCTCCTCGTCCAGTGCAACCCGTGCCTTCCTCTCTCCTTTCCTCTCAGCTTGCCAGCACTTTCTACTCTTTTCTCCCTGTTGATTTTTTCCCTCCTCGTTCTTCTTCTTTTTCTTTTTCTTCTTTTTCTTCTTCTTCTTCGTCATCTTCTTCATTTTCTTTTTCTCCGTAACCCTCCTCTGACTCTGCAGGGTGCCGTCACAAGTGATTTTTGTTGTTTGATTCTCTTCTGGCTCTGCGGTCGGGGTGCGCGTGTGAATGTCCGCGTGGAGGAGAAAGTGAGTGTCTCGTCTTGTCCTGCTCTCCTGCATCATCATATGTGTGTGTAAGTGTGTGTGTGTATTTGTGTGTGTGTGCATGGTGAGTGTCTGTTTGTAAAGAGAGAGAGAGAGGAAGCTGAGGCTGCGCTCACTGTGTACTGTGTGTGTTTGTGTGTGTGTGACGAAACGTGGGGGCATGCTGAGAAGCTGAGCTGAGAACGCTTTTGCGAGAGAGTGTGTGTGTGTGTGTGTGTGTTTTTTTTTCTTTTCTCTTTTTGTGTGTGCATGTGCGTGTGTGTGTGCGCATCACGTCAGCTTGGCTGGGGTCTGGTCGGCTGGCTAGGGGAGGGGGAGAGGGAGAGGGGAGAGGGAGAGGGAGAGGGAGAACAATATGAGCGGGGTAGGGCAGTGCTAGCATGCGGACCAGGAGCAGGCTGCTGCAGACTTGTAGCATTCTTAAGATGATGGCCATGGTCCGGACCTCCCTCCAGAAAGTGGTGGTCTTCCTACACAGGCTCCAGAGGATGGCCATCTCCTCGCCGCGCTACCAGAAACTCTGCAAGGTACGTGGACTCCAAGACAGAGAGCAGCCTGGAGGACAAGAGTTTCTGTTTTTGTTTTTGTTTTTTTCTGAATTAGATGGAAATGTTTGAACTATTTTATGTAGCTTACCAAACTTTTATCATGTTTACGTGACTTTTTTTTAATGAAGCTTTAGTATGTAGTTTTCATTTTTTCCCCCCGCTATTAAAAGGCTGGTAGGGTTGTGTGTACTTAAAGTATCAGCACATAGTTTTTACAAGGTATGTGTATCAACTCTTCTTTTTTTCTGTTCCTTTCTTGTTCTCTCCTTTGCAAGTTGTCCGTCTTTACTTTGCCCATTCTTTTTCTATTTTTGCTCTTTTTATTCATGAGTCATTTGGTTGTCAAGACATTTTGTTCCAGCTGATGTTGTTTTGGGGGACTCTGTCACCTCCACAGTATGGCGTTCTCAAATATATATTTATATATGTATGTATATGTGTGCACACCTCACTGACTCTAAGACTTTTGGCACTTTTTCTGCATAACAAATAATGATTCCAACTGTTGTGGCTTGTGTATGTGTGTGTATGTGTGTGTGTGCGCTCCTGAGTTGAGCATGTGCTTTATATATTTGTCGGCACAGCGTCAGTTTTGAAGCGAGTTCTGACTTTATAGTGGTGCAGGCATAAACAAACTAACAAGGCAATGTGTGTGTGTGTGTGTGTGTTTGTGCTGTCTTTTTGCAGTTTATGTGTGTGAGAATGAGGATATATTGTCAGTTAGAGGAAACTTGAGTTGCTCAGTGGTCAGAGGAGTGATGAGTTTGCATTATAACACCTGCGATTAACAATTAAGCATCTTAATCAAACTCGTTAACCGACTTTGTTACAGTTAAGTAATTTAAAAGCTGAAATCACACACGCTGATGAGCAGGTTTCTGCCACGCACAAAGAGCTGAACACGCTGTGCTCTCTGTGTCTAATGAACAAACAAACTGTTGTATCACTCTAACCTGTTACGGCCGTTTGTCAGCCGCATTGATTTCACCTTAGAGGAAACGACGGCCGGTGTGTGCGGTGCACCTGGTGTCATTTTGTATCCTTGTTGATCATTATTGATCGGCCGATCTCCTCTGCTGTCTCCCCCTCGCGCTGCCCAGCATTGACCCGCTCTCAGTCAGAGGGCAGAGGGGACCAGCTGTTGAGATTTGACAGCGCTGTGTGCGACGCTGTGAGAGAGAGACACTAATGCACCAGTCCAGTTTTCAATCATGCCCCGACAAACATGTGGCGCTCCAACTTAATCCATCACTAATCCATAAATCCATCTCCCTTTTGTGCTCCGCCCTTTCCCCCACCCACTGTGTGTATTTGGTTGTTTATCAGTCTTTCTTTGTGTTTACGAGTGAGTGATTGTGAGTAAAGTCTGTAACAGCATTTCACGGGCATTTCTAGTTTCTAAAAGAGAGAAATGCAAAAAAAAACAAAAAAAAACAGTGGAGACAAGGCACAAGGACAAGACCTGTGAAAAAAATGAAATGCTAGAGAGAAGGGCAAACAGAGCTTTGGGTATTGATAGTTTTCCTCCTTGCTCTCAGTTATTTATCTTCCATATGCCATGTTTGATCCTGCTTGTTTTGCCAATTCAGTGCAAAACAAGCCATTTTTCCACCCTCGTTTCTCCAGCCTTGCGCACGTCCAGTGTCATCCCTCGCTCGTTCCTTCATTATAAACGTGTTCAACTCTGGAGCAGAATCGCTCATTTGGCTTGGTTCGGCCTCCTCGCGGGCTCAGACCTTCCCTGGATTGCGTCCCTAACCGGTGGGAGACATCACTCATTCCACACTCGATTACCCTCCCCTGGGTTGCATCAGTCATTCCAGCTTCGTTTGGCCTTCCCTCGAGGGCGAATCGGTAATGCCGTGCTTGTCCTGCCTCCCAGGGGCGCGCTCACTGGCCGCCAGACTGGAACACTGACTTCTCGATGATGGATTTGCCCGGGGCTCACCCTCTTGGGTCTGGCGATTCTTGCTGTTTCAGGAATGCGCCGATCCAAATACAGCTGCCCATTGTCTTACTTAGTATATTAAGCACTTGGATAAAACTACTGGTCCTACTTTAAGCAGATTCACATTGATTAATACTAAATTAACTTCTGTAATTACAATGAGTGAGGGGAATTGCTCGAGCACAGTTACGTAAAGCATCTTTTATTTTTCGAACAAATTATATTCATGCTGTCGTGGAACTGAAAGAGAAAATCACCAGCAGTAATTTTCGAGCTGATCTGACCGACCAAGTCAACAATTCTTCTTGTCACAGGCTCGCTGACATAAAGGCCTTACATTACATGCAGGCTGTATTTTATTCTTGGCAGTCCAATTAAGCTGCAAAGCCAAGCTTATCTTCTAAAACATATTGACCTCGATCATATTGGTCCTCACTACGTCTAACGGTGGCAGCGCGGAGCAGAGGAGCCGCTGTGCCAGCTCGCCACGCGATGACGGATGGGAAGTTTCTTAAATCTATCGAGTCATAACCTTTTAGTCGTCTTTTCTTGTTAATAGTGCGCCGCTGGTAGCTTTTTGGGCATATGTGTGTGCATGCCCCTTTAACAGCACTCATTATGTTGATGTATAATACTGAGCTTTGCAGTCTTTGCGAGCGGGTAGCCATTTAACTTGAACTGTTGAGAGCTGCATCTATTATTCCCCGCATAAATTGTTTTCTTCTTCCACTTTCAAAGCCATTCAAAACAATAATCTTTAATGAGGTTGTACGCATTTAGAGAAATTTCTCATCTATACAACGGCCCCCAGGGGTTTGTTTATGTATATGGTCCTATACTGAAACAGAAATGCATTCATTCACACCAGAACGAGAGTTTTATTCCATAAATACAAAATAGAAGTTCACGTTTCTCTTCCTGCTGAGCATCCTCCTTGAATTGTTTACTGGTGAAGCTCACTTGTGAGTGGCACGGCTGGTTAGTTTGTACCGAAGCAAACATAGGGGCCCCGTGGGCTCATTTCATCTCCTCCCTTTTGCTCTGCTCTGTCTCTCTGTGTGTAATCACTAGCTGAGAATTGGCTGAAGGGCCCACCCCTCTCCTGAGGAGTGTCCTCCTACTCTCATTACTGTAGCACTGACTCCCACTGTGTGTGTGAGTGTGTGTGTGTTCTCAGCCAAAGCCCACTTTAGAAACAGCCCTTAAGCAGTGACAATGTGGAGTCATGCCTTGTCTTCTCCACTGTTTGTCTGGAAAAAACGCCGTCCACCTCTGCCCCTGGCTCAGCGCTGCCCCGGGACAGGTGACTCAGGCACGTTGGGCATGGAGCCCATCCTGTCTGACCTCCATGTCCTTGAGCTCCACCGGGGTCCACTGGGTTATTAGCAAGTGTTAGCATTAGCAGTTAGAGCCTCAGGTGCAGGACGAGACCCCCCACACACACTTTCCCCCCAGTAACCTGGCTCAAACTCAAATCACAGATTTTTTCTTTCACACATGCTTTCACTCATTTAGCTCACAGACACACAAGTGCACAATGCACCCTCTCTCTCTCTCTCTCTCTCTCTCTCTCTTTCCCTCACACACACACACACACACACTAGCCTGAGTGATGAGTCACGGACAGCAGAGTGATGTGGCAACAGATTCATAAATGCAGATCACTTAAATTCATCAAGATGGTATTCGGAGAGAGAGAGCGAGGGCAGTAAAAAGAAAATGAAGACAGGATGCTGCTCCCAATCAACATTACATGTAAATCCCCCAGATGGACTTCCTATTGGCAGCAGTCGTGATCTGAAATAGCACTTAAATCACCGATACAGCCTAGAGTTAAGCTGCTCTCCTGGTCTCAATTGCCATTACTGCAGAAACTGACCATTATGAGATGAGGAGATGAGGACTGAGAGAAAACCCGCCTTCTATTTGACCAACGCTACCTGGGACTTTAAAATGAAAACGTCGTGTAATAAACTACATTTCATATTAGTAGATGCAAATATAAATGGAGAGTAATTCCTCGCTCCTCCTTTCTCATTCTACGCTCCACTTTGTCTCTGCCATTTCCAGTAAGCCCATTTATTGAGTGAGTAATGCCCCGTGTGTTGTTTTTGTGTTGTTTTGTGCACTATAGCGATGGATTTTGTGCACACTCTTCCATTAGTGCCTTTCAGACGGGCCCTAACAGCAAACTAAACCTGTTAATGCCTGCGCGGTTTATCATCAGATAGACTTTATGGTGCTGGAAAGCTCTGTAGCCACCCAGGCGCTCAACATGCCATGGTCAGAGTAAACAACAGTTTGTGGCCAGAAAAGAGAGAGAGAGAGATAGCGTCCTGTGTATTTGTTATATATTATGATTAAAATGTTTGATTACTTGCTTTCCAAGTAGTATTTATTACTCTTTATCTCTTTGATCAAGGAATAAACAACTGTGTGGGCTGACGTATTCAGACATTTTATTTAATCTTTTGAGTTGGATTTTCATTGGAAACACTGTGGTGTCTATAGATTTCCATAATAGAGACTTTCCCCAGAAACCGGAAACCTTTTAGGACCTATGTGTGTTTTGACCGCAGCAACTAGAGTCTGAATTTAGTTTTTGTATAACCCCAGAAAGTCCCTCATCATCGGTGGGTTGAACATTTCTGACTTGTTGATCACTTGCTGCATTTAATTTCACCCTCCGTGTTTAAAAGCCGACAGCTGCAAGTCGACGGCTTTGTTTTGATTCGAGATTAGAAACAAATTTCACACTGTTTTTTCTTTTTATCACCTCTTAAATTTTTGATGGATTTTCAGGCTAGAACGAGTTACCTGTATTTAGGGATTAACTCAAGAGGTGATTAACTTGGCTTTGCATAAAGGAGCAGGTGTGAACTTTAATCAACCAATGAAATTCACAAATTAAACCTTTTATGTCTCGATTCTTATGTTTTGCTTCCACCAAAACCAGACAAACTCTTTAAACAGCCATATGAGAACAAATACACAAGGATTTGAATTAGAAAACCTCTTGCCAAAGAAAACATGAACAAGGCATCACAGAGTCATTAATGCTTTGTTATTACTTCTCTGTGAAACTTCAGTACTTTACTAAAATCTACTGAAATTTAAGATTAGCTGGAGGACTTGTTTGTTTCCAGACAGCGGCCTCAGCCAGAACTCCCAAACTCACCTGACACCATGATCCATGGCTGGCCAAGACTTCCTGCGCCGGATCACACCGAGTCCAGACAGGATAGAGATTGCGATGTCCTGCAGGCTCAGTGGACAAAAGGCACATGCTGCATAGTGACACGTTTAACTCCACATCCCTCCTTCTCTCTGCTTTCCTTCCTGCCGTGATCTGCTCAGCCACTAACAGAGCGGACTTGCTGTGAAAATAAAGTTTGAAGGAACAGACAGACAAGTGTGTGGAGCGTTACCACAGAGAGAGAAGGAAGGGAGGGAGTGGGGGGGCGGTGAGCGGCGGTAGGAGGTGGTCATTTCAGCCCCCAGCTTGAAGTCTCTCTGACCTTCCAGCTCCGTGTCACCCTCCCTTCACCAAGTCAGGGTGTCATTCAGGGGGCGACCTAAGTGGGGGGGAAATAAAATGAGGGGCACAATCATTTTTCTTTCGCTGCTCCTTCTATTCTTGGTCTGACGATCAATCAACGGGGGACAAGGCCTGAGCTCTGCACCCTGCCAGTGTCCCACCCTGCCAATATCTATGGTGAGCTCACAAACGCACTGTGCTGACTCACAGCCCATATTGTGTTTTCCCTCACTCTCTCTCTCTGTCTCTCTCTATGCGAGCGTCTGTGTCTCTGTTGTGCCGACAAATATCAGTTTGAGATTTGAAGGAGAGATGACGGTGTGAAAGTCTCGCACGCAAACACACGCGGAGAAACACTGTGTGCCTCACTCACTCAATCAGCCTCACATACAATCGATAACATTAACCCAGGATAATAACAAGAGGACTGATCCAATTAATGTTCAGTAAATTTTATTTATATTCTCGGTGTTGCTCTCCTTCTTTCTGTTTTTGACACATCAACTTGAACACCGCCTTTCTTTTTGTGTGATTATCTTCTTTTTTGACCATTTTCCCTCTCCTGTCAAGGGTAATTAATTCTTTCAGAAGAAGAAGCACATTCACTGAAAGATAACGTCTGCTGCTGCTACGTGTCAGTGGTTTGCTGTTTCATTTCCGTGGTGCAACTGAGCCCAGGTGTTTTTTTTTGGTTTTTTGTGTGTGTGTGTGTGTGTGTGTGTGTGTGTGTACTTCATCTGTTTTGTGGAAGATGCAGTGCACATTTTCGGTGATTTATCACTTTTCAAATCTCATATTCACAGCTGAGCAACTGTGTTCATTTTGCTGTCGGTCTGTTTCTCTCTGTGGAGACAAATATCCAACCCCGTCGGTGACTCCACATACTCAGAAGAAGGAAAAAGAAGTTTGATTGAGTGAAGCAAACTTTATTTTTTTCTTTAGCTGTTTAAGTATGAACCCTCACTCTGCCACTGTACCTGTCTCCTTCCTTTCCTGACTGTCATAACTCCTCTCAGCACCAATTTCCCTAATACCACCCCTCAGTAAGCCACACGCAGCATATGCTCCGGCTCATATCCTCCTCTTTCTATTTATGCCGTCATCTGCTCTTCGCATGCCACTCTTAAATCATTCATGCTCTCCCTCTTTTCTTCCCGTCCTCCTGAAACTGTCCATCTCTCTATCCTCAAGTCTTAGACAGATGGCTTACATGCTTGAGCCCGCCTTGATGCCACGCTTATGAAGCAGATCATTACATGCTGATAAAACATTGATCAAATGCTTTTCTCTGACATGGCAACATTTAATCATGCAGGGTCAGATCCTTGGAGGGCCAGTTTGCCTCACCGAAACTACACCCACTCACATCTCATACGTGACTCGCCTTAACAGCCCAAGGTTGGCTGTGTGTGTGTGTGTGTGTGTGTTTGCGTTTCAATCCTGGATCTTTTGTGTGTGTGTGAATGCGTGTGTATATGCGCATGCATCTCTTACTGTATGTGTGCACGCACTTTGCCTATTAAACAGCTTGCTTAGCAGCCTCTTCAAGGAAATGTTTCCTTTTACTGTTCCTGAAATAAAGCGCTACCTTTCAGGGCAGATCCCTGACTTGGGGCCGTCAGTGGCCTAAATGAAGAAAAGCAGAGAAAAAAAATGAATGAAGGAGGAAAAGTGGAAAGGAAAAGACCAAGAATAAGAGAAAAAAAAGGTCTCAGAGAGAAGGTAGAGGGATGATGGAAAAGCAGTGCGCACTAGTGAAAGGAAGGAGGGAGGATAGTGCATTTAGCATGCCCTCCGAGGTAAATACTGTGGTGCGGCAAAAACAAAGAGCAACTGAAAATGGTTTCTGCTGTTATATCACAGGCAGATTAAAGATAAATCGTGCTATATATAGTCTGTAATCTGCAGGAGAGAACAACCAGCAAGAGGAGCCAGAGTCAAATGCCACGGTAGATATACAACTAAGTAAAACTGTGTGGGGGAAGAAGAATCGGATGTATACGGTATAATGGCTGCTCAGATTTGTTATACAGAAACATTGAGCTGTGAGTTTGTTAAAAATCTTTGCCCTAAAGGAGCCTCCCTCCACTGTTGACATGTATTTTCAGCTCTGGGCAGCTTTCTGTAAAACTAAAAAAGACACATTAAATCAGAAATGTCCTTTTCAACACAACGTGGTTAAGAGATTAGACACAAGACGGCTCCATCAAATGTGATATATTCAAGAAAGTTGAGCGAGGGATCAGAGATGATGGCAGGGGATCAGCGTGAGCGATGGAAATGTTTGTGAAAGACAACCCCAGTGTAAGCCTTAACTCTGCTCGAGTGGTACCTCCACACATCGGACCGTAGACATCAAAGAACGTTCAGAGCACTTAGATGTGAAGGGGAATAAAATTAGATTTACTCCACTGCTCCCAGTGTGGGTGTTCATTGGTTCAGCATATTTTATAGTTATCACCCAAATGTCTGAGAAAGGGGACATTTTCTCTCATCAGCCCCGAGGAGACGAGTCTGAAAACGAAGCGAGAAGGGCAGGAGAGCAAGGAAAAACATATGGCAGAAAAGAACATGGCTGCCAAGCGTTTGTTTTTTTTAAAAATAGAGGGATAAAAACACAACATTGTGGTACGTATGAGCAAAATGAAATGGTTTAGGAGGAAACAGATCTTGAGAAAGGGTGGGAAAGATGGGGAGATAGAGTGACCAGAGAGTGACAGAAGAAGAAAGGGGAGAGGAGGAAGTGGTCGATAGAGGCGTACGATTGTCTCCTCTATCTTTGATGTTTGCAGCGCCTATTTAAGGGTCGCTGGAGAGACAATCACACACACACACACGCACACACACACACTCTGTCCAGAATCGATCCGAGTGTTCATTTTCAGTCTAATGGATATTCTCAGATTGGGCATGTGGTGAAAATTCATTTGTTGCTTCACTACATAAATGAGTTGATTTTCGCCCTGCATTACCTCCCACTGAGGACAAAAGAGAAATACCAACAAAGCCTATTACACATTTGTCCAGTGTACATACAGGGAGGTCTTGAGGAATGTCTTCTTCTTATAGTCTCTGTCCTCTCTTCAGTGTGTGTGTGTGTGTGTGTGTGTGTGTGAAAGTGTGTGTGTGGTGGTGGTGATGGGGGGGGGTGCCAGTTTGTGCCTGCTAAATATCATTGGGATTAGCACCGGGGGCTTAATTAAAAAGCAATTACCTTTGGTCGCTGTGGGCGACGCTTGGCGGAGAGTAGCTCGACTAATCTGGTGAATGGTGTGAGGGACCCTTGGCGTGCAACACACACACGCACGTACGTACATGTACACACACAAATACGCACACAAATTGTGCAATTGTCTGCAGAATTAAAGGAGGATTAAAACAATTGTTAATTAGTGAAGTGGGGTGGTGGAGGCTGAACGGGTAGAGGAGGGGTCGACACACCGCGTTCCCCCCTTTTTGCCTCTCAGGCCTCTGTGTGTTTATTTATGAGGTTAAAGAGGAAAATGATATACCCAGGACCTAATTCATTTTCTTGCGATGCACTTGCGAGCATGCTCTCTCTCTCTCTCTTTCTCTTTGTCGGCCTCCCTTTCTCTTTAAAATCCTAAAATAGGTTAGCACAGTTAGCGCCAGAGCTAATCTTTTAATTTTAAAGCTCCAATTAGATGATGCTAATGACACTAATTAGATCATCTCTCTGAGACTTCACTGCGAAGTGCCCTTGAAAAACCCTGTATGCTTGAGACAACAGAGGGGAATCTGCCAAAAAAATGTGTGTGTGCGAGCGCAGGAGTACTGTATGTGTGTATGTGTGTGTCATTTCCTTAACTATAACGCAGACAGAGGTTTTCTGAATACAAACGATGCTCTCAGTTCACTTGTAAAAGTGGGGATTTATGTGTGAGGATTTGAAGAATTTGGCCTCGGCTAAAGAGTGGGTTAAGATTTTGGTGATCCGTTTTGTAGGAAATGTATTCACTCACCTATGAAAAGACTGTGTGTGCTCCTCTGTGGCTGTGAGGTCGCCGCGTTCTCATGGTAATCATCAAAACAAGCTCCATTCAGATTGATTTTGTTGCTCTTCGTTTAGACTGAGTGGGGGCTATTCCTGGGTTTTCAGTTAAACCTGAATTGCAGGGTTAATACAAGGCTTTATGATTGAGGAAAAACCAAATTTGTGTGGAAATGATGTTTTTTTGTCCTCACAAAGACAGAGCTATTAACAGGATGCGTGTGTATGTGTATGTGTGTGTGTGTGTGTGTGTGAGTGTTTTGTGCGTTTGCCCTCGGGTTCGTCGATTTGTGGTAGTTCATCAAGATTTAATTTTGGATTGATGTTTTCCATTCCACGGAGAGCGACCATTAATTACCTCTAACCACTCTGGGAAAAACACACAAACACAAACACAAGCACATCCACACACACACACATCATTGTTTTACTCTATTCATGGGGGACCTGCTATCCGCACACTTCATCCCTTGCCCCCTAAACTAAATGTGCAACCTTAACTCCAACCCTAAAGCCAGGTCTTAGCCCCCAAAACAGCTATTTAAACATTTACACAGCCCTCATACGTAGTGGCTACCAGGGTTTAGGACACCACAAACACACAGGAGCGCACCTCTACCTCTGTCACTGGCTGATGTATCATAATTGTCCTCTTTCCATCTTGCCTCGCTCTATTTATAGCCCATTTGAGGCCCCGCCCCCCCAGACAGTGCCATCCACGGCAACTAAATGAGTGACAGGACAATCGACGAGCAGGCTCCGTCCCTCTGTCTCTCTCCTTCCTCCTGCTGACCTTCCCTCTGACATCACTGACTGTCTCCTTTCACTCTGTTACTGACTTTGACTGTGTGTGTGTGTGTGTGTGAGATCATAGCATGGCCTTTACGCCTCACTACTGGATGTCCCTTCTCATGCAAAGATGGAGTACCCAGCTCTCAGAGGGGATGTGGGTCATAAAACACACACTTACTCACAAATGCAAGCTTGACTGTACTTGACTGTGTGAATTACGCACTCTAACTCCTCTAACCTTTGTCTCTGTATATTAGTTAGGCTGTCACATTTTGTGTGTGTGCAAAAAATGACTTACAATAAAAAGGAATAGCCACCACTTCATCATAAACAAAACACCATATTTACAAGATCTCTAACGGACAAAAAAACCCCCACACATAAACATCACAACAATTTGAGCTGTGTAGCGCAAATATATAATCAACGGCAAACTCATCTACGGAAGCGCCGGTAGTGTGTTAAATAAATAAACAAGTCAAAGCCTGCTTTTAAGTGGATTTGACATTTTCAGATAAGAGCGACAATAAACAGTTATTAAAGTTTGAACGGCACCTGTCAGGTTTTTTTTTTTTATCTCAAGCCTCATAACAACCACGCTGCTAAATTCAAATATATTTTCACATAATTATAAGAACTAAATAGCCCCAAATGCTATCCTTTTGTTGTCATTGTGGATCCATTTGGACAGTATTCTTGTTCCTATCTATCTGTCTGTCTCCTTTTCTCTTTGGCTGGAGGATGCACCAGTGGCCTGAAGTTTAGCTCAACACGTCAGCAACTCGTAACCAGTGCCTCCTTCCAATCTTACGGTCGCAATATAGAGACTAAATTCCCATTTCATCCACCATGAGCTCTAGTTTAGACCTATACACCGTGTTTGTGTTTGCTTTTCTATTGTGCGTGCTCAAGCGGTTCAGTAAAGGCTTATGCTTCTTAATCATTTCAAAATTAAAAAAAAAAAAAAACTTTAGTCATCCATGGAAAACAAAGGAAGTGGAGTTTTTTCCTCAAGCGTCTCTCTCCTCAGCCGTGTCCCTCAGCTTCTCCAGAGGGATGCTGAGCTGTTCCCAGGCCAGATGGGATGCTTTATGTAATCCTTCCAACATGTTCCGGGTCTGACCGCGGTCTCCTCCCAGTTGGAAGTGTCCCCTTTAAATACCTAGTCATGTAGATGTCCCAGAGGCGCCGTAATCAGCTGCCCAGAGCAACACAAAGAGGTCGCAGTTGTATTGTTTGTGCCACCGTGACGCCCTCTGAGGGAAACTAATTTCAGCCTTTCGTGCAGTATATGTGATATTTTTTACTTAGGTCATGACCCAAACACGTGATCCTTAAAGCTTGGAATATACACCCACTGCACTGCACTGCCTATACTGTACATACAGGCTCAGCTTTCCCTTTACTGTCATGTTCTTGCCTAAGGTTGCAACAAAAATACAACTCATTGATCTTATACTGGATTTTTATTCCCCCGCTGAGCAAGAAGTTTCCTCTCGAAACAGCAGCTCACTTCCGAGCTCTGTAATTTTCTTGGGCGCACTTAACATGTTGTGTTTGAACGACAACAGTGACAGCGTTAACAAAAGGGTGGGCTCTGTTGTGTAAGGGTTACATTTCACAGCTAGCAAGCAAGAACTTGAGATACCGGTTGCCATGACAGTGTCACCGGCAGCCTATTGGAGGAGAAAAAGCGGCAACGAGAAGGCAGGCGAGAGGAAATGAAAAGGGGAAGAATAATGAAGGAACATGAAATGCCATCTCATCCTACACATAGTGATGCTGCGCTGAGGTAGTTTGGTCACAGCTTAAGAAGCACCAGTGTGTGTGTGTGTGTGTGAGAGAGGGAGAGAGATGGAGGTTGCAGTTTCATAATATACAACTGGGACTAAGGCTAATCACACCACACAAAACAGTTCTGACACAATCTGCGTCCCTCGCTGCATCACCACTGCTTCATGAACCATGCTAATGCTTCACCAGTCCTTTCAGGCTTGATGCCCTCATGGTCCTCAGCACAGCGTTATCTAGCTGTGTGCATGTCATAACAAAAAGTTGCCCTTGATTTGTATTGCACGCAGCACTTGGGTAACTTTTTTTGAGGTTAGAGAGTTGAAGTAAGACAACTCAAACCGCTATTTAAATAAGGTTTGGCTAGGAGTGTACCTTGGGGAAATGTATGTAAAATTTGAGTGCATTAATTTTACACCTATTACAGTTTCAACTGGTCCAGAGCAGGAGTAACATAGGTTAATCAAATTAGGCCTGAGTGCATGAAATCTGTCCAACTTGGATGATTCAGGAGTCTGATGATAATAAGAAAGTTTCCATTTTTAGGAGAAATATCAGTCAAATTAAGAATAAGAGCCCGACTGGCAGTAAATGTTGTTTTTTCTTACTTTTAGAGAGGACAGGCATCATTCATAGTCATTTACAGTCTGGCCTCAAGAGGCTGATCATTGTTCATTTCCAGTCATTGAAATCTCTGGTATAGATATTTTAATGGCTTCAATTATGATAAAACTGGCCTGCACTAAATGGGCATGCATTATAGTGATTGTATTTGGCTTTGAGATTTAAAAACTTTGCTGACCTGCTCACCCTTTCTGTGCTTATGATCTGTTATGATTTTTCTTTTTTTAATGAGAGAAAAAAGGCAGATTGTAGTTTTCAGAAGTTGGTGAAACACCTCCTGCTGATCTCACGTGTTGTGTGCGTATTCACGCTGAGCAGCGCTCATCTTTGACGGAAATTGATGAGGCAGTTCTGTGCTGCTGCTGTAAAAAATACAATACTACAAAAGAGTCATAAAAAAATCCCACAGCTGAGTGATATGTAATGCACTTAGTGCTTGGATGTGAATTCACGCTGAATGGAAAAGTCCAGCCAAAACTCTCTTGGGCATTGCCGGTTTTATTGCTGCCACAATGCCATTTCATCATATGAAACAGTTGTAAGTGATTGGATGGCTCCCAAACACCGGAATTGTATTTTCCCAGTAGTGTGAGTGATATTGGGCTGATGTGCTTTGTATTGCTTCTGGAAAATGCATGTATAAAGGGACTGAATTGGAGGGGACAAATAGTCACTGTAATGGAAGACGCCTTGGGCCATGTCTGTGATGTAAGTCTGTTTTTCCCAGTTTATTGTGAGTTTTATTTACTTCTATTCTCCAATCCAGCACAGAACAATCATATGAGGTGGTGCAGATTTTTCTGCATTGTTCGTCTCTCTCTCGCTTTTCTCATTTTTTACAAGTGGTTCGTTGTGTGAATACGCTGATTTGGCTCAGTGACTTAAACAATTGGTGGTGTGAGACTGCAGTCTCTCTCTCCTCTGTCTGAGCCCACCTGTTTCCATTTACACACTTGTACTGACAGGCCCGGGCCTTTTAACAGGTGCTAAATCAATTTCGGGCCCCAACCTTTCCATAAATGTGCCACTCATCACCTAATTGCTAAGTTCACTAGTTTAGTTTAATTAACTATCGGACACACTCACACACACACACATCTATATATGCCCACACAGCAGCTGTGCCGCCCTCTCCAGTTTGTCACAGAGCAGACAAGATTGATAAATGGCTTCAAGACCGGACGTGCTCACCGCTGTTTGTAACCCTAACACTGATTGGCTGCACAGTTAAGACGTCACATGCACACTGTCTCTAACTCTGTTTTCATTGTTTTTCTCCTTCATCCCGCTCTCTCTCTCTCTCTCTCTCTCTCCCTCTCTCTCTCTGCCAGTGGACACAGTGTACTGAGTGCCTTGTTAATGCTTGAATGACATTTATAAGTGGCTGCTTCCTTTATAATGATGAAGTTGTTTCAGACCGTGATGTACTGGAATCGCTAAAACAGCAATTATATTCCAGACGTCAGTTCTTTAAATGGCTTATTATAATGTTTTTTTGTTTTATTTTAGCGAGATATGTACTGAGAGGATAAGCAAAGTAAATCTTGTCATACTTAATTATTAACCTTATTTTTAAAAATACAAGCCCTTGTAGTTTGTCAAAGAAGCCGTTACATGCATATTAATGAGATTTTGTGTTCATTTTCCACGCATGATGGCTGTGTCTCAGCAATATACACTGTGTACTCTGGGAAATCTTGTGATTAATTTTGACTTACAAGTGTGATTTGCAGCATCTCAGATGTTTCCCCCCCGTTCGTGTGTGCATTGCTTTATATTTTATGGAAATCAGTAGGGAGAGAGAGAAACAGCCCACAGCGGTGCTGCCAGCACAAACAGGAAACCAATCCTGAGGAAAAAGCTGTTTCTAATGTATATTTAGCTGAGTTTCTACAGTCCAGTGTTGCCTGGATCTCCCAGACTCAAACTGTGGCAGTAGTTATGAAATGAAATAAAATATCTCGTTAAAACAATGTTTATTTTAATGCTAATTTTCATGTTTAAGTGCTGGTATGTGTATAGTGTGTAGTTCTGTTTGCCAGTAACATAGTGACTCAGTGTTGCTCCCTACAACAAACAAAAAGACCTATTTTCCTTTTTTAGATCATAATATTGAGTCTCATAGTATCATAGTATTAATCCCTTTCTAAACTTGGCTGCCCTGCTTCTTTTACTCAAGGCCTCTTCATCCAATTGTTTCATATTCTCCTCCTCCTTTTATTGCTGTTGTAATAATTGCCTCAGCGAGGAGAAAAATCTGAATTGATCTGCCATTATTTCTCGTTTCAGCGTTGTGGTTGCTCACAATTTTCTTTGATGTCGACGCTTTGAGTCGAGGTGAGATTGTTTGTTTGATTAATGCAGTGCAGGTTCACAAGATGGTCTGGCCTTTATGATAATATTATAAGCTGTGTATTTCTGTTTGGCAGGAGACTTGCTAACGTGGTGGTTTTCATATTTCATCAGTTGGAGTAGGATCTCCTGCCTGCTCTGTTGGGCGTTGAAAAAACTCTCTGATCTTTGTTTTTCTGATCGGATATTTTTAGAAACACCTTATCACCAAGCAACAAACA
Source organism: Trachurus japonicus (assembly GCF_045865225.1). NCBI lineage: Eukaryota > Metazoa > Chordata > Actinopteri > Carangiformes > Carangidae > Trachurus > Trachurus japonicus. The sequence goes on from NC_140930.1 coordinate 15,312,236, forward strand.
GGGCAGATGATTTTTGCAAAGCTGACATTAAGAATATTAAGTGACTAATATTCTTATATATTCAATTTCGTACATTTTGATGTAAGATTCATATCTGTGTTTCTTGATTAAATGTGAAGTAGAGAAAATATGATTCATTTATCTTTTTTAAGTTATGTATTTTCTCTTTTTTTAAAGTTTTGACTCAAAGGTCTTTGAATTTTCTCAACTCGAAGTTGGAATTAAAACATCCACACATTCACACATACAGAGTATATATAGATAAAGAAAGCACAGAGTTGTCATTGCAGCAACAAAGAAAGAAAGAAAAAGAGGGGTTTATGTTTTTTTTTAAGCTGGCCAATTTAAAGTTGTACAAGAAGTGGATGATCTTGAATTTCTCTTACAACAGTTTATAAACTCAGAAAATAATGAACCATTACAATTACTCAATCACTTTTGTAAAAAAAAACAGACACAGTCTCCAACTTCAATTACTGTGAGCAGCAGTTTTTTTATGCCACAGTGCCCCGGGCCGTTCATATGCCCAGAACAGATGTTCTGCCGTCAGACACGGGACTGGCATATGCCTTGTGTTTGCTCCACAGTGCTGTGATACGAACACGAACCTTCCTTTGACCCCCCGAGGATGTGCTGCGGTTCAAAGTCACATCTGGGTCGATGACAGTGGAGGCACATTCCTACACGATGAGGAGGTCATCTGAGTAAAATCTACAAAGTGGAGGAGAAATGTCTCATTAACATAAGCTGTACTGACATTGTGCTCCCACTGCCAAGGCAACACACACCCCAGAGCTATTTTTATGTTGTCTTTGCAGGAACAATGCTAACAGAAGTACCAGCACAACTCACTACATCCTCCTCACTAAATCCACGACAAGTCACCAGAACTTGTTTTTCAACCGGGCCATGTTAGTTGTTGATGCACATAAATTAAACATACACAAATAAACCTAAACATTTCCATCAATTCATTCATAATTTTTTTGTGTTTTAGGGCTGAAAGCAAAGTCAGTTTTTTTTTTTTCTCCAATCCCTACAACAATATTACTGTACCATTCAACAACCTAGTATTGATTGATTTTGCATACAACCACATACATTCATCACTTACATATTAAAATTAGATATAGAAAAACAAAAACAAATAGATAAATGGATTAAATAGTAATGGTACATGATGGATTCAGAAAAAAAGTACAATACATAAATCATTAAAACTTAAAACTGGTCCTAATAGGTTCCAAATTATATACAATACAGGGTCAGTCGTATAAAACACCAATTAAAGGGGATGTCTTATTATTTTTTTTTTTAGCACATTCTCTCGTAGAAGAGCTGGATCATTTCAGTAAAGCTTCACCCATGTGCAGCTTTTCTCTGTTTACTTTTCATATTTAATTTCCTCCTGTGCCATGTCCTGTCCCTTGGAGGTTGTCACTCACTAGCCTGCAGGGCTACTAGTCTCTGTATTCCTGTGTGCCTGTCTGTCAACATTATAAAGCCATCATTTCCAGATTAATTTTCATAGATTGATGGTAGTGATTACTAAATATCCAAATGTCAACCCAGTCTGCATCAGTCTGACTAATTGCACAAAGCTGACCCTACCTAATGTTTCAGTGTTATACACCATGTCATTTTCCTCCAAAATATTTATCTGGAGGCAGAAATGGGAGCTTATTATGTGGCCTCATTATGTTTCAATAGTGGCTTTTTGCCTCTGCAGGACCCACAGTATTTAAAAGCTATAAAGAAATAAACAAGTAGAGAGCAACGAGCCTCACTGTACTTGTCCCTAAAGCTTTTAGAGCACCTCTTTTGAGTTTGAATCAATACTGGTTGCTGTGGAAGAGAAACTCTTTTATACTGATGCATTACTCCGGACCACTGCGTTTAGCACATTTACCCTGTGTGAAATATACTTGTATGGCGGCTTTTTGGTGGAATGTGTGCGTGCGTGATAGAGATGGAGGTATCAGAATGGGCTGCTATCAGTGTTGTGTCAGTTTTAGGCTGGGTAGCAAACTAACATGTCTAAAGAGCGCTGTATCAGGGAGAAGTGGTCAGGTGGAGAAAAATAAATGTTAGATGGTGGATGTGTATGTGTATGTGTATGTGTGTATGTGTGTCTGTGTGTCTGTATGTGTGTTGCTTGCAACAAGATTTAGAGATTGGGCTTTAAGTCAAGCCAATTACTGCATCACAGCTCTCCCAGTCAGGGTTAAGTGGACTAACAGAAAGGCATGAGGCGTAAATCACATCCCGCCGTCAGACTCCAAGTGGGTTTGATGACAGCCGTGGCGGTGGGGGTTGAAGAATAATGGAAAAAATAAGTGCAGACTTGGAACCTTAAATTTGGTTATAAAAGTATAATCAAGTAATGTTCTTTTATGAAGTTTCACCCAATCACATTGTTGAGTGGAGATAGCCTCGGCGTCAATGGTAACTCAGTTGTTTTCTTTCTTTTCATCCGCACTGTTTGTTTTATATCTGACTGGGTCAAGGCCATCACACAGAGAGTGCATTTTTTTGGAAAAGTGTGTGTTTGGAAGACTTGTGATGGTAAACATCTATCACCAGGATGTCCTGGATTCTTCAAAGCATGGCATTATTTCATTATTTTTAGCCTGGAAAAAAAATCGGATTGCAGCCACATACTGGGTTCAATTATAGAGGCTGCTATCATCAGGGAGGACGGCTCAGCAGTTCAGGCTTCATTAAAAACAGGGAACTATATTAGTATTTTTTTTTTTTGACTGCCAGTCAGGGACATGCATTATGCTAATATACAGTGCACAATTGCACAAGCAGTTGCACTGCTGTTTGCAAGAACCTGTCCTGATAACAGAGAGCGGACCGAGCTTTTATGGTTTATGAAGAACACGGTCAACCCTTTATAAGTGCAATCACTCTGATAGACAGTAAGATCTGCCAGGCCTTGAGCTTTAATTTACATGCTATATTATGAATCTATTCCATGTGAAGTGGATTTGAATACTTCCATTTGGTCAGCTAAGGAAGATTTGGAGAATTTATTCCAACAGTCCTCCCACAAGTGATTAATCACCTCATACACAGTATTTTCTTGACTTGAGGCTTTTCTGCTTTTCTCATTCTCTCCACCTTCTACCTCACTTTATTATGTGTGTGATAAAATGAATTTTAAAGGTCTCACGATGCAGCCACCGCAGCCTCGGTGCTTTATTCTTTTACTTTGTTGTTGTTTTCATCCTTTTATTATAGGATGTGTGTTGGCGCAATAAAGTTATCAGTTCCCATCTTGCCTGTGGCTGGCTGCTGTTGTCTCCAACCATCTGTTGCGGACCACTGAGTCTGTCAAGTCGACAAACAAAAAATGAAATAGTTTTTTCAGTTTGAATCGGTTGGCTCTACTTCTGTGTTACCGCTGATAAAGGTAGAGCGGGCTACTGGAGGGTTAATTGAGTATCAAAAGGTGAGCAGCTGCTGACACCACTCACACCCGCAAGTACTAAATAGATGCAAATCACAGCCATGAAAATGGATCTTAGCAGTGACCTCACTTACCCCAGATGGATATTACTGCCACTTAAAAGGATCTGTATGAAACATCCTGACGCATTTCGTGGTCTGTTCTACTTACCATTGCTGTTAACAATGATGTATAACATGAAAGATGATGATATGACATGAAAGGTTATTTCATTTATGGAGTTTTTCACATTGGGAGAGGCACTAAGGACATGAGTAAAACCACTAGCCGCCTATCGAGCAGTTTAGTTTTACTGTGTGGTTTTAGCCGCCGTAGCGTAGGGAGGGAAATGCCAGCCATGTCGGTCAGAGCGGTCGTCCCACCGCTTCGGATCAGACTGAAATATCTCATCAGCTGTGCAATAGATTGCCATCAAATTTTTTGACGTTTGACACTAATGGATCTTTGGATGAAGCCTAATGACTTTGGCGTTCCTCTGACACTACATTTGTGTTTTTATTGCCACAAATATTCAGTGGGTTGTGATGAAATTAGGGACAGAAGTTAATGGCCCTCCTCTGGATGAATCGATGAGTGCTCGATCATTAATCTAGCACGACTATCAGGTCAAAAAGTGTCATTCCTTCAACACTCTTAAAGTCCCACTATGTAGGAATCGTGGTATTGGTTCTCTGGTTGTGACTTTGGAGCTCAGCGGAGCTGCAGTGTACCGGGACCACGGTGTTCCTACCCGCCCAGGAAAGTTACATAGTGTAGTTGCAGCCGACGCAACCTCGTTTAGGCTGCAGCGGCGGCACCATTCATCCTATCAACCGTTTTTTCTACCACTTCCATGAGTTTAGAAACATTATTTTAAGGTTGAAAAACTACATAGTGGGGCTTTAAAGACAAATTACTGTGAAGCTAATCATATTCTCATCATGCTAACATGCTGAACTACAATGGTTAACATATCAGTAGCATGTTAGCACGTTAAGATCAGAATTCAGAGCTTCTAGTAATAAAAATAATTAAATTGAAATAATTTGTAATTGGTTACTGATCATTTGTTGTATCATCAGTATTACCAAATACAAAGAGTCCCTTGAAAACGCAGCTGTTTCAGTTTTCTGAGGGAATTTGGCTTTTGCTCTATTTAAAGCGTCTCCGTGTATCTGTAACAGCAGAGGCCTCTGTGATTAGACAAGGCTTTGAAACAAACCATGAAATTAATGACAAGCCAACAAGTAATCCAGAGAATCCATTCAAACAAAGAACAATCCATTCAAATTAGGCATAAAATCAATGCCACGCCAACAGCAGGAACTTATCTTTGGACACCATTATAACAAGTCGTTCAGTGTGGATCACTAGGTTACTATATATCTTCATCTAGTGTTTGAAGGGGGATCAGATGTTTGTGTTATTAAATGTGGCAATTTATTGTATTGTATGGGATGGTAGATATGTTTGAGTGTAACCAAGGAGATTATAGAGTAAATAGAGGATTATTGCTGCTGTGAAGACCCTCCAGTTTGTTATCTGTCCCCTGGTTTGTTAGTTAAGTCCTGAACATGGATTCTACCAACTGATCCATGTTGCTGTTTTTCTTTGCAGTCGAAATGCCCTGTATTAATCACGTGTCAGACCGTGCCTTTGAATGATTAACAGGATTAATTTATGATTCCTAACCTCCACGAAGCTGCGAACGTGTCGGCGCACGGACGTTTCGCAGCATATCAAACTAATGTGTACAAGTGTTTATGAACAACTGCATATTTCAGAGATCGCTTTAGTTCGCCGTAATTGGACAGGCCTTTCATCTCTCTTGCTCTCGCTGCTTTTGAATATGCGTTTCCTCATCGAGGCAGATCAAAGGCACCACTTACAGATTTAAAAAAGACAGTATAAATGTGTGTGTGTGTGTGTGGGGGGGGATGATGCGTCCATACTTGTGTGCTTCTGAACACTCATCATAAAAAGAACATCTGAGGGAACAGTGATATCATCCCCCTCTTTTCTGTGTTTATCACTTTTTATCTGTTTGTCTTAATCCTTATCTAACTGAACTGCACAGCTACAAAGTCAAATTATGACATATGTGGAAGAAAACCCCACCCTGGCTGATGTTGGATATTAAAAACTGCGTGGTGTGGTGGGATAGTGACCACTAGGGCACAGAAAGTAGACTCAGAGATTCTTTGATATATTTTATAAACTTGTCAAGTTCTTAACACATTAAGCACTTGACAAGTTTACTGGGTGTGGAGAGCACGTCCATAATTAGCTTATCTTCTAACTCTATTTTGGTCCTCCAGCCTTTCTTTGGCGACTCAGATGTTTGTGTCTCTTCATGAGCAACTTTGACTTTATGCCATTTAGCGACAGACTTGAGGTAAACAAAAGTGTGCGTGCTATGTGAGTTTGTGTGGAGGATCTTGGTCACAGTTTTGACAGCTGAAATGTTTTTTTTTTTGACTGGGTGTCGATTCTCAGTTGGATTTGTTGTTGTACTTGAAGAAACCATTTCATGAGGGAGTAAAGCACTCGATTTGTTTTTGGTATAAAAAAAAACATTGCTCAAGGAGCTTTATATTTATTTTGCTGTGCAGCTCTGTTGGTGCCTGAAGCTTAAACCACACCTGTACCTTTCATGCAGCACATGTAGAAATGTTGTCATACACCGGTAGCTACATTTGCACTTGGAAAAAGAAAACAAGCTCCAGTGTTGTTTTTATTATGTTTTATTTAGAAAGTATGAACCTTTTCAAATGAATGGCACGGTCAGGTCAATAAAGGAACATGAAGAGTTCGGTTGCTCGGTAACAAAGCTGCACAGTTTGTTCTACCTTGTTAATGAGGCGACCTGACTGCATTGATGTTGAGCCAGTGGATAGACAAGGTCCAAATCTAGCTATTTCATTTCTTTATTCTAATAGATATATTTCTTTTTTTTTAATAATGATAACACTTATTTCGGAATGTCTGTTCTTTCCAATTTTCAGTGGTATCTGGTAAATTTGTTTTTTGTGAACACTTAAAAATCTGCTCGACAGGCCAAAATCAATATTAAGTTCAGATGCAATAACAATTTAAAAGTTCCTGCTGGTGCATCTATTAGTGGATTATTCTCTGCTTCTGGGAAACTGACCAAGAACATTGGCTCAAAGTGATGAGTAACCGTCAGAAGTGTGGATATGAAACATGTTAATGCTGTTTTTTTTCCCCGATAAAAAGATATGTGAAGATACCTGAAGGGCAGTGATTCAGATACCATCTTTGCTAGAGGATATCTGTTTTTCTATTTTCCAATATTAGCTTGTTATGATTTTATCTGCTGTACTTGCTGTTGACTCACTTATTATTGTCCTAGGAGTTCAGGTCCCCATATGGCCGGTCTGTACTTCCTGTCATTGGCTCATCTCATGACCCAGCGTGACCCAGCACAGACCTCCCAGGCGCGCGGAAATTTGTTGAACATGTACATTTGCATCCGTCTGCGGCTTTGAAGTCACAAGGCATACTTACATAACATTTGTGTCTCCTTCAGAGCTGTTTGAGAAGTGCATGTTGTAGCCTCCACGGGGCTGGCCCAGTCTCTCTGTGTTTGTTTGCCACCGCTCTCGCCCTACCTATCCCCCCCACCCCCCGCTCTCATCTCCGTTTGAGCTGCTGAGCTATGGCAGAAGCCACAGCAGCCCAGGCGAGCACAAACAAGGCTCCTCTCTCTCCCTTTCTCCTCGCCTCTCTCTCATTTTCCTCCCACTCCTCGTGTTCCTGCTTCTTGGTGACGGAAGCAGCTGTTGTTTGTTCATTAACTTCTTTGAGGTAGCGCACACATCCCCTCAGTGTTTTAGCGGTTGCGCTTGTTCAATAACACATTACCAGAAGAACACACTAATGTAGGCGCAGACACTTTCCCCTCCTTTTAGCACACCTCTCTCTCTTAGACTTGCGTTTGCGCACTCATTGTTTGTGTCTATTCGTCTAATTAGACTAATTGAGTTATCTTTTCTCCGAGGAGCTGCTCTTGAGAGCTTGGCTTTTGTTAGATCAGTCAGAAAGGCTGATGAAGAGAAAAGGCGCAGACAAACCAAATTGGCGGCTGAGGATATTTTTTCATGCAGACTCAAAAAAACGACTTCCCTCTGAGTGAATCAAGGCGAAAAGGAAATGTCAGTCTTTTCAGGCCACACACTGTCTCTCTGATCTTTATGCCTCTCTCCTCACCTCCCCTGTCCCTCTTGCAGATTCATTTGAATAACCCTCTGGTGTACTTGTAAGTGCAAGTTCAAAGCTGTGTCACCATGTCCTCTGCTCACACATTTGATTGAAAGCGGATTGCATGTGCCCTGACTTCCACAGCGAGGTCACGTTAGCGTAATGCATACGGAAAACAACAAAGTTGGAGGGCGCCGTACTTTCATCTCTTTCTGTCTCTTTGTTTGTCTGAGCTATCTTATAAAATTATAAGCAGATCCGCACAAACTTTTTCGAGACGAGGGAGGAAGGAACTTTTCTCACTGACGGATGAAAGGAGGGTGGGACTTCTGATTAAAAGGCGTGTTATTTCACAACAGATTAATGTAATGCCATCAATCTTTGTGGGCCTGTGCACGGGAGAGGCAAGTCTTCTGTAATTGGCCCTGTCAAACCAAGTGTGGCCCCTAGAGATCTCATTTACAGTCTGCCAATTCTGCTCACATTCGATATTGTATAGTGCTTCAAAACTGCCCTTAATGGGTTATACTGAACAAATATGAGCTGAATGGGCATGTACTGTTTCAAAATCACCCAATTTTAATGGTAAGGACAAAATTAAAGTAATTGTACAGCTAATGTCCAATTTTTATGCGCAGTCAGTCATAGTCAGGGACAAAGTACAGTGGGTGGTGGCAGCCTCAAAAATAAACCCTGTTTCCTGAAACCTCATGGCCATATGGTGCCTTTACCTTCTTTTGGAAGAATCTACATGAAAGAAGTAGTTTTGAAAATGAAGCAGTCATTCCCATGATTTACAACTCTGTGATTTAGCTTCCAGAAGAAACGTGCTTATTTTTGATATCCCCCCCAAAAAATGCCATTTCCTCCAGATTTCTACAATGGCTGTGTTGACACCCGTATAATGGATGACAGATGATAGTATATTCTCCGAATAGATGCATCTTGCACCATAGCTATTTATTTGAATGATTTGGGTATTGAATATATTAATGCTTCTGTCTTGATCCGGCATCTGTTATGCGTTATGTCTGTGTCCTCGATTATCCTACAGTGACCTACAGGAAAGTGAGTGATTGAGTTTCATCGTGAAACGTGCAAACAGCCCCTGTGTGTGTGCGTACGTGTGTGTGTTAAGGGTGTGGTCATTGGAGGAAATGACAGCAGAGTGCAAAACAGTGTTTGACTCCTATGTATATTTTATGATTGCGAGTTCAAAGAGCAGCAGAGAAAAATGACGTTCAATTTATATACTCAAAAAAAAGGCAAAAAAAACTATGTCACATAAACATGTCAAACTGAGACAACCATTTGAGCAATAAAAAGATAAAGTGGTGAGGCGAACTGTCATGACGCTCACACTGTGTAGCCACTGAACTGTCACTGAAATGTAGCTGTAATAGCACTCTGTTGTTTCAGCTGTTGTGTCACAGTGAGTTAATGGGCTCTAAATACTGATAGGCTGTCAGATTAATGATGCCCTGTCACAGCCTCTCATGATTGAGTTTCCCTCTTATCTGTTTGATTGGAGTCCGTAGGTGGTTAAAAAAAAAAAAAATTGAGGGGAGGGGGACAAAGGCAGGACACCAAAATGATGTTCGGAGTTATTCTAGCTCAGTGAATCTTCATAACTGTGTCTCAGTTGATGTCTCACAGAGTATGTCTCATTAGTGGGAGGAAACGGTTGTCTATTGAGTCAAGTGTGAAGCTAATTGGTGCAATGAATAATTATCTCAGTAATTGGACAGCCCGTATAACTAATATCTTTGGAGATCCTCGCCCATACTTCAGTTTTGAACACAACATCTGAAAAATATTTCTTCTCATTGGCAGTTTACCAGCGTTTGAGGGCTCGGGAAAACTGCTGAATACCGCGCGCAGCTACAGTCGTGTTGGTGGTTGACTTCTCTCAAAACTGCAGTGGAGGTGCGGGTTGAAAAGAGAGAAAAAGATCTTTCAAGTGATCCTGATTCCTCCTCTGGAGGGAGCAGTAACACAGGCAAGTTTGGAGGCGTGTGCTGTCCTGACTTCAGGGTTTACAGTTATAGAGCTGGATGGATCTTATCCCTGGAGAGAAACCTGATGAGGCCGCGAGAAGATAGAGAATATTACCTAAGCTGACATTATTCCCCTATGTTCTGTCTGGATGAAAGTCAACAGGGAACATCCAAGACCGGTGTTAGTGAGAAGGGAGAAAATAGGCTAAAGATGACTCATTTAAAGATAGGGATTTTATGGAGATGACAGGAGAACATTGCCTTTGTCTCCAGTGAAAATGAGACGTGTATCTCTGGAGATGAAGAGCTTTGAGAAAGAAAGCATGGGGACAACAGAACTCTCTCGCCTTTCAATTTTCTTATTTTCACCTTGCGCCCTGCAGAGAGAGAGAGAGAAAAAAGGTCTCAGCTCTTGTCTAGAGGAAGAAAATTGGGTGTTGGCGTCCGGGTTGTGCGCTAAGTTGTTGTGCGCTGTGCAAAATCGTCTTTGGGGAGAAGAAGAGTGGTGCTGTATGCTGATGATATTCATCAAAACTTGTAATGGATTCACAGTGGGGGACTAAATATTAAACTCTAGGCATGTACTTGAGAATCGAAGCAGCTTAGACCGGGGTAAAAATATTCTGCTGAGGCAACTCGGAGTCAAATCTGCTCTAAATCTTGATTACACTGGATATAAGAGTGCTGTAGATTACACAGCAGAAAATGAGTAATTTCACTATAGCCTCGAAGTTGTGCTGTGAAGTCGCAACATACAGCGCATGTTAAGACCGAATCATAAGTAGAGAGAGAGAGAGGGGGGAATTGAGGGAAGTAGTAGAAAGCAAAGAGAGTGGAACAAATGAAGACAGACACTCCAGCTTGAGTGATGGGTGAAGTAATTTAGTAATTTAGCACAGCACGACGGGAAACGCTGCAACGCTATAGGCCGAGCTCCTACAGTAAACAATCCAGGAAGTAATAAAGCCAACAATCAGCCCCGTTGTCGTGGTGATGAGAGGAAGGATGAGCTCAGCGGGAGGACGACCTGTGGAGGTTAGATATCTCACTCACCTTCCCTGGGCAATAAAGTAACTAGGAGGAGGAGACGAGAGAGAAAAAAAGATGAGTAGGATGAAATAGAGGTGCTGAAAGCAAGAGATAGTAGAGGAGGAGGAGGAGGAGGAGGAGGGAGAGCCGAAGAAAGAGGAGTTGGGAGTTAACAGGAGCAGTGGAGGAAGACGAATATGACTCAGAAAAGGGATGAAAAGTTTATAAGAGGGGTAGGATGGAGAAGCAGGGAGCACATAGAGGCTGTATAACCGCAGCACTACGCTGCAATAAAAAGAACTCCTCACACACTTCGCACCCACAATGTCAGTGTCATCGCTTCCTCCTCATAGCCTCCTATTATGTCTCATTGTGTGTTCACTGTGAACGCTGCTGGCTTTGTTTTCATCTGGTACCCTGGCATGGTTCTAGTAGTGTTTTTGCAAAAAAGACTTTGTCGTGTTTGTTTGAATGTCCCTGGGGTTTGACTTATAAATCGAGGAAGTAATCACAGCGAAGAGCTGGAAGGAGAAAATGCGGCATGTTCTTGTAAGCGACAAACCTTTACAAAAAAACACAGTTTTTTTTCGCAGGTTCAAAAGCTGGTATTTTAAAAAGGCAGCAATCAAATTTGGTGGACTAAACAGCCTGGCTTGCCAGCGTGATACACACAGTGTGCATTATCACACACTCATGTATCTTAACCTTCATTTCAGCTGCACTTTATGGGACATTGACTCGGTGCCCACCAGGGATTTACCAGCTATTTTGATCCTCATGAACATCTTTGCCGACAGCCAAGCAGCCACTATTTGGCTCGGTTGAAAAGGTTTTAACAATCGTGCCTCTTCGCTTCACTCCACTCTTGACCTCCTCTTTGTTCTTTTTTTTTTTTTTTTTTTTTTAAATCAAAACTTAGTTTGCTTGTTTAATCCATCTGAAATGTCCTTGGTGTTTCTTCACGAGGAAATAAATGTCCTTGTACTGTACAAGCTACCAAAGGATATGAGGGAATCATTGCTCTGCAGAACTGCAACATGAGTCATACCTAATGTTGTTTCTATTGTACGTTTAATTAGTCAAATATTTTATTTATACTTAATATCTCTGTTGCTGTGAGTTTGGTTTGGTGTTTGAAAATCTTTCGTTATTTGATTTATTTGTGGTCGGTGGCTTAATCCCCTCACCCTCAGCCTCCAGGGCACCCTGAGATGCCCCTAAAAATACCCTCCATTGTAAAAGCGCTCAGTAGGTCTATTTTTTGACTAGGAAGGGGGGAAAAAAAACTCTAAATCTCCAAAATCAAAATCACAGTCTTTAAAAACTCCAGCGTCTTATCTTTCCCTGGAACTGCAGCTCTGTTTTGTGTCCCACCCAGTGGTTTGTCCCTGAGGGGCTGCACAGGAACTCTGTCTGTAGCTTGCAGGCAGTCTTACACACACACACACACACACACACACACACACACACACACACACACACACACACACATGCATAAACTGCATGACTTTGGTTTTATCTATCCCAAATCGGTGCTTCTTGTTCCCTGTCTGACACAGTATTTACAGTCACTAAACTGAGACTGACGCTGTGGGCTGTGGTGATCGATCCAAACGATGTTCAGTCAACGGGCGGCATATTACATATAGATTTTTAACCATAATGAAGTTCTAATTCTCACGCATCCATCGCCTCAAAATCCCAGCTGGGCTGTCTGTAAGATCAATGGAGGAGTTTTTTTTTTTTTTTTTTTCTTAGGGTGAGACTGTCAGATTATTTCATCTCAAAGCTGGACTCCAACCAGCAGGGGCCAGTCCAATTGGAAAGCTCTTCCCCTTCATTGAACAATGTGAACTCTCAGTAAATTGTCTCACAGACAGAGAGAAAAGTATATGTCACACCGGGGCTGAACACAGAGTCTGAACCCTCAATAAAAGGCCAGTTGTAAACAATAATGTGAAGAGCGGGTCAGTTTTTATGAGTTCACAGTGACCAGAGATTTTAAGGTTATCCTTGTGTACCTTTGAATAGATGGTCTGTTTGCCTCCAGACCTCCGCTTAAAGGCATAATGTTTGAAGTTGTGGGTGAAATGCAGGACAGAATGAATATTTATGAAGCAAATATATCAGGAAAGCTTCCATTTTTTTTCTTCTTTAATGCCATCTATGATGCCGTTGAGTTGATACAGGGAATATATTAAAGAGCATGTGTGGGCGTCAGCGGTGATGTTGATGAATATGTGACTTTCCCGGAAAGTATGTTATTACCAGGTGGATTTTGGGCTTGTTATCAGAAACTTCAGTGGAATGTTTTTTTTTTGTGTGTGTGTGTGGTGGGGGCGGAGGCACGGGAGGATTTTGAATACACCCTTTCCCACGCTACCTGTTATTCATCTATCTTTATTCTCCGCTGTCGAAAACAAGCAATTCAAATGAGCGAAAAATAACCTAAGGTAATCCTGTCATGCCTCTGTGACTAAACGCTTCACTTTCTGCACATTTGTCTTTCGCTGGTGCTCTTCTTGAGGGTATTTCCAATGATACCATCTGCACTTTTACTGATATTATTGCTGTCTCTCTTGCTTTTTCTTCATTTTCCTTTATTACTTTTTTTTCACTTCATCCACTTAAGCATGTAATAATTCATCATCATCTCCTTCCATCCATCAGTTTCATTTTGTCTCTTGCGTGGCCGTCTGCTGTCTTTATATCATAATGACAATGTCTACCTTTTTACTCCAAGGGTGTTTGAGTGTGACTCTCTCTGTGTGTGTAAAAGATATTGCCTGCCTTTTTAGTTTTTCTTTCATCACGAGTAAAGTTTTTTATTTTATTTCCGTCCTTCCCCCCAGCCGGGACGTCTTATGTAGTTGTGACGTGGGTTGGACCATTATTTTGACACCAGCTCCATGACCATCAGTTTGAGTTTTTGTTCACACAGTTGGTTTTCTACAGCTGGAAGCAACACTTGATTGGTGCAACACGCTAATTAGTCCAGTCACGTAACCTTTCCACGGCCGGTTCCCCCTCATCAAACGCAGCAGGTTGTGGGTTGGGGGTGCGTGTGCTAATTGTACGGCCACCACAGCTCATGGTGGAGAGGCGATGACGGCAGCTTCAGAACTGATCACGTCTCAGCTGCTTTTTTTTTTCTTTTCTATAAATGTGGAGTAAGTGCGGCTACGTGCTGACAGACCACCCACCATGGTCAAGAATCTCACTTCCCAGGAGATGCCGCAGCACTTGCAATCGTTGTGAGGAGAGCAGCGAAAGTGAAAGAGATGCCCCGCTGGAGGAAAGTAGTGATGAAAGGAAAGAGGGAGGGCTGAAGCCTTTGAACGCCAGTGAAGAGCAGAGTGATAAGAAGTTGGAGGGCCCCCTCAGCAGGACCTCCGGTTTTTAAATTCTGTCCGTTCAGCAGGTTGACTGTATTCACAATTCAATAAGTGGAAATCTTTTTAACTTAAAATGATCTGGTATCCAGGAATGAATTATTTCCTGTTGTAATAGAGACCTCAGTCTTGGTGTTAAATGTATAATCATGTTTAAATATTATGAAATTTAAGCCTAATTTTTTGTCACAGTTATACAAAGAATTAACTGAAAACAATGCATGCGTGTAACCAAGATCCCAAGTGTCTTGTAGGCACACAAATGGCCACTCCCCTGCCAGATCAATAGCTGATTATCAGCCAGCAGCACACAGTGCTCCTAATCAATTTCAATTTCCCTTTTTAAGAGCTTGCATATGTTCTTTTTCTTACTCATGATCACACAGATGTGCCTCGAGGTTCATTATTAAATCCTTGGAATAAGTTATGACTGTGTCTGCATGACCTTTGACCCCCGTCGTCCTCTCCTCTGTCACATCATCGGAGGTCAGATGTCGATTGACTGTCGGTAGAGTGGTTTTTGTAAATGTGCACATTTTGCGGTTTGCTTGTTTCAGGGGGAAGGCTTTTATTGCTTTGACTTTGCTCTTCATGTTATGTTGATTTCCATTACACTTAGCAAGCTTCTTGTTTTGTTTTCATGTTATTGTGGATTTGATCTCGATCCAAATGGACATACAATTGCTCTGATTTGGACAGAAACTAGATTAGCGAGGCCTTCGCTTAGAGTCATGTGGACAGGCTTTGTCAGATGTAACTATGTCATCCTGGCAGTGTGAGCTCCGAGACCGCAGCATGAAGAGAACGATTTCTTTCTGCTTCATGAACACGTTTGTGCCGTTAGCTGGTACAAATACTACTACTACTATGCGTATGCGGTCCAGGTAAATCAGGTACCACTTTCCTCCCAGCTAAAATATGCTTATATTATTGTGTTACAGTAAAACACCAGCACCAGGTCTTTTAATATACAGGAACTGTTCTTTCATCTCTAAACCCCCACTGCGATTTGATCCAGAGTTTGTTATCCCGCCAAATTAGCAGCAAAGAAGAGCTGCTCTGCCAATTACAAACACATACACACAGCAGACACAACACACAAACAACATCAGGGGCCGCGATCTCCCCAGAAAGGTGCTGCCCTCCAACAGGAGGAAGAGCATCAGCGATAACCCGAGGCGCAGGAGGTGATCTCATTGGATGCGGTCTATTTGAAAAGGCTGAGAATTACAGTGGGATCCTACGGCTACATTGATTTTTGCCTGACGCTCTACATTGTAGTGGCAGGGAACCAGGATTAGACGGGATCGGATGAGTCTTTGATGATCCGATGTGGGAATAGCTACTGAGAGTTATACAGTACCATGGTAGGAGAGGCCTGCTATTAGAAATGGGCTACGGGGAAAGAGGAGGAGGTATTTGTTTAACTGTGTTCATTTGGCCGTATCTTGTCTTTGCTCACTCTGGTGTTCAATTTCTCTGTTTGTCGTCCTGAGATACCGTTTCCCAACTTTATTCAAACAGAGCGGCCTCTGCTTCCTCTCGACATCACCTGAGACAGCAAACTGTTTCGTTTCTGCCTCCTCGCCTTCTGCTGCTGCTCTCTGACTCATGTTTTCTCTTTCAGCAGTTTTCTCTCTATTTGTGTTTTTTTTTAAAGCCAAACTGGTTCATGGTGAGACGAGATTAAAGCTACATTTGAGGATTTGATCAAATATATTTTAGATTCAATATACCTGGTCTTCTCTTTTTCCTTTCTTTCTTTCTTTCTTCTTTTTTTTTAACACATTCCTCTTTTTCAGTGTCCTTTCTCTTTAGGCTTTTGTCCGGGGGAAGAATAAAACACTTGTTGATAAATAGAATTGAGCAGAATGAGTAAAAACAAAAATCAGAGGGATGTCTAATACAATTTGAGAGATTTTGGTTTTGTAGGTGAATGTGAATGGACTGTTTGAGTTAGTCCTGGTACACTGAAGTGGAAGTGAGCACAGTTTAGTTGCCTCAACTGGCCTCTCTCTTTCTCTCTCTCATTGCAAAAACATCACTTTCAATTATTTGTCAAAGGACTGTCCACTGTTCTACAACAACAAATGATTTTTCTCAGTAAGAATTCATTTGAAGTCCTGCTTTTGTCAAATATTCACTCCTGTTTTGGCTCTTTTGTTGTTCCCCATCCAGCTCCTGACAGAAATATCTGGGTCTTTAGCTGCTAATTGCTCATCAGCTACATGTCGTCTCTGTATTTTTTGTTGTTGTTGGGCAGATACAGTACATTTGGTTTTAGAGCTTTTTCACAATAAACAACATGCTGCTTAAATAAGGCTGATAATAGTGGTGGGAGAACAAAAAAATAAAACTGTGGGCTGTGAAAACAATACAACTAAAAGCTAAAACTGAACCGTCCTCTCAGCTCTAATTGTCTGGGGGATCATCACTAAATGAGAGTTGCTGCCCACGTTACACAGACTAGTCGTTTAAACCATCTTTTATCTAAGTATATTGCATTATGCAGCTATAAAGGTGTGAGTAAATAAAACGTCTTTGTCCATTTCGAAGGCAATTAAGACTGAGTCATCCTAGACACACAGCTGGAAAAATATAGAGCTGGACTGAATTATCATCATTTCATCTTTCTGTCTCTTTACTCTCCCTGGCTCTCTTCTAGCTTCTGACAAGTTTTTCTGCTCAGCTCCAATGACTTGTCATTATTTTATTATTTATTTTTTGGGGGATATTTTCACCCTTGTCTTTCACTTGGTATAAGTGTTCGTCCTCAGATCTCATCTTTTCTGTCTCTTCTTCTTATTCAGCCAACTTAATTTTTCCTTCTTCTCTCTTTTACTCGTTTTGCCTGAGGGACTGGAAGCGTTACATTCTTACTCCTGTAATGGTCCTAATCCGCTTAGTTTAGTAATGTAGCCTGACATTAACCCCCGACGTCTCCTGCCTTAAGCTCTATATATGTGCGTGTTTACATTCTTAACAAGTGTCTGTTTTTTTTTGTGAATGACAGTCCCGGTTTTTAGAAGTCTGAAGCTTCAGAACCCTTGGTTACCCCAAATTGTCTCACCAAAAGGTTGTTTCATCCTGTCTTTTTAATTTTTTTCCTGTAATCTCAGTTTCCACTCATTGTTGAATTAGTCATGCTCATCAAATATGCCAATTCCAGCCAGTTAATTTTACATCCTTCTCTGGAAAGCCCTCAAACAGTATATATTTGTCACCATACATCAGAAATGCTGTTTAAGTGCCTTGGGTATGTAAATATTTTTAATTAGCTAAGCGCACTTCAAAGTCTTTGTCTTATGAATATGCAACATTGTATTGTATTTTTTTTTCCTCACTTGACAGCCATCTGTCTGCACGGCTTTGATGCACACCACATGTCTGCCCTGCTGTTCAAAAATGCCAACACACATGAGCACGAGAGTCGACAGTCGCACAGTTTACACACACAGGTTTAATGTATGGAAGGCATTTTAATGTTTGCATCTCTTTATCATCACCCTATAAGACCACAGCCGGTACCGTAGCTGCTCCAAACATGTTATCACCCACTGCCTATAGACTTCAAAGCGTTTAGCCTCTGTTTTATAGTATGAACTTCAGATCTTGCCTGTTGCAGTTTGCTGAAGGCAGATGGTATTCAAATAGCGGGATCAGAAATGTAACAGGCTTCAGTGGGTCTGTAGCACAAGAGGGTTGAAACTTGAATAAGAGCAAAGCAAAGGTGCTTGTTTTATTGATTAAAATGCCTGAACGAGTCTCTCTCTCCTTGCAGCAGATTATATCTGCCTAGTCCTTACACACAGTCACACCATCATCGCAGATATACCACTTTCTTCACCCATTCTTTATAACAGCCTTGTGTTTTCCCCTCTCCTCGGCTGGACTGGTAAAGAAGCTGCAGTAGTGAAGCTTTGCATTTTCTTACTTTCATGACTTTCATCCTGTAGCCGCTCTCTGAATAATGATCCTTTTTTAAATTACATCTAAATTTGACTTCTCTCTCCCTCTCTCTCTGAAACTCCACTCTTTCTACCATCCTCCCTGCCCGCACAGGCCTCAGGAAGTGGGTGTGTATAGTGTGTTGAGTTAGTTTAAGGGAGAGAGAGAGGGAGAGAGTGAGAGAGGTAGAGAGAGGAGGGGAAAGGGAGGATACTGATTAAAATAATAAACAGCTGTGTGGAAGAGTGGGGCTAGTGGCCAGAGAGAAGGAGAGCAACAGAGGGAGAAGAAGGAGAGATGGGGACACCACCCAGGGCGTTAGCATGACCCCCACCAGGAGGGAACAAAAGGCTAAAGAAGAAACATAACTTTTTAATAAGTTTCCTCCTACAAGGAGGGGACAAAGGACGGGATGAAGAACGGATCAACCCATCCTTCTTCTCAAGGGGAAAAGATAATCAGCAGAGCTCCGGCTCAAAGAGGCCGACGAGGCAGACTCGCTGCCCGGGATCAAGACGTCAAACCCTGAGGCAGCTCCCTGCCAACACGTGGCTCTGGAGAAAGAAGAAGGCATTCTTTGACTAAGTGGCCCAGTCATGGCAGTGATTAGGAGGGTGTGATAGAGCGAGACCAGACCGGGGCTGCAGACCTGAGGGTCAGGGGAGGAAGGCAGACACTGAGGTGACTGTCTCTTTGAGCCCGTGTTACCTTTTACTCAGGGGAAGGAGACGGCAAACTGTGTGCCTCTTTGTGCCCTCGTCTCTCCTGCTTGAAGTGTGGAGGCTTGTGTGACTGGCAGGGATAAAGTGCTTTTTTTTTTTATCTGTGCAATTGAGAACAAACGCCCCGGCCCTGCCCTGGGTTGGGCTGCCGGACAACGTGTAAACAGCTTCCTTCGTACCCAGAGGGGGGGAAGTGGAGGAAGGGAAGCATAGCAGCAGAGTGGAAGGAGGAGGAGAGCCAGACCTATCCTCCTCGGCCACTGGGCAGTTTGCATCAGCCTGCCTTGTCCCTCAAGACACAAAACCGTTATCTCCGCATTGCAGACCTCCACCCAAGATTTGTTGGATTTCCCTCCCATTTTCAATACCCCGTTCCTGGCCAGAGGAACTCCGCTGTCAGCCTCCAACTGCTACTTTGTCAAATCTCCAGTGGCACCAATCGTCCCGTTAATCCCAGTCCCAGCACTGAAGCATGACTGCGGGGTAGCTGTCAACCTCCACCACCACCACCACCACCACCGACCCCCCGCCCGCATCCCCCCACCCCACCTTCAGCCTGGCTGCCCGTCCGAAGAGGATGCTACGAACATGTGGCGGGATTGGGCGAACACACACGCTGGCATGCATGCGCAAGTGCTGCCACGGGTTGTGTGAAGTGTGTAAACCGCCTGTTTTGGGATTGCGACCTGGATTTGACCGCGTCGTGTTTGATTCTTTGTCAAGAGCGGGATTTCTCTGCGGCCGGACTCACGATCGTTCAGACTTTGGATTTGCCGCTGACTTGTGCCTCGACCTTGAGGGTTTTGACCACAACCACTGGAGGACTTAGCGACCTTTCACCTGTACGACAGTAGGGAAGATGTAGTGACCGCAGCGAGTGGGAGGAGTCAGAGAACACACTCCAACATGATTGGCTTTAACTTCAGCCTGCAGGAGCTCCTCAATAAGTTTGAACAGGTACAGATTTGAGGAGCTGCTTTTGGCCTTCAGTCTGCCGGTGCCTTTTGAATGCAGTTTCAAGCTACGTAGCATGAATACAAACACAACCCCGTCTCCCCTTATGCTGCGGCCTAATGTAGTCCGCTTTATGAGGTCTGAGCAGCCACCGTTGGACTCATTAAAATGGAATAATCGGTTCTGTCCAGCTTTGCTGCTTATTAGGAAGCTCTGTGGTGCAGAGAGAGAATCAGCACAGAATGAAGAGCGTAGACTGTTGAATTGTTGACCTAATTGGTCAAAGCAGACCTTTACTGTAACTACGTTTTTACGACAGGCTCAAAAACAAACAAGGCTTACCCCTGTTAGGGTCATTATTGATTGTCAGTATAAAGTAGCTTTTTTTCTGGGCAGCACATTTGTGTGTGTTTTACTTCAGCCACAGTGTAAACATGTGTTTAATGTTTTCATCCATCTTAAAGCTCCGAGTAGTAGCTGTGACTTCAGTTTGGAGGGAGACTAGCGCTGTCTTATCTATGCTTCAACGAGCCCAGAGCCAGCAGAACTCCATCACTCATTACAGTGTGTGTGAGATCCAGAGCCCATTAACCTTTCTGCTGCCTTTCTACCCACACTTACACTTCTGTGTGTTCCTGTGTGTGTGTGCGGTAGCATGCCACAAAAAGCTGATTCTGTAGCTATTGGTGCTTTTTATATGTTTGTTTACCCGGTGTACTCACAAATATGTGTCACACGCTTCCGTGGTTACAGACATGTCTTCATTGTCTTCAGTTTAGCCTTAAGCTAAATGTTGCTAGTTTGTTTCTGTGAGTGTGAGAGTTGGAAAAAGACAAATTTGAGATTCTTTCCCACATATTGAAAGTTTTCTATCAATAACCCGTGAAACAAACCATGGAGGAGTGGCATGTTGGTGCTCACATGATGACCTGTGGCGCACAAATGTTGTGTGTGTGTGTGCACGTCTGTGTTAGTGAAAGAGAGCGAGAGAGACAGAGTGATCAGTTACCACACTTAAGCTCCAGGATACAAGTCGACATACATAAACTTGTGGCTCAAAGTAGCCTTTCACTGGGAATGAGATTTGAAAGGAGGCTTTTGTAAGTGACTATATGTGCCTTTTGTATGGCTGCACAGCGTGTGTCTTTTCTGTGTGTGTGTGTGTGTGTGTGCTGGTGTGTGCAGTCAGTGTGATTTTAGCAGAAGTAGAAGTGCTAAAGAAAAACAAAAGAGAAGCACTTCGGTAATGACTTGAAATGCAGCCAGCTGGCTCGGTGGCAGAATGACTTTCTGTCTTTCACTCTTCGCCTGTCCTTCTGTCTTCCTTGTTTTTCTCTCTGTCTGTCTCTCTGTCTGTCTGCCTCTTCCTCTCCTTCTCCCTACCGCGACCTTTCCTTTGAGTCGTGTCAAGAATCCAGCAGGTGATTATCCTTGCAGATCACAGTGAGGGATTGACTTCAGCTTTTGTGAAATATCTATTCGCATTCAGTGCGTTGCGGCGCGGCGTCGTGGAGCGCTGTGGTAATTGAAAGGTGTTTTGTGTGTAGTCTGGTTCTGATGTTGCTGGACTTTGTGTTGTCCACTTTTTTTTATTTTATTTCCAAGAACAGTTTCTAGAATAGCTGAGCTGCCGTCACATGTTCCACTTCATGTACACATGGTATGTGTAGTCATGTGTCTCTAACGTCCTCTACATGTGTGTCTCCCATGTGTTTTCCTACATCTTCACTGTCTTGCCTTCATGTATGTGGGAATACATGTGCAATGATGGGTTTGATGAGTGTGATTGTGACTGATGGTGTAGTACAGTAGCCGTGTTAATACTCCTATAGAAAGTTTCCATCACTGCCCGCTGTACACATGAGTATTTTTTTTTCCACAGTGTTTTATTCTGTTCTGCAGACTCAGAACAATCCCCTGCTAAATGTTAATAACTTCTTTTAATAGTGAAAAAAAATGTAATTGGCCGTTTATTTTAATAATGCAGAGACTACAATAAAACAGTGCAGCAACATTAAAAGATTTTTCCTTGATAAGGCAGTTTTACAGCGATTGTGAAATGAAACTCGGTTAATAGCGTCATCCATAACACTGCAATAAGAGGGATACACAACAAGTAATAACCCAGAGGCACTGGAGGTGGATCACGTTGTGCACGGGGTCCAAAGTTTTATTACTCCACCGTTGGAGACCATAGGTACCAACTACGTCTCATTTTGTCCCATTTGCAAATCTGTCTCTGAGCTGCAGGCGGTGTTACACCCCCATCCGTACGGTATTGGAGTCTCTTCTTCATCTGCAGTTGAAATAAGTTGAACGGAGGGGAGTCCCAGTACAGAGAGAGAGAGAGAGAGAGAGAGGGAGGGAAAAAATGGAGCAGTTTTACACATCTAAAAATAAAACATTTGACAGGATCCTCTGCTTGCGTCAGCCCCCCTTGTGGTTCAACCCTCACACACACACAAACACTCATACGTACCCTTTGAGATGTTGTTGTGTAATAGAGGACACACACACGCACTCACACACACATATACATGAGAAAATCGTGCTTCGTCACAGTACTTAATGTGATAGCCCCTTGTAGCCACACTCACACACACACAAACACAGTATTTTGAAATGGCACCTCATTACATTAGCATTGCATTGCATACTGTATCCCAGCATAAAATTAGCAGAGCTTGCCTCGGTGTTGCCCTGGTATAACTTAATGCGGCATTAGTGCGGAGGCAGATATTTCTTTGGGGCTTGCTCCTGGTTGGACTGGGCCTTCCAACTCAGTGAAAGGGTACAAGCTAAAATCTTTTTTCTTGGCAAAAGAGTCAAAAAAGTACTTTAAGAACATTTCGAGAAAATATAAACTTCTCTGCCCCTGTGGAAATGTTGTGAGCAGTATAGCGTGAACTCCCCCAAGACTAGTCTTTGTGACAAAATCCAATGTTATTTTCGGTTCATGAATAATCAGCTGTGACAGTGTAGAGGACTGTGACATCCAATTTTGGGTGCTTGTGATATGAACTTACTTCTGCTGTCCTTGACCGTACAGTACAGTTTCCACAGGAACTTTCCCTGGCGATATGCTCAGCTGTGACAATGCTTCTTTTTTCTCTGTGTGTTTTGCAGGACATCCAGGCTGAGATCGACGCCCACAATGACATCTACAAGAGCGTGGACGGGAACAAGTCGAAGATGGTCAAGGCTCTGGGCAGCTCAGAGGAGGCGGTGTTCCTCCAGCACAGACTGGATGATATGAACCAAAGGTGGAGCGACCTGAAGGCCAAATCAGCCAACATCCGGTAAGACCCCATGGGAACTTAGAAATTGAAATGTTTTATGTTTATGTTAGATTTTTTCCCCACTGTATTGGGTTTTGCAGCTCATATTTCAGCCGGATGCTCTTTTTTGCTGCTCTCATCTCTGCAAAGAAAAAAAATATTTTGGCAGGAGGTCTTGATCATGGCAGTCGTTCAAGTAGGTCTCTGCTTCGGTTTACTATTTTAATCACCCAGTGAATCAAAAAAAGCAAAAGTTAGTTTCAAAGAGACAGAGTGAGAGTCTCATTTGTCAAACAAGAAATCACCCAATCATTAATGTATTTTTCCTTGCTGTTACTATACACCACTGGATCAATACTGACAGCTCCTGAACAGAAAACAGTTGCGTCCATGATGAAACACACACACAGCAAAGCACATTGTAGAATATTAATGTGAGTTGTTGTGTTTCCTATCAGCTGTGCAGACACAGTAGCTCCTGTTTTTCCACTCTGTCCGCCACGGGGAGGACAGGGATGAAAAAGGGACCCGAGAGCCACCACGGCGGCACATAAACTTCTTAGGACAAAGCCAGCGCAGCGTCAGCCACATCCTCGACATAAATAAATATGATTGGTGACGGGTGGCGGTGTGGAGGATGAAGAAAGTGAAGGTGGAAGTGAAGCTGACGGGACCAGATGGAGATGTTCAAAGACAAAGAGGCGGGGAGGGGAAGCGGCTCAGAAGCACAAGAAAGCTGCAGAGGGCAGGGGGAAAGGTTAGGAAGGCTGAGGAGAGATTGAGGGAGATAGAATTTTTTTTTTTTTTTTTACAAAACAAGTGTGGAGAAAGATTCGGTGCTGAAACTAGTTCATTTTGAGTGGGAAAAAATAAATGGGAGTGAGTCAAGGTCAGGCAGTGCAGACATAATAGGCTGGACTTGTTCCACAGGAAGACAGGCGAGAGAAAAATAGATGGGGAGAGATCAGTTTGTGTGCATGTGTATACAGTATGTGTGTGTGTGTGGGAAGTGAGGTTCTGTGTGTGTCGAATGTATACAGCCCATTATGCCTTAATTGCAGTACACGTGTAATTAAGACTAACTTGGCGAGAGGCAATAGGACGTCTCTCTGTACTCGGTGTTCAGATACATTATGCCCACAGGAGAGGAGAAAAAAACAGAAGTGCTCATCAACACATTTCGCACGTGTGTGGCACCACCCACACAATTAGCAGCCAGCTGTGATTCCTTTTTGCAGATAATACCTTCTCCAGTGGGGCAGCAAGCCTCCCCTGAGTGGTCAGCAGCGAGGTCTTTACTGCGGTTTTGTACTTAGCTGATTTTTTATAAGCTTTATGTCTTGTTATATAATACGTTTACTAGAAATGAAATAATATGGGGCTTTACTCCTGCATGAGAACAAACCTTAGCCTTTATAAGATGCTAGTTCTGGAAAGCAAGGAGCAATGCTGCAGAACAGATTTGTCAATACAAAAGCTGTGTCTGTTTCAGCAGTGAAATCTGTAAATATACAGTATAGTAACAGTTAAAGTGGATGGTGTTTGTCGGCAGAGCCCATCTGGAGGCGAGTGCTGAGCGTTGGTCCCGTCTGCTGGGCCTCCTGGAGGAGCTGTGGAGGTGGATCTGCATGAAGGATGAGGACCTGGCCAAGCAGATGCCCATCGGAGGAGATGTGCCCACCTTGCTGCAGCAGCAGAACCACTGCACGGTGAGTACGACTGCCTCAGGCGCTGTTCCTGCCACCTGCTGCAAGATTTATCATGCCTTGTCCCTCATTGTTTTCATCAAGTCTCCAACAAGAGGAGTTTTTGAATCCGTTACAGTTTTGATGCTCTGGAGAAAAAGGGGAGTACAGATTTATTCTGTGTATAATTCAGCAGCTTGATGCATTAAACAGCATGTTATCTACTGCGAAAGTATTTTCTCTAATGGACTGTGCTTGATTGACATCTCCCTGACCCTTCTATCCGTTTTTCGCTACTGTAGGGGTTGAAAAAATTGATCATTGCCATTGATTCACGGGGCTCTGTCTTCGCCCGGAGCAGAGGCTGAAATAAACATTAAAGCCTCAGTGGGTGTATTTGGTCTAAATTTAAGTCAAAGGCAACAGGGGGACTGAGAATTTTCATTACATGCATGCATCATGTTGATAAAATGACCACTGTCACGTCTTTGGATGCACAACCACTGTCATCCTTTGTGACTCAGGAGGGAGGGAGGAAGCTCTAGTGTGGCTAATAACTTTAACAGTGTACCATTCAACTCAAGGATCCCAATAAACCATGACAGTGCGTCGGCTTTCACAAAACCAGGACTGTGAAACTGAGGCATCGTTGGCTTTATTTATTTATAACCTGTGTTGCCTCAAAATGTCAAAATGTCAAAAAACCCTATATATACAATACATCGACAAAAACACACTCAACGCTTCTGTCTACATAATTAAGCATCATTCTGGTCCCAGACTAGGCCAGTAACAGCAGCGTCTGACATTAACAATAGAAAAAAGACTCATCCTGATCCTACCTGTGGTCTGCAATCTTCCTGACCACAGTGGAGAACCAGGGAGTGTTGATGCACAGTACATTGTATTCAGTCTCTACACTTACAGTACAGTACAGTATGCCAGTGAGATGATACCGTGACTTGGAAGCAGTTGCAATAATCACCGTGACATTTTCAAACGTCCGACTCATCAGCATTGCGGTTACACTACATCCATCTAAACTGCACGTTGCAGCAGTCGGGCCTAATCAGTGTTTTATGTCTCCATGGTAATTCATCGGCAGTGTTACAGTCACTGGGCAGCAGCCGTATGCAAAAAAAACTCACATCAGCAGGAGAGTTGATGTAAAAAAAATAATGTTTCATTCTTTAAATCATCACTTACCCATCACCTTTACACCTCACTGTGTTGCTTATTCTGAAAAGTGATCAGTACCGTCATTGTTGCCGTGTCTCATTCATTCACACCTCCGTCATCACTGCTTTCCACTTTGTGCGATCCCCTCTACATTATTTATTCCAACCACTGGTTATTGTGATGGTGCGTTGAAGTGTAATTGCTTTCAGATAGATGACTCACCCCGTGGCTACTCCCCAGTCCTCTGGCCGCCGCCGCCGCCGTCGTCAATGTTGCTCTTGACATCATAATGTGTTTCTCCGCACCTCGTTCGCCACACTATTATTTCGTCGCCCAAAACGCTCTGAGAGTAAACACACGTGCAGCCATGCGTGGGCGCAGGATCACAAACACACTTAGACAGATTGGCAGACTTGCTTTTGGATGCGCGTGGCGTGGCGTGTGCACACGACCGACACAGACACATTCAACCTCCTTTCTTTCATGCCTGTAAGCGTGTGTGTGTGTGTGTGTATTGTGTAACGGCGGCTAGACCTTCGTATAGCAAAAGCAAAACTGTGCATCTGCTCGAAGGATGTGTGAGGTTTCGTTGCAGCGTGACAAATTTCTAAGCATTTTTTTGGAAGATGCAAAACCAGTGAAGACTGATCACACAACTGCACAGGTAAATTTGTTTCCAAACAAATAATGAAATGAGATATGTCCTCAATTATAAAGAGCTGTATCAACACAGTTACACTGAAGGGGAAAGAAGTTAATGACAAAAAAATGAAAAAAACAAAACAATGACAGGAGAACAACAAAAGAGAAAAATGGATACATTAGAGAGACAATTTCATACTCCACCCGGACACATTGGGTGCATTCTTGCTGCCACTTAGAAAAGAAAAAATATCAATATAAGACAGAGATAAGTGATCAGCTGTGAAGACAGAGTCTGGCTCTTTCTAACGGCAGATGATCAATTTCTTGGCTGCATGAATGTCTGTTTACGGTAACACTTTATAATACTGTAAGTACACACTACTAAGCATTAGTTAAGCATTAATAAATACTGAATTCGCGTGAATACTCATTAGTATGTAGTTTATCAATACAGTTACAGTAGTGCTTATCAATTTCTAACTGTGTTTATAAACTACATACTAATGAGTATTCATGTGTTATAAATGATAAATTCAGTATTTAATGCTTAACTAATGCTCAATAATGTATAGTTATGTGTTAAGTGTTACCCTGCTTACTGTTGTCCTTTGATGATTATTGAGAACCATCATACTAAACTTTTAGCTGTCGAGACTGTGAAAACAGAGTTTTTCTGTGCCTGAAATGTTTTAAAAACAGATTACTGCAGCCAGGACTGTGCCACACAACCAGGGAGCGAACGGAATACAATCCAGTTTGAGAGATGGACTCAAAAAGAAAGAGATAATCTGCCGTGTTGTTTCCCCGGCGCTGTGAACCTTATATCTTTCTAAGTTTTAGTTTCACCTCTGTTTTGAGAGATGAGACATTTACGGTCTGGTCCCGGTTAATCAAAATTTGCCCTCTGAGGTCTGAGATGATGTTGAGGCTCCCTCTGTGTTTTGTACCTACCAACCTGATGGAGAGTGTAGACAGGCTTCAACCCAGCAGATCAGACAAGCTCCATTAGATAAGGAATGGGGCTGAGAGCGCACAATAACCTCAAGAGAATACAACCGTCCTGCATCTCCACTTTCACCTTCCTTTTCTCATTACCCTCCTTCAGCTCCTCTGTCATTCCTCTCTGCATCTCCTTTCTTTACACACATCCTTTCTTCATTCCCATCTCACTCTAGCCTGTCTCTATTCCCTCGTCCGTCTCCAGGTCTTCTGGCTTTCAGAGCGCTGGAATAAGAAATAATGGAACAGGGGAGTTGAAAGTGAGGCAGGCTCACTTTTCATTTGGACTATGTTATAGTTTTCCCTCTGCTTCCGTCTCTGTATTCTTAATAGATTGGCCTGGAGGTCTCTGCGACCCTGAGAGTTATGAGGGGGCTGAGCAGCACAAAGAGCCGGGGCTTTGAACACGTCATGCTCTATTACTTGCTTACACCAACAGGCACACACATTTGAGTCCCTTGTGCTCACGCAAAAACATAGACACACACTTCAATCACTCAGCGGTACACACACACGCACACACATACACGCTCATGCCAGCTGCTCTGTCACAGAGATGAAGGAACTGTGTACAGCTATATGGAAATTGGTATCTATGAGGTAGGGAGGGCTTAGAACAGCTAAGTGGAAAAACCTGCCTTTTTTTCTTTTCTTTTTTTTCGGCAAGACTCAGAGAGATAAAAGAGGAAGGCTAAGCCACTTAGCCCAACAGAGAGAAACGGATATTGCTGTTATTAAAGAATCAGAGGGAAGAAAAATATGAGGAAGCAGTGGTCCGAACAAGGAGACAAGAAAAGTGACGGACAGGAAGCAGAAAACAGAAATACACACAGATCAGGAGAGAAGAGGGAGGATGGGGGTTTATATGAGGAGGAAAGGCGGCTGTGTTTGTTTTAGGATATTCTGTTTCCCACACAACTGTTGCATTAACTTCTGTTTACTTATGTGAAACACCCAAAGAATGTAAAGTGTGAGAGTGGGGGGAGGGGAGGGGGGGCGTCTGTCCTGTATTACTGTCTATTGATCTGTGTCTTGTGTTTTTCCCTCTGCTGAAATGGCCACAGTAGCATTTATTAATCGCACATTCAATTATCCATTAAAACGCCCTTTGTCACAATCCATCTGATTAAACTCATCAATCTGCTCTATTAAATTAACGGCTTTTGGATCAAGGAGTGGGAACGGGAGACCAACTGCTCGTGGGCATTTTTAATGACTCTTATCTTTCAGCAACAGTTGGCTTTTTGTCGACGTTATTAGGTCCGTCCAATCTGGTCTTTTTACAAAGCTCCTTCAGATGATTCACACTGAGTAAATATGAAGACAAACAGGCAGAGCGTGAACATATTTACATTCAATTTACTTTCTCAATTGTCTGAATTTGCCGAAGTAATGTACATTTACCCTCTGCAAAGCGAGGAGGCCCACAGAACCCATCTTAATCATTGTGCCTGAATGATTGATTAGCACCATTTGTACCTGAACGGACAGGTCGTAAAGGAGAATGAAATGGATTAAAGTGCTGTGCTGGACTTAACCTTATCTCTTCGGAAAGCAAGGACTCTTTTTTTAACTCACTTTTGCTTCGCTTTGATTAACTTTTACATTTTTTTTGTCTGCTTCCTCTACACGTCGGGAGCTGTTCTGTTCCTGTGTTAGACTTGTGTCTGGGCGGTCTGTGGCCTTGTCATTGAATGACGTCTTTGTTTTAACTTTGCACACTTGCAAAACAACACAGCATTATTGTCCAGGGAAATATGCTTCAAGTACACCTCAGCAATATCAAACATAACAACAAAAATATGCAATAATTTCATTTCATTTTAACAATAACTCAAAAGACGACGAACCCTTCTGACTGCAGCTCCACCGAGCTGCAAGGTCATTGGTTTTATTCTCAGCTATTGTCATCAGCTTTGTTTGACAACATGTAAAACAATCAGATTGCAAATCAGTGTTGCCAGTTGAAGTAATGACTAGTAATAACAAAGAGGAGAAACATCTCATGTAGCTTGAGGTTTAAAATTCCAGTTGCATTGGAAGTATGGGGCTGCTTGAAAATATTCATTTTTTGCCAGAAGCATCAGAAAATGCCGCTTCATGTTGTGTAATATGGATTTAAATCAGTGCAGTGGCAGCAGCACAGTGTTGTAAAATAAACATACCCCATACATAATTTACGGGAAATCATAAAAACAACTCTGTTGTCTCACTGAGGAAACATATATATATATATAAATTATTATTTAACTTCCTGTTTTATTAGCTGCAAAGCTGACATCTCGACACAACTGTTGGCATTTTACAGCCCTGTGGGTGTTTTACTTATTTAAAAATGGCCAAGGCTGGAAGCAGTAGATTAGTAGAGCATGTCAGAGAGCATGATTTCAAACAAGCACCACCTATCACTAGCTTTTAGCCGCTCGAAGATAACAGTGGATGCTAAGGGGCGAAGGGGCAATTAAATTCTTAGGCTGAGTCACTGTGTGGCTCCTTCATTAAGTATGCAACTGTGTGAGGTTACAGAAAGTCTAAACTAATGCCTAAAAATACTTTGTTTCTTTTAGCGTTGTTCTTATGTTTGCTGGAGGAAAAGTAGAAGTAATCAGCTGCTTGACAGTTTGTGATTTGTTTGGATTTGACCTCCTACTTTGAAGGCTCCTTGAGTCCCCGTCAGGTGCTTTTTCTGATGCTGAGAGCTGAAGTGATTTAGTGATCCTTTCAGGCGGCTTATTTAGTTCCTGGAAGAAGATGAGGGGTGTGGTAATATTGCAAAGAGGCCGAGATAGCAGGCGGTTTGAGAGCGGGAAGAGGGATGTTTGGCAGAGCCCTGAAAGTAGCTGTGTTGTGATGTTATCTTATCGGCGCCACAGCACAGGGGCACACAGCGATAAGGCTTTGCTGCGCCGCTACGGCCACACACAAACGCAGACGTGGACACAACCCCCCCCCCTCCCACACAAACACACACACACACAATCATTCAGACACTGATACGCACACACACATACACACATACACACATACACATGGCCAAGGTCACAGTCGCTGTGCAAAATAGATGCCCTAAGTATTGTGGTACTGACAAGAGTCTTTTCTTTCCCAGGTCTTAAAAAATCACACAAACCCAGACCACGCTCTGATGTGCCAATGTCGAAAGCTGTTAAAAAAGAAGCGGAGCAAAGTGAAGACCTGCCACTTTTTATATCTGACATAGACGGCCATGTTTTATCACTCACAGCCCAGCTGGGGATTTCTTGTTTAAAACCTGCTTTATTCTTAACCTGAAAGCCGTACACGTGTTTGATATTTACCTCTCATGCTGCCTCTGAAGTGCAGGTCCCTGTGTGGCGCTCTGATAATGTGAGAGCTCGCCGAAAGTTTCTCTAAAAAGTGCTTGTTTGAGTTTTAGCAAAAAGGTCTTTGCTGTCGCCGTCTGTCTGAACTGCAAGGATACCCAGCGGGTGGATGACAGGCAGAGTGGCTGTCGCTAACGTGGGAAATTAGTTGGCAAAACTTGTGTTGCCGTCGTAACAACTTTCACTGGCTTTGTTTGTCTCTTTGGGTCCAGTTAACACTGAAGGGCGACGTCTGGGGGAACACTACTGTGATCGATTTCAACATTTATTGTAATTGACATGTGATACAGTTAAATAGGGCAAACTAAGGCTGGGTAATTTCATTATTATGTTATTCAATTTAATCTTTGGAGTTCATGCTTGACCTTGGAATCAACAGTCGACTAAATAATCGGACCACAACGTACAGTGAGTAGCTGTCCCTGAGCTTTTAGTCACATCACTCAGTCTTCATCAGCAGATCGAGTTTGTGCTGTTGTCATGGAACTGTAAATGTAAACAAATATGTTTTATTTGACAATAAATGCAGTGAAAATAGCTGTTAAATGCAGCTTTACTGAATTTTCAACCAATTGTCAAGCAACATTGAGCAAATTAGCTGGAAATGTTACACAATGTATTAATAACCAATACTAAATAGCATCAGAGGACTGATCCAAACATATAAGAAGCTGTTGCAAGAATGATTCACTCTTGTTAAGGTCTTGTGTAAATGGTCGTCATTCATATCAAGTCCAAGCTTTTTCTGGAGCTTTAAACTTCATCTCTTGCAGTGGCAGTGCAGTTTTCTCCATTGTCATCCATCTGTCATTTTCATACAGCTAAAACAGAGCTCTGTTACAATAGGAATTGGGAGGAACATATTGTAGAGCAGACGCTTGCTGGTTTGATGTTGTAAATATCAGTTCCCCTTAGATTTGGTTGTAATCAGGCGACTCTGATTTATCCGACCAGAGATGTTTCCACCACCAGGATGTTTGTTTGTGCTCAAACTGAGCTGCCTATCTGTGATGTGCAGGGGATGCATTTCACCGTAACATTACAAAACCGATTGCAGAATATTTTACCTGCTAAACACCACCAAACACCAAAAGGTGTTTGTGAATAAACAACCTCCTCACACTCGATGCGGTTGCCTCTTAAGCCTGATTCGAGACACACCACAAATCTGTGAGAGCAAAACAACAACAAAAAAACACAAGTAACCAAAAAGTTGGATGTGACTGGTCGCTGTCCTCACAGCTTAGTTCCCCACCTTCCTTTTCTTATCTCTGCTGCCCATACACTCCTCTTTTGCTCTTCCTCAATCACCTCTCATTTAGTTTCTATCTCTCAAGGTCCCCTCTCCGAGCTACCTGCCTATTATGGTTCCTCCATGTGAGTGGGGAGGAAATCATTGGAACGGAGGAAACCATTTATTAGCAGGGGTGATTTAATTTGTGTTCAGCAGGATGCTCCATTTTGGCATGAGGGTACATTTGTCTGCAGTAGAGTGTATAAAATTGTCATTGCAGTGGTCTGAACTTAACTTTTCCAGGACCCTCCTGCCTTCAGTTTGCCTTTTTATTTAGTAACTAGAACAAAAAATAACGCTTCCCAGTCTCCTCTCATGTCTTCAGATGCCGCTGTGTGTGTGTACAGTGTTATGCAGCACAGCATGTTGTCAGTCAGTGTTGTGCGTGTGAATTTTTGGCATCTCATCTCCACTGCGCTCGTCTGTTTGATAAAGTCTGATAAGTGCGAGACTTTATCAAAGAGAGTCGTCCCATCTAATCAACGTGCCTCGTGGTGCCGTCGACTGCGTTGCCTCCTCACAAAGTAATCACACACTCCGATAGACAATGAAGTCCCCCGGGGGTCACGCTTATATTAAAACAAGAATAATTATACTGTTACATGCGCGCTCACTCCCTCTGTCGAGATTTATCGCCCGCTGTGAGCGGCGGCAGGGCTCAGCAGTTGACGCAGGGGTAAGAAAAGTGTCCATCAAACCGCTCTGCAAACTTTTAATAACACACAGTGGATGTGTAAAAGCATATGTTTGTGTGTGTGTGTGTGTGTGTGTGTGTGTCTCTTGCAGTATGAGCTGCTCTCTAAGCGGATGAGCAGGATATGTGGTATTGCTGCCTCTGTGATGATAATTCCTGCAGGGTTGTAGCACCCAGCATCTCACTTTATTCTGCGGATCACTCAGCTAATTTCACACCGACCCCAAGGAAATGCCCGGTTTGACCCCGCGTTCCCGCTTTCAATCGCAGCTCTGTTCTCGAATCTCTGGCTCCCGCTGACCCTCCGCTGCTCTCTGGCTCTCCCTCTCTCTGCCTCACCTCGTGCTCTCCCTCTTAATAAAGGAAGACCGGGCAAGGAAAGCGGTTTGTTATGCAGCAATCACCTAATTAGCGGTCGAGAGTGTTGTTTATCTCCTGCATAAGCTGAACATAAACATCTGCAGTCGCTCGGTGGTCCTGTGTGTGTGTGTATGCATGAGTTAATCATAAGAGCCTTTCATAATATTATGAAAGAGGAGCAGATTTAAGCAGAACTGGTTGATTAGTAGATATTTTGTTGGAGGAGGGGAGCAGAAATCAGGATGCAACACCATGTTTTAAATACTCCAGGTTCATTTCTAGTTCATTGGAGGATAAAAGATCAGGAAACATGCACACACCTGCAGAGGAAATGCATTAATTACACCTTTTACAATTGTTTAAAACAAATTCCAGGAGATGCAGGAGCTCACTTGGAAAATGCTCTGTCCATGTGGAACAATAAGGATCATCACACAGTGCAATTTACCTCTAATGACTGATGTGTGATTGCATGTATTAACTCCCTTCTCTGTGTCTCTCCTGCAGACGCTACGGTCAGAACTGAAGGAACGTGAGCACTTGGTGGCCAGTACTTTGGATCAGGCTCGGATGTTTCTCGCTGATCAACCGATCGAAGGTCCCGGAGAGCCACGCAAGAACCTGCAGCCAAAGACTGGTGCGTTTGCGCTCTCTTAAATAATCGTCTTCATATTTATATAAACTGTTTGGAAAAGAAACAGAAGGACATGATTATGTTGTGTGAGAGAACAGCTATATTTCATCCCGCTGTAATTTAAATGAATGAATTCAAATTAATGGCTGAGGTCTGGAAAGCAATTTTGAAATAAGAAATGTTATTAAAACTATTATTGCTGCACCACTTATAGCTCATATTAACCATCTTTTCCTCCTCCCTATTATGGAAAATTACATTAAATCAGAGCTCATATTACGCCCCAGGTGGTCTCGTCTTGCAGCAGTACATTAAGTCCTCCAGTATAAAAGGAGAGGCAGCTGATTGTATGTAGTCTTGAAGCACTTTATCCATTAAGCTTTACCATTTTGACTGACTGGTGGGGAGTCCCTTTACACTGTCACTGTCTGAAATCACCATGGTAACCACACTTATTAAGCTTTGCACCTGTTTGTCAGATGCAGGTGTCGAGACTGGAGTCACAGTTTGTGTGCCATTTATGCAACTGTGTGCACTGTGTGTCTCGCTCCTAATTGTACATTCACTTACAGGAAGATCTTGTAAATGGGAAGAGAACATAACAGGCAATATGAGTGATTACTGTACAGTAAAGGTGGATGGGGAACATTATGGTTTGTATTCATCAAACTGGAATTTGAATTTAAATATCGATGTGGTTAAACTCACTAAATACTCAAGCTAACCTTGCTTTGTTTTGTAAAAAAATACTGCCCCACTACGCTGCTCTGCCTTTTCAGGGCTTTACGTATAGGACATAAAGTTCATACCCAGAAGAGGGTAAAAAATAGTGCTGTAGGATGACTCAAGAGAGATGACATCACCTGGCCTCCTTCCTGTTTCATGATGCGAGGGGTATCAGTTATTAAACCCTTTTGTTTCAGTATTTGGAGACATTTGTTGCCCTCAATGGACAAGATACAGTCGATAGATAACAGGAAATGAAGGCAATGACACGCATCAGAGATTCTTGGCTGGACTTAAACCGCAGGGACACTGGATTACCTGTTCGCTGTCTTACACCCTTAAGTCACAAAAATGCCCCCGTAGAGTCCCGTTTTTGTCCAGTTTGTAGCTCTAGATCAAAGATGTCTCTCGCCCGGTACATTCTGTACTAAAAAGCGCTTAGACACAGCAAACCTGTCTGGTTGTCTTCATCCCAAATGTGAGGACTTATTTGGCTCAGTTTCAAGGTTAAGTACCAGTCAGTAAAATCCCAGCTGGTTCTAATATCAATATATAACAAGAGCTCAGGAATCAAATATGCGTCGCCTCATTCAGCATTTCCTCTCAGTCTCTGTTGGATGCAGCAGGGAAGTCTTGGTTAAGTCAGCACATTTCCCTCCAAACTAAAAACCCTACTGTGTAAATAATTAAACCAACCCAAGGGGCTGTGTAGAGGTGTGGCGAGACTTCAGAGCACAGACCGATAGGCTTGTTGTCTGTGATCTTTGATACGGATATCAAAGCAGCGTCTCATTGTATAAATAGATAAAAAGCTGGTTTAAGATCACAGGCTGTGCTTGTTGTGTAATCAGAGGAGACAGGATTTCTCAGAGTGACGCTGCGGTGAAGTCTTAACGATTTTAATTGTCCTACATTCCTGTACTCTGTTAGTATTTTGTTTTGTCACTGCTACTAAATTGACTTTCGCTGCGTTGTTTGCTCCCCACATTCTTCATTACAAAAGACAAACACCATCACACTGTGTGTCTACACGAGTGCAAACTGCTCTACGTCTGGCTGATGTTTGCCTCGTGGGTCTAAAGGGGGAAGGAGGGAGAAAGTGAAAAAAAAAAGACTTGCAGAGGTGCAACAGGTGAACATGGTATTTCAGTCATTACCCTGGAGATGAGACCTCAAAGCTCATAAAAGCTGCTCGTCTTTTTTTTGTAGTTGGAGAGCAGGTTTCTCTGCCGACTCCTCTCTCTCCTTTTTGTCTGAATCCTCCTATAAGTCACAATTACCTCGTCCTCTCACCTTTCATGCTATCATCATTCTCTCTCACACCTTATTTTCTTTCTTCTGGTCACTTTCATCATGCCTCAGCTGCCTCCACGCCCACCCGCCCTGTAATTGATATCCTTTTTTTTCCCCTTTTTTCCTTTTGGTCTTTTCTTCTTCTTTCCCACGTCATTTTTTAACTTATTTTGCCCAAGCAATAAAAGAAAAAGAAAAAAAAGCACATAAAACACAAAACACACAAATAATACAAGATGACATGCAGGAACGGGGAATACAGTATGTGGGACATTAACATAAATGATTAAAAACAGCACTGAGAAATTATGTTTGCAGATTGTGAAAAAAAGAAGTAATAAATGGCAAAACTATACAAAGAAACACAGTTGAGGAAGTAATTTCTCTCCCTCCAGACCTCACACCGGAGGAGAAGGCCAGAGAGTTGGCCCGGGCCATCCGCAAGCAGACAGGCGAGGTGAGGGAGCGGTGGGAGCGGCTGAAGGGACACGTGGGCGGCTGGCACACGCAGGTGGAGCGAGCCTTGGAGCGGCTCCAGGAGCTGCAGAGCTCCATGGACCAGCTCGACCTGCGGCTGACACGGGCAGAGGAAGCCAAAGCTACGTGGCAGCCGGTGGGGGATCTGCTGATCGACTCCCTGCAGGACCACATCGAAAAGACAATGGTGAGACAGCAGAGTACTGTAGATGTTTACGCTATTAGACTATCACAGGGTTCCCATGCGTCCTGGAAAACATGGAAATTGGTTGACCGATTTTCCAGTCATAATTTCTAAACATGGAAGAGATTATTTCATTAATTAGAGCCATAGACTGCACATCTTTAAATCAGACTTCTGGGGGTGAGAGAGGAATTCACATAGAAACAATTATGCACAAAATAGGGTACAACTGTTGAAATGAACACATCTCCAAAGCATGAATGGGATGAGGGATGTATTAGTGTATGGTGTGATAACTTGTCTGTTGTACTGTAGCAGCTGAAAATGTCCTGGAAAAAGTCCTGGAAAATGATTTCAAGAAAAGAGTGGGAACTCTGTATTATCATCATTAATCATCGTCATCAGTTAGAGTTAGACAATCCTCTCCTCTGCATGTCAGCTTCAGTCTTATATTCTTTTACTCACAAAATCTAAGTTATGGCCGTTCACTGTGAATCGTCGGCGTGTAACACATAAATTACTGATTTAACCTCAGTTTGATCAAGTAAAAGTGAAACTGTGCATCCATGAAATAAGTGCGTGCAGGAATGTGAGTGAGACTTTCACACATTTTCCACTTTTCTACTCAGTTTTTTTTTCCGGACCAGAAGAGTGTGTGATTTGCTGATGCACTGGCTTTGATTGTTCTGTCTCATTTGTCTCATCAAAATCAAGAAGGTCTTTTCACCTGGCCTCTAAAAAACAGGCAACACATTTGGTCAGTAAGCAGAAAAATGACAGCGTGATAACAAACGAGCAATATCCAAGAAAAGTTGAACTGTTGTACGGAGCGTGGTTCTACAACCAGCCCCCGGATTCAACTTAGCTCGGATAATCACGACCCGGATGACTCCACAGTGAATGAAGGAGCGATAAGGGAGAAGTTGAGGACAGATGAGAAATAGTGGCGGCAGAAATAATCAAATCACGGTTCACGAGGTCGTACGAGGAAACGCAGCTGCTGCATTAATTTGGCCGCGTGTTGCACCAACTCAGATCTCAATAGCTGACTCCCTGTCCAATTACAGTACATCTCTCAATATCCATTAATAGATTACAACAACCAAAGTGTGTACGAATTGAGCTTGATATTAACAGCCAAGGTAGAGACTGTAAATGCAAATTGTAGTACAACAAAACACAACTCCCTTTAGGCAAAAAAAAAACAAAAAAAAAACGCAGTAAACAAAGAAATGTCTTTCACCCTACAACAATGTGAAACTTTGCGTGCAGGCCTTCAGAGAGGAGGTTGCCCCGTTACGTCAGGATGTAAGACTCGTCAACGAGCTCTCTGCAGAGCTGACACCACTGGACATCCAGCTGTCCTCCACCGCCTCCAGACAACTGGACCAGCTCAACATGAGATGGAAACTGCTGCAGGTAGTTTCAATCCCCCGGAATCGTCTGCAGATGTGGAGGCAGACATGTTTCCCCACACACACACACACACTGTTGCTTCCTGTGCCTCTTTCCCTCCTTCAGTATTTTGTCCACACTTGTCTAGATTAATGCTGTCTTCATTGTCTTCCTGTTCCGTCATTCTTCTCCGTCTGCCTGCCTGCGTGTTATTACCTCCTCTGTGTCTTCTTCCTCTGTTCGCCTTCGGTTCCTCTCACCGTGCGCATGCTGATTTTACTTTGTGTCATCCAAACGCACCGGGGGACTGAGAGTTGTCCCTCTGCCTGTGTACCTGCTTTATTTGAACACCGCGCTCAATGCGACACTTTGTCACTACACATCAATGGACACTATTCTCACTACACACCAGTCACATTTTTGGCTCTCTACTAACTTGTCTTGGTCTTGATTCCACTGTGGGACTCGCTGAGTGTTTCTCCGACTGGAGCATGTCTCAGCCCTAGAGGGACAGTTGTAGAAAAGTCTTCTTTTTTTCTTCTTTTTTTTTTTTACAAGTCATCAGAGGAAAAGTGAAGAGAAAGGATGTTGGGAATTAAATCCTTTATGTTAAGCGTGCAGGAGCACAGGTGCATAGCGAAATGCAGATTTAAATCTGCAAGTGAGATTAACTCTCTCAGATACATCCATGTCATAAAAAAGGCCAACTCTGCTATTTTCTGTCTTTTTTTTTCTTTCTTGCGTTAAACGTTGGACTATGTACGTAAATATCAGCGGTCTTTCCTCAAGACCACCCTGAAGAAGTCATGTGTGAAATGAGATCAGATCTACAGGATCGAAACACTGGTGCAGTGGGATGTCAAAGTATTTTTCTCCCTCATTACTGACTGTGGGAGCCCATGAGACCCGTGATGAGGTGATGCCTCTGATGTCCACCGAATACAGGTCAGGCTGCCCAGCTGTCATGGCACCAAGTTGAAGGACAGCCACAGAGAGACTGTGATTTCAAGGACACTGACATGAAAACTCTGCTTGTAGTGGACCTCATTTAAAGGTTCTCTTCTATGTTGCAGTAGATAAATGAGTGGGGAGTGTGGGCATAATAAAGCAGAAGAGGAAGTTATATGTTGAGACAGAGAAAAAAGAAAGGAAACCTGAAGTCATCCCTTTTCAAGTGTCACACCGCTGCAGCGTGAAACTGGGTAGCTGGGCTAATTTGTAGCCTTGTGATATTTCCCATGTAGTGTACAGACAGCCACTAATAGTCTCTCTGCCTGGAGAATGACCATAACTCAAATAGTGAGTCAGAGTGACGCAGGGTTTCAGTGGACTGCACACTTTATCTCTCTATTGGCCGCTCTCCTTACTTATCTCGGTCTGCAGGACGGCCGGGAACACCTCCACTAATAAAGCAGGTCTGACTGTGTAGTTTGATGATGTGGTTTTCATACACTGACAGCTCCCATCTTCCTCTCGGTAGGATAGTGACCATTACAGCCATTAGTGTCCAGAAAGAGGCCGCGCTATCGTCCTCTCCGTGCCTATTTTCAGGTTCCCTGCGTGGACAGCTGTGATCTGACCGCCTTAATACCTCGAGGTGTGTGTGTCGGTATTATCAGACCGCCAGCGCCGTCTCTGTCCTGCTACTGCAGCAATCCCACAGCCACACAGGGCACAGGTGCACTGCCTGAGAGGTCAATACACAGCTTTCACAGAGGTGCAGGAGTAAATGTGTGCGTGATTGATAACTCTGTAAAGCTTTGTGAAGTTTCACCTCTCACTGAATGCATTGCACTGCAGGTGAACTAGCATTATTTTAGGGCGAATCGGTTATGCAATATATAAGTAATAGAGAGTATAAAAAGAAAAAAGACACTCTATTTTGGGGGTTTTGAGTCTTGTCGCGGTTTTGATCGTATTGCTTCAACGCTACGCTTACATTCACACAATTCCAACATTATTCAGGTTTAAGAGCCGTGCATCACCGCTATCATTTTTTATTCCTTCATCTCTCGCTCTCTCGGCTCTGCACCACTTCAGTTACCTCGGCGGTGGCGGTAGATGAGCGAAGTTTGGTTTCTGGCTGCCTGCATGCAGCTGCGCTTACCGCTCTGCCCCGATTGAGGCTTCTCATCTTGTCGCCAGTAATGGAAGATGAAAGCAACAATACAATTTATCCCCTGCATTCTTAATGTCAGACTTTGACTCGCATTTCAGTGTAGACATCAAAGAATCATACATCATCACATTTTTATGCCCCCACGTTGGCGACAGCCATGACCAGTGGCATTATGTTTTCAGCTGGTGTGTCCCATTCTGGTGAACACAGAATCTCAGCAGCGGCTTGAGGGGATTTTTATACAGTTTGGCACAAATATCCACTCAGACTTAAAGATGAACTGATTGAGTTTGGTGGTCGACCTCACAACACAGTTCTTGGCTGAGCCTCAGGAATTCATACACTATTTATTTTCTATATTGCCACATTTATACATTTATTTATATATATATTCATTTGATTTATTTATCTATGTGACCCTTTGAGCTGTGGAAAGTCTTCTCATTTATCAATGCTATTGTACTGTATGTATTAGTTTTCTGTTGGTTGTTGTGCTTCATAGGGGTTGGCTTGTGTATCACTATCATCCCATTATGAGTATTACTCCAGTAAAATGGATGTGTATTGATCCTATCCAATTGAAGTAGTCTTTAATGACTCTAAGGGAACCCCAGAAAGAGCAGCTATTGTTAAGGCACAGTGGTGAGTGGGGATCTAACTGATTAAATAAATGAATAAAAATGAAATTAATACACTAATATGACACAATTTAGTAATTAGTATTAGTATTTTCTATTCACTGGTGGAGAAATTGATTCCAGTTTTTCCTTTGCCTCAATAATTGACTGAGTTGATTATGCACCTGTACTGAACTGCTAAACAGTAAAAAGTCCACTCTGTTTTTGTGCCTTTTGTAAGGATGGAAATGTCCTTTAGTGTGGGCTGTTACTGCAAATCCACATCTCAACTTAATTGCACTGAAATTGAGTTCATCCCAAGCATGACGCCGGCTTCACAGCCCATGTGAAGTTCTGTCACTCTCAGGTCCACGGCTGACTCTCCTCTCTCCTCTCTCC
The DNA here is from genome assembly GCF_045865225.1 of Trachurus japonicus. NCBI lineage: Eukaryota > Metazoa > Chordata > Actinopteri > Carangiformes > Carangidae > Trachurus > Trachurus japonicus. The sequence goes on from NC_140930.1 coordinate 15,353,290, forward strand.
TGTCTGTCCGGTCATGGTGCAGGTGGCGGTCGAGGACAGACTGAAGCTGCTTCAGGAAGCCCACAGAGACTTCGGCCCCTCCTCCCAGCATTTCCTCTCCAGTGAGTACAGAGACAATTACCTCTTTTTGGGAAAAATAGAAAATTCAGGGGTTTGTTTCCACTCAGTTACACTGTTTCACATCCGTTAATTCTTCCTTTTCTTTTTTTTTTCTTTGCACGTCCCATCTTCTCATCCTCAGCATTACGCCTCGACTGTCATGCATGCTCAGTGGATATGTGGATGCACGCGCTAACTCTCAGTTTGCAGACGAGGCCCTTTGCTCTTGAATAATGCAAGCTTAATTACAGCTCTCCACTGACTCTCTCCTCTTTCTTCCTCTTCAGAGTGGTCATTAGCTGAAAGAGAGGGGAACAGAGAGACAAAGCTAGAGAGAAGAGACAAATGCAGGAGTGTGAACATTAAACAAAGTAGCCAGTCTCTCCCTCTTTCTTTCTTTCTTTCTGTCTCTCTCTCTCTTTCTTTCTCTGTCTCTCTCTGTGTCTTTCTTCTGCCGTCATTTTCTATAATCATACAGACATTAGCGTTCTCTCCGCTCCACCTGATTTGCTTTGCTGGCTGTCAAACACGGACACAAAATGGACGGTTTGTGATTCAGGGCAGGTGGCGAGCTCGGCCGCTGCGCCGTGTCACCGCTGGACTTGAATTTACTAACTAAGCCCCGCTGAGAGCTCTGCCACTGCGCCAGACAAAACACCACTCCGGCTCTTCTTTCATCTCCCTGGCACTATGACACTATCTACTCCATCACATATTCGCTCTCATTACACTAGTAGTTTAATATTCCCTCAGGGATCAATAAAGTACTGCGGTCTTATCTCGCCCTATCCATCTCGTATATCTTCCAATCTCGCTTAATCTCTTTCTCTTACTGTCTTTTCATCTCTCTATCTGCGCATAGAGCTGTGTCAAGGAGGAGGGAAAGTGGGAGGGCGATAAATCAAACAACATTTGTGCTCCGTATTGCTCTTGAGAGCTTTTCTCGTCTCATATTTGGCTGTTTTTAACACTGTATCGGCTTGTCATTTTAAAGATTTCCCTGGTCTGATAGTGTTTGTTGTCTTCTTTTATATGCAGAAAGATGAACACAAAGCTGGTCATATGGCACCTCCTCTCAATTGTGTTTCATTCCCATCTGTCTCCCTACTCCTGCTTTCTTCTAAAAGAACAATACCTATTTAAGTTTTGTTTTTTGTTTTTTTGTCCCCACAATTTCAACAGATAGTGAGTGTCTTCCTTATATAGCCAGACTGTGTTATGATGTGGACGTGTTGGATTGGATAATTATTCCACATCAAGCTCCAAAGACTAAATGGATTACTATACTGCACGGTAAAATTGTTTATTTAGATTGTGTTTTGATTTTGACTCTTCTCTCGTCTCTCTCTCTCTCTCTCTCTGTCCATTTGCAGCCTCTGTTCAGCTCCCCTGGCAACGTGCAGTATCTCAGAATAAGGTTCCATATTACATCAAGTAAGTGGCTAGAAATTGCTTCAATAGGCCTCTTTGTGCCCCTGGAAATTGTTCACATTTGTGTGTGCATGTGTGTTAGTGTGTGTGTCAGTGATTACCATACACTTGAGGCATTCAAGGTAGAACACTCCGGATAGTGTTTGTAAAAATGTTGTTGTTTTTAACAACACCACCTTTGTGGGTTTTTTTTCCTGTATTTATCTCCATCTCCTATGTTAATGGTCTCTAATCTGTTTTTCAGTGACTCTTTAATGTGGCACTTATTCATCTGACTGTATTTTAGAGGTCTGCAAAGGTCAAATCATGCACTACTTAAAGGGAGCAGAGGTTGTAGAAAAAGCGAACTGAATTTTCCACGGCTGAGTTGGGACTTCTTTTTGCATCTCTTCTCCAAGTGATTATCTTTTGACCTCGTATATTCATCATATGACCTCTTTTGGGGGTGTTACCCTCAGGTCAGTAATGACTGTCCTAGGCCGGTGATTCAAGCTACTGTCTCCCTGCATATTCCTGTGGATTGTGTAAAAATGTATAAGAAAAATCCTCTTGAATATCTCTTATGAGTTATTGACTGGCCGTGACATGTAGTTTTTGCAGGTGAAAGAAATCAATCCAAGTCAAAATACTGTAAAGACAGAGATATGATATTTTATTAATCTTTGGAAGGAGGGTAGATTTTCTCGTCTATACACAGTAGATTTAGATGTGGGAAGCGCTGTGGTGGAACTGAATTTATGTTTTTGATTTTGCATTTCAAAAATGTTCCTACTCGACCCTGAAAGAGCCCATTATCTGAAACATTTTTTGGCCAGTCTAATGCTCTTAAGTGCCTTTTAACCTTTTCACATCAGAGCACCGACCTGTAGTGACCTCAAACAATTGGTCAAATGGTGGCTGTTGTTCTATGTATATTCCTTACGCATACATAATTCATTTCGCTCCCACGCAGGAAATTCTTTCTGCCGATTTTGCTGCTCTCCGCATATTAAAATTCAAACTGTTTCACCTGCATATTTATCATTCAGTCCAACATAAGTAGCTCCTTTTTGAATAGATAACACCTGACCAAGTCCCAGGACAGATCCACCCATTGTTCTAATAGTCACGATAAAACTTCAGCTTGACGTGTTGCTTCCCATCCTAATTTGTCCCAAATCAGGCCACACTGCAGGTTTTATTTAAACAAGCCAAAGAGAAGATCTGCGCAGCTCCTCTGCTCTTCAGGATGTGACAGTTTTGAAAGTTTGAAGGACCTCATTATCCAGAAATAATGTAACAGTGTGTCAGTGAACTGCTGACGAACCAAACCTGAATTCAACCCTCACTTTTTTGGCTGGTAGTTGGAAAAATCTTTGGATAGCAGTTTCAGGTATCATTTGTCAGTCCTGCTGTCTCCGTGTGTCTCTCTCTCTCCTTCCTGTTGGGACGCTGTAATAGCCTGACTGTGTGATTTATGCTCCTAAAATGGGTGTAATTTTTAGGGCAGTCCCCTTTTAATCGCTCTTTGCCCTGAGTTTAAATGTCACTGTCTCAGTTGAGTTGTCAAATGGTCATTATGCCTCCACCATGCCAGCAGCAGCCAGGGCCAGAGGCATTACATTTTCGGGGTGGCGGTCCATCTGTCCCTCTGTTTCGCCCCATTCTTATGAATACAATATCTCAGAAACGCCTTGAGGGAATTTCTTCAAATTTCGCACAAACACTCACTTTGACTCAAGGATGACATTATTATAATTTGGTAATTAAAGGTAAAGGTCACGGTGATCTCATACAATATCTCTGTAAGGGCATCCCTTTAAATTTAGCACAAATCTGTCACAGTGATCACGCATATTCCCTTGTGGGGATTTCTTGAACTTGACTTGGAATCTAACATGAACTGATTAGACATTAGTGGTCTAAGGTCAAAGGTCATTTCCACCTCAAAAAACATGTGTTTTGATTAATTCATACACTGATTATGACACAATTTGTGAATTTAATATGAATGAAGTGATGACATTTTATACCCAAATAGTTAAGCGTGAACTTCAGTGTGACCTCAAAATGTTCTGTGAAAACTTCAAGCCTATTACTCCATGCTGTAATGTTGTAGGGGGAGAATGTGATTACCCTGCAAAATAGCTGGTTGGTGAAAACATGCAGTTCTCTGTAGCTCGAGTCAAGAAGTTTGGTCATTTCTTTAAATTTTGTCGTGCCACTAACCACTGAGCAACCCGCAATAAAAGCTACAGCTACAAAGGTTTAATTTGCCTCCAAAAAGTGTGCGCCAACCATTTTCCAGAGAATTTACATTTATGTTTAATGTGGTTGGGGACCTGAAATGTTGTTTACATGGGGAAAATAGTTCACTGTTTTTGAAGACTCTTGCTTTCATGGTGGTGCGTTGAAATACTACTGAAAAACTAGTTAAACAATTTATCTCAAAACAACCAATTAAAAACAGTTGATTCAAGGTAAAGTGTTTCCAGACGGAGGGAAATGAAGAAAAATAGGATTCAGACAAAGAGAGAGGGGGAGGGACACCTGCGTTATGTTTGGGCCTGCGGCTTGGCACTACAGGGGGATCAGAGATGAAAGCCGGAGAGAGGCAACGACTCAGAGGACAGGCTTATAACTTTAAAGTCAACAACAGCCTGTGATCACAGATATGCCCATGCAACGAACCTGCATCCTCCCACTCGCACAAACAAAGCAGCTGTGCACAAGGGCATTTGCACACCAACAATACACACAACTGCATTTAGACACACAAACAGAGATTTACACTCACACACTGGCAAAAGAGACACAGACACACACACACACACACACACACCCAAAGATGCATACTGTATGAATGGAGCCAAGCTGAAACTTGCAAACCAAATGCACACGCCACATGTTGTGTCGATGCCTCTAGGATGGTTGGACTAGTAGGTTTTCCCTCTCCATGGCGGCTTTGCCACCCAACCCCATGTCGCCTCTCAGAAATGGATGGCAAAGAATCTCTGCTTTCACTTGAGCCACAGTGCATGGCGTTTCCTTCATTTCAAAATGATGGTTTTCATGCGGCACATTGCCCTTTTCCAAATCTCCCTCCACACACAAATACACATCCATGCAGACCCACTTAATTTTCAGCTTGAAAACTGAACTCTAAATCCATCTCCAGGAATAATCATAGGTCGCATTCAGTGCAGTGACATACTTGGGACACCCGCATCAGACTGTGGCACATTCATTTCCTCCAACCTTTCCTCTTCTGCTTCTCCATCTCTTCTCATATGCCGACTCTTTTCTCTGGGCTGACAAAGGGCCCGTGATTAAAACTGCGCCTTGTCCACCCCCTGTAGAGAGGAGTTCAAGCGACATATTGGGGAGGGAAATCAAATGGCTTCACACAAGTTTTATGCCAGCAGCCTCATGCTGGTAAACCCCACATGCTGTCCCATTTCACCCATTCGGGCACTTTAGCGAGTCTTAAGGGCTTTCTGGGAGGAAATAAAGCACGACTGAATCCCTGTAAAGTTTGGAGATCGTCACCCTCACATTCCACTGCTTTTCTGGTTCGAACTGTCTCTTTGTGTTTTTGTCAGAAAACGTTTGTCTGCAGGGAAGTCTTGTGTGCGGTTGGTTGTTCCTAGCAGGGCTGACAGCCTTCATATATACATGGCTGGACAATGTGCATCCCTTCCTCAGGATTAAGAAGTTTTAAGTTTGAACTGTATTTCAAAAGCAGGAGACTGATACTGATGGAAGCGAGGGGGTTCATTTTTGAAAGAGCAAAAAAAAAAGAAAGAAAGAGAGAGACAGAGGAGGAGAGGTGAGAGCCAGAAAAAGACACAAGTCAGGTGGTGAACGCCGGCACTTATCACCTGTCAGAGACACTTTGTGAGATGCCTGGCAGGTTGCTGTCACCAGGAAAAGTCCCTTAAATCTCCCCTTTGCTTATTCAGATATTTAACTAATTCTGTCTCTTTGGATACCCAGATACGCTAGTAATCATTCATCTGCACGCTCATGATTATTCATGGCGGCCCCTGAATGTTTGACAGTGACAAACTCCCGGCAGCAAAGAGAAGTGTTGTGCAGATGCGTTGGCTGGTTTGCAGCCAACTGTTTGATGGGATAGATTCGCCCTTTTGGCCCCACGGGGCAGGACGGGGTGAATGTATCCCAGAGGGATTTTGTCATTTACATTTTTGCTCTTTTGCTGAGCAAAGGTAACATTTATTATTTTGTCCTTTTTGTATGAGCAACAGCAACGCAGGCATAGTTGCTACTTAGTAATGGGAAAATGTGGTTATGGGATATTATGATGCAACACAGACAAAGTGAATAATTAGCAAAACCACTTTAACCTTCCACTGGACTGTAGCAGCTGGGAATGGCACTTCCACACAGCAAACGTCATAGGAAATACCAATTATTTTTGATAAGCTTAATTGTTATCGTGGTGATCTGTTAGTGTAAGAGGGTCAGACTGGATTCAACTGCCTGCTCCTGTTGCCCGTTCAGACAGAAATCTCATAAAAAAATGTCTCGCAAAAGGTTATTTTTCCCACTCATGGTTCCCCAGTGGCTACATAAATTTCATCCCTCTCTGCCTGCTGCAGTATCCCCCTCTGTGACCCCATTTCATTCGCTGATTCTTACTGTGAATGTCATTAAATGATGTTTATGAAGGGAAATGTCACATGCATTACATAAGACCCAAGTGGCTGCATCCCCAGACAGTCTCGCTCACAGTGAGCCACCTCCGGAAAAATCAGGACAACCTGAAAAGAGATATGTTAATTGGCCTGTTTCTGTTTTTGTTTGTTTGGAATTCAAAGAGGATCGGAAGACACATGACCAAGGAAAGTATTGTCGGTTCTCTCCAATACAGAGACAAGTGGGCTGAATTTAGCCCAGCAGTCGATCTTGGTTCCTTTTTCAATTATATTTTCATCTATAAAATGTGAAGAAGAGTCTAACATACTCATGTTTAAGTTCTGAGAAGAGCAGTTCTTCAGATTTTCTGACCCAAAACCTAAAAAATATTCACTTCACATTGATACAAACCAGAGAAAAGCAGCAAATCATCTCATCTAAAAAGGTCATCGTTTTCCTGTTTTCATTTCAGCACCACATGTGTCCTTGACTGACTGTGGAGGTTTGGTTGGTTGCTTTCACACCTCACCTGTTTGGTTCAGTGAAAAGGAAACCTGCTGTGTTTGACCTTTCGATTCGATTCATTAGCCGTTACGAAAGTCGTCAGTCGTCACCGGTCTCAGACATTTGGAGCCATGAGTTCAAGCTTACGGCTCTTGAGCACAAACCTGATTATAGATACAAAAGCAGCCTCATAACCACCACTGTGCTGAGATGGATCTCCAAGAAACTCTCACATATCTGCCAAAAAATCTCAGTTTGCATCCCCTGGTCTTTAATATATTCTGATGCCTGTCCCCTATGGATATTTCCCACAGTGTTATCTAAACTGTAGCAGCTTTGTAGTAAATGTGTCATCAGTTTTTTCCTCTTGCAGGACAATAAAAAATAGCTCAGGCATTACAAAGGGAATTCAATGAGGGGGACAGCGTTGAGGACAGTTGGACCTGACAATTCAGTTGTCCTCATTATGGCATTCATGAGCTGGTGGATATAAGCACAAGCTGCCCGGTCTTTTTGAAGTAAATGCAGCCTGCCTTGCTGATGTGTGTGCACATGGATTCGATACAGATTTATGTTGTGATTGCACATCGCATCATTGTACTGGCTCGGTCTTGTCCGTGATGTGCCCGTCTACGCGTGAATGACAAAAAAACGTTTTCGGGGTGATAGCTGTCAGCCAATGGTTTCCTCCTGAGTATCCGGTATTCCTGTCGTTATGTGTTTGTGTGAAGCAAATATCAGCAAATCCCCCGACTGTCTGACCTGCTTTCCATGCAGCCAAGCCCTTTGTTGTCCATTTACATAAAAACACAAGCCTGTCCCCCCAAGAACAGGGACGTCCAGGCATGTGCAGGGGTGCGAAAGTCGTTGAATACAGATGAACGAACGCGTGCGGACGAGCAGGGGCTTCCGTCGTCCTCTTTGCCACCTCAGTTTACTGTCAGCACTCCACTCCACTTCCTGCCGCCTGTCAGCAGAGAGCGAGCCGTCACAGAGACCACAGGGGACCCACTGCCTTCAAAAAAAAAAAAAACACCTTCCAGAAATCTTCTCAAATATTCCACACAGATCTGAGTGCAGCTTCTGACAGCCAGGCGCCTTCTTGAAATATACACACAGAGGAGCCACAACACGGCCAGCAGAGCTCAAATAGATGTACTGATTGGCAGCTGCAGCCTGAGAAGAGCCAGATCCTTTGCTGTGCGATGTGCGGAAGAAACTATGTGTGATTGACTTTAGCACAGTTTGTATTTTATTTATATTCGTAGTGTTGGTTTTTCTTTACATTTAGTTTGTTATTGTTTTGTATGTGTGTGTATGTGAGTGCGAGGCTTCTCTTTGAACTAGAAATGTAAGTGGGGAGTTGAGACTTGGTCCCCTTACATTTATCTCCCATGGTTTTTTTGTGTGGAAAAGACAGATGCCAGGGTGATGATAGGGATTCACAGCATGTGGCGATTTGTGTGTGTGTGTGTCTTTTCTCGCGGTTTAATTCAGGGGACTTACAGTAGTCATTTATGATTTGTGGAGGACTCTGCCCCCAGTTTGTGTGCGCTATGAAAAGAGTTGGTAATAAAGCAATCCACAGTGTTCGTACACGTCAAATAGTGGTGACGATAATAGTGATGTAAGCTTGCGCGTTCATTCTGACACATTTGTGTTTACCAGTGTTATTTTGAAGGTGAATCTTTTTCAATCACTGTGTTTTTCTTTCTTCTGTGATAATCCTTGAAAGTATGTCTGTGTGTGTGTTGAAGTCAGTGCTCCGTCAGTCTTGTGTGCTCCTGTTTGTGTGTCAGAATATGTGTTTCTTTTTTATATATTTTTTTTATATCTAATGGTTCTCTCTCTCTTTTTGTGGTTTTTCAGTCACCAGACACAGACAACCTGCTGGGACCATCCAAAGATGACAGAGCTCTACCAGTCACTCGGTAGGAAACAATCACAGTCTCTATTGTTGTCTTAAATGTCATAGGTTATATTTTCAGAAGTAAAAAAGGTTGGTTCGCATAAATGTTGTATTTTGGTCCATTTCCTTTGTGGTGCTCCAGGTTTTAAAAACAATGTCAGCTCAAAGAATCAACAGGATCCAGACATTGTGTTCCTCAATCGCTCGGGTTGCTCCACAAATGACATTGTCAATGTCAATCTCTGCTGTCGACTGTTTTTATGGCATTTCTGATGTAAAAAGTTTCAGAACAAACTTTTCACTACAAATACATTGTCCAGAGTAATGGTCCTGCTGATTGTGAAAAAGAGATGCTGCTGAATTTCTTTTGTGTCTCTGCACCGACATGTTGTTTTCAAGTTGTCAGTCCATCCTGTTCTTATCGATCCAGCGCCAGTGTGACAGAAACTTTTCAAACTTGGTGCAAACACTCAAAGATTAGAACAGATTAGACTGTGGTGCTCATAGGTCAAAGGTCAAGGTTGCTGTGGCCTTGTGAATGCGACATCTCAGTATCGCCTCTTGTGGTGGATCAAAGGTCAAAGTTCAAGGTCACTGAGATCTTAGGTTCTTGTAAATGCAACGTATCAGAGAGGGAATTTTATTACCTCAGGCACATCGTAACGCTTTTGGCCATACCTCACAAATTCATATGACCGTGACCACATTTCCTTCAACTTGGCCGGTCGGCAGAGGCAAACAACCGCGAGGTGGTAATTCTAGTTTTAGGTAATCTGTCAATGCCCTGAGCATCACACATTTTCAGAACGTGGGCAACTAAACTCAAAACTATCTGCATGGCCAGATGACTAAAGCCTGTTTCATGGCGGTTAACTGGTCTTTTAAAGGACTGGGGGCACATTTCAGAAAAGCAATCTGGGAGCACCACTTACACTCAAGATCACAAATGGCAGCAGCGGCGAATGATTGTCACACACAAAATTAACTTGAGAGGAAATTATTTCATGTTGCAAAATTGCAACTTGGATGTTGTAATTTGGTGAAATGAGCTTCTGGTGTTATGAAGGCTGAGCTCTGGTGAGGGATCAGCTCCATCCCGCACATCTATTCCTCACTTGTCTCGTTAGTTTGTGTTTTACATTTTACTCGATGAAAATTGCACCCTGATCTTTTTCCCACTCTCCCAACACCAGACTAATATCCATATGCGTGTCCGTGTCCCTGTGGGGCGGCCAGTATATCTGTTCTTTAATGAGCAACTGGATAAGTAATAAGCTGTGAAACTTTGGGAGCGTTTGCTGTAGGCCAGCAGCTCAACAAATAGCACCAGCCCCCACTGAGACAGAACTCACTAACCTAATTACACAGTCCACATTGCCCACCCGCACCAACACCACCTCCGCCGCCCTTCCCCCTCGGTCATCTCCATACACAATAACTAACAGGAAGCCCGGTTTTTCATTGTTGACACAAGTCCTGCTCGTGTTGCCCACTAGGCGAATTTTTGTTGCACTTTGTTTTCTGATTTTCTGCCTCCGTTTTCTTTTTTGTCTGTCTACCTTTCATCTCGCTGTCTCCATCCCTGCCTGTAGCGGACTTGAACAATGTGAGATTCTCAGCATACCGAACAGCCATGAAGATCCGCAGACTACAGAAAGCACTGTGTTGTAAGTAAGACGCACACGCACACACGCACGCACACAAACACACACACAGACAGACACACCTTAATACCTACAGTCCTGGTCCATTTCTTTTGAAGTCTGGGTGCAGCGAGGGGATGCAGTAATGATTTGAAGCTTTGCCAGATGCTGTGCCAGAACAACACGGCTATTTTGGCTTTAAAACTGCAGCACACACACACTGAGTCGGTGTGTGTGTGTGCATGTGTATGTGCAGCTGGTGCTTGTATTACGCCTGTTGAGCAAAGCCTCATTTGGCGTGCGCAGGTGGGATTTTTTTAGCCTGTACTTTTTTTTTTCTCCTTTTTTAACATTTTTGACAAAACACCAGAGCTGCTGTTTTCTTGTTTATAATGAATGCTTTTGATAAAGGCAGCTATTACTGACAGTCTCAGGCGGCCATCAACCCTTGTCTGCACACACACACACACTTCTACGCTGACTGCAGGTATGTGCAGACTCCACCCTTGTGGGCCGGCACCGGCACAGTGTTAATAATGGTGACAAATGTTAACTATTATCCAGCTGGTGACACTATAATAGCAACGCACACTGCTCATTTACATCCCGCTGTTTGTAGGAAGTTTTGTTCTGTGTGCCTCGTCTGATGTAGGTGTGTGAGTGCAGCTCGAGACGTCTGTGTGTGTACCTGTATAATCGTGGGTATCAAAGTGTGTTATTGTGTTTGTTGGTTGTTAATGAGTTTGAGTGATGTAGGCGTTTTAGTTTGCGATCTCATATTGCCTCTCTGATCGCATGCGTGTGTTTGTGACGGGAATGCATTAGCCTGAGTGATTTCGACTAGGGGCACTGCAATTCAATTTCATCCATTAGATTAGAACAGTCCCAAAACTGACTGTGTGTGTGTTTGTGAGTGTGTGTTTGTGTGTGTGTGTGTGATCACAGTCACAGCAGAAGGATCAGTAGTTATTAGTTATTAGCCTGGATTCATATGGAATCTCTGCTTGGAGACCTGAGTGTGCTGCGTGAATGTGTGCGACTGTGTGTATACATGGTGAATCATGCACCCACACACACACTCACACACACACATACACACACACTAACAAACATGACAGGGATACTATAAAACGGCTAATTGGGTTAAGTCTGTGCCAGGGGGTTGGAGAGGCACAAATGAGCTTGCATGGCACCCCGCTAATGTGCCACTGCCCCACAGCGTCATATCTGCATTTGTAGTGAGAAGAAGTAAAGTTTTTGCTTTCTGACAGCACCACTGCCCCCACTGTGTGCTTCCTCCACATGGATACACCACAGTAATTAGTTCTGTCTGGGGCGCAGGGGGGGGTAGCATAAGGCAATAAGGGGCCATGGAGGGGGTAAGTGATGGGGCAAATGAGGAGATTAAGTGAGGAGAGGAGGTGAGCGCAGGCTTAAATATTGTCAGGGGAGGATGTGGAGACGGAACCGAGAGTTCATACATCATAAAAACCTGGATTATACGTAATGATTCAGCCTCCTGTGTTTTAATATTTGCTGGATAATACTCGACTACGACGATAGAATAACCAGATGTAGAAAACACACTTAATGACTAAATCAAATAAGTGAATAAACCGTCTGCCACCTTCAGCTGTCGACATGTTTTGAACTCATTCGGGATCAACTGGTTTCTATTGGACCTTTAATAAAGCACTAATTAGGAGTCAAATCAGTAGTAAGGTCTGAAGATTCACATTAAAACACTGTCTCCCAAAAGCATATGATCTATTGATCCAAGCCATGTTTTGAATATGCAGCACATTCACTTTTAGTTAAGTTATTTCATCCCAAACTTGTTCTTCAAGACTTCAAGGAGCATCAGTATCATGATATGAGACAGCCTTTTTTTTGCTTATTTGGGGAAAATAATATTTTAGGAGTCAATAAGAGACTGGGGAGTTTTCAGTCTTCAAACACTATAAACACCACAGCTTTTCACACCACTGACCGTGTGTGTGTGTGAGTGTGTGTGTGTGTGTGTGTGTGTGTTTGTACGTGTGAATGGCTCTATCTGTGGCGCAACAGCTGCTGAGAGCGTCTCATATTTTATCTGTTTCTATTCCTCTGCTTTGTCACGCTGTGTTATGTGTTTGTGTGTGTGTGTGTCTGCGTGTGTGTGTGTTTATGCAGCTGGCGACTCTGTTTATTAGTGTTGTGCCAAACAGGACCATCAGCCTGTTCTGTGAAATCCTCTCTCTCTGTTTTCCTCTTTATCTTAAGATACATAAGGAAAGGCTCAAGTACAGGAGGCGATGGAAGTATAATTGAGATATTGATATAAATATAACTTTCTCTTTTTCTTCTGTCATTGAAGATGTGGCCAACAAATTAAATTAGAAGAAACTGGGACTGATCTCAGTCTGCCTCTCATACATTTTCTCATTTGTCCTTCTCTGTTCAGATTTCTCTCTCACATTAATATTTTACCAGAGTGATCAGTCAGCTCTCTGTCTATGCTCTCCTCAGACGTCCCCACTTGGTTGTTTTGAACTATTTCGGACAAAATATCAGTCAAGTCTGCAGTTTCTAAAGTGCCTCTATGAATAGTCTGCTACTGAAAGCTCAGTGAACAAGAAGGAAGGGTTACTAATGGTTCTAACTTGTTCTTTCTTTCTCTGTCTGTCCCCCTCTTCTATTCTCCCCTTATGGGATTTCTTGTTCTTCTTTAACTTTGTTTCTGCTGTCTGTTCTTGTTAACCTTTGTCTGCTCTCCTCCCCTCTTCGCTTCCACTTCTTCCTCCCAATAATTGTCCCTGCTGTCTCCTCCCTGTTTCTCTCCTGCTGTCCCCTATTTTTTCCCTTTTTCGTCTAACTCCTCTCCTCCCCCCTCCCCTTCTTCTCTACCTGCAGTGGACCTGCTGGACCTCAGCGTGGCCCAGAACACCTTCGAGCAGCACAAACTGACCAACAACAATCAGCTGCTGTCCGTTCCCGACGTCATCAACTGCCTGACGTCCATCTACGACGGGCTGGAGCAGGAGCACAAAGACCTGGTCAACGTGCCGCTGTGTGTCGACATGTGTCTCAACTGGCTGCTCAACGTTTACGACACGTACGTACGACATCTGCTTTGCATTCAGGACGTTGGATCATCCATCCAGCACCAATTTGTCATAGGTTTTTTTTTTTTTTTGCATGTTGATACCTGCAGCCTGGCCTCATGAGAATATATTCTAATGTGCTTTCTTGTTTATATAGTGAAACATGTTCTACAAAATATAGTGTATAAAATTAAATCAAATCAGATTGGATGAAAGCAGCAGAACTGAGGCTTCTCTATGCTCTTGAATTTTCCAATCCATCTTTGTTGGTCCTGTCTATGCATAATGATTATGCTTTACATATTTACACACTCATACTCGTATATTCCTTATTTTCGGATGTTGTCCTCATGCCATACACATCAGCGAGAGCTCTGCTTGGCATACAAATTGCTGTTACACACCATGTTTGTTTGGGAATAGAAATACAGAGGCACATGTGCAAATATGCTCTGCGCTGGCCCGAAAAGCACAAACATACAGTTCTCTCTGTTTAATCACATGTGTGTTCACATGCTGTAAAACCCACCGTGCTTACTGCTCTGAACATTGTTTGAGGAGACACAGAAAAGGCAATTACAGTCTCAGCAGCAAAAATAAAGCAATAGGAACACACACACATTTCAATGTTCTTCTCTTTCCAACCACGTAATGATTTTCTGTCACTGCAGGTGCATTTAATTCAGATCTACACTGAACTAAATGCATATAGACATACTGTATACATAGCGGGAAGAAAAGTGAACCCTTTGGAATTAAATTCAAATATGGTCAGATCCTAAAACACACAATAACTCGCTGTGTAGCTTGAAACTAGTTCACAAACCTGGAGTTCAGCCAGTGAAACCAGACTGGAGGTTCAGGTCAGCGTTGCTTTGATTTATAAAAACAAAAACAAACAAACTGAAAAAAACACCACAAACATTTTTAGTTTTCTGTTCACAAGAAGCATCTGCTGGTGTGAACCAGACGTCTCAAAAAAAAAAAAAAAAGCATCAAAGATAGTTGATTCGCATGAAGCTGAAAGGGTTAGAAAGTCGTCTGAGAGAGTTCAGATATTCAGTCCTCAGTCTGACAAAACTGTCTAGAAATGGAGACGATTTAGTTCTGTGTCTCCTGCTCTGAGGAGAAATGGGCTCCCCGCTAAGATGACTCCAAAAGCACAACACAGTGATCTGTGAGGTAAAAGTGTAACAGCTAAAGTTTTGAAGGAGTCATTGGAGCTGGTTAACATTTCTGTTCATCATTCTGTATCATGGAGCATCCCCCCCAATAGTTTACCAAAGGAGCAGCTTGACACTTTACAACACTACTGGGAAAATGTTTTGAGGACTGATGAAGATAAGGTTGAGAACTTGCAGCTCTGTATATGGTGCAAAAAAAGGGCGCTGCATTGAAAACATCAACCCAAAGGTGAAGCTGGGGGGAGGAGGTGCTCTGCTGCCCCAGAGCCTGGGCCAAGTTTATAAGGTCTCTTGCAGGATAATGTCAGGGTGTGTGTCCACCTGCTGAGGCTCAGTCAAAGCTGCAGCAGGACAATCACCCTAAACATCAAAGTAAACCTACTACGGAGTGACTTCAAAGAAACAAAATCCACCTGCTGGAGTGGGCCGGTCAGAGCCCAGAACTTAATCCAGTAGAGATGCAGTGAAAATGACCTGAAGAGAGATTTTCACACCAGACATCATCCTTGAAATATGGCTGATCTGAGGCGGTTTTGTTGGGAGACTGCTCTGAAATTCCTCCTGAACATTGTGCACAT
The DNA here is from genome assembly GCF_045865225.1 of Trachurus japonicus. NCBI lineage: Eukaryota > Metazoa > Chordata > Actinopteri > Carangiformes > Carangidae > Trachurus > Trachurus japonicus. Next base: position 15,368,359 of record NC_140930.1, read on the forward strand.
CTAATTTGCTGCAACTAGAGAGGAGCATGTTTGAGTTTATCGCTGCCAAAGGAGATTCCACCGGTTATTGAGTCCAAGGGTTCACTTACTTTTTCCACCACGCTGTGAAAGCTTAATGTCTTTTCAACAGAGACTCAGGCTAGTCGAAGTCTATGATTATAGCATTTGTGTGTTTTCGGCGTTAGCACATCGTGTTTGTCCGGACTTGATGATCAGATCACATTTCATGAACAATAACGATAACAACCGGGTTGTTCCAAAGTGTAAGGTAACTCTATTTGTACCAGGAGGTAGATTCAGTTTACAGCTAGTGAGAGGGCTTATTTCACACAGACAAAAACATTCAGGATTTAGCACATAATGAGCATAATAAAATCTCAACCAATGATGACAGATGAAAGTGCAGTGATGCATTCTATCAAAGGACAGGGGATCAAGAAATAAGTTAATAACACAGTGTTGACATACTTTTTCTTGGCACTGCATAAGCACACAAACCCACAGTAAATGTAATGACTCATTGCCACTGTGTGTGTGTATGTATGTGTGTGTGTGTGTGTGGGCTCTGCAGTGGTCGTAGTGGGAAGATCCGCATCCTGTCCATGAAGATCGGCCTGCTCTCTCTCGCCAAGGGACACCTGGAGGAGAAATACAAATGTAAGTGCCAATGAGAAAAGTAAGATATCTGCCGACGCACACACATAACACTGCAACAGGCCGATGTGTGGCGAGTCCATCCCATACCGCTCCGGCACGACCGTAATCCCACCAGCATTAATCAGACCCAGCAGAAAGCAGGAGAGAAAGGTGGAGAACGGGTCGTCTAATTGGATGAGAGACCTCCTACGCGTTCCCCCTGTTCTTTATTTCATTTTCCATTCTGATTTATTTTGAGGATTAGGGAGCGTGAATATAGGCTTGCTGCACTGGGAGGAGGCTCATTTTGGTTTCTCGCTCGGTGTTTTCTGCTCCTTTATCTCTCTCTTGTCTATCTGCCTCTGCTGTCACCGCTCACACCATTGTTCATCTGTCTAACTGTGCCACTTTGTCTTCTGTCCTATCTTACTTACTCTTGCTTCCCTACTCCCCCCCCCCCCCTCTCTCCCCTCCTCTGTCTCTTGCCATGGCATGGTCTCCATCCCTGAGCCTATTCGTTCCACTGGCAGTTTCTATTAGCCTGAGAAGGGTATCAAGCACGGTTGATTGCATCCTTCCTCCTCTACTCTTTTAGAGTGTCATTGTCTGTCAGTCGCATGTATATAGCTGCACAGCAACACACGCGCACACACACACACACACACACCTAACCAGGCATGGTGCCATTTGATGCTTTTTTGACAGCTGCATATGTCAAATGTAATCTTGTTTCAGGAAAGTAGCATGTTGAAGATGTGGGGGTTGATCAGTAAGATGACATAAGAAGTTTGTGGGAAAAAGGAGGTTGTGAACACATGTCGCGACTGGTGTTTGCATATTCTCCACTCACACACACACCCACACACACACACATGTGTCCGCTCACATACACACATACATAACAGGGCATGGCATCAGGGCCCGGCCTCACGCTGAGATCAAAGTCAGCTGTAAGCAGAGCAGAAAGACCTGTCATGCCCCCCCCCTCCCTCTCTTCTTTCTCCACATTACCCTCTCTGCTCTCGTTGCACAGTTTGTGCATGAGCTCTGAAGATGTTTCGTAACTTAATCTGAAAGAGATAACGCCGGAGACGGGCCCCGCTGGACGAAGGCTGCGTGCCACCGGGCAGGTGTCCACGTCCAGAGCAGCTCTGTCAGTCTTTTCTGCGAACATGGAGGAGAGCTGGACGCAGGGAGGAAGAGATTAGAGGAGAAAGAGCCTGGCATGCAAGGAATAAGGCAGAAAGATTAAAAATGTATCTTCTCCCTCATGTCCTCACTTCTACCTCACACCCACATATACTCACGCTATCACTTTCTCTCCCACTCGCTGCTATTATTCTGTTATTCTTTCTTCTATTTCTATCTATTTATGCTGTTATCTTTTTATTTTAAACATCACCCACATGCTTGTGTCTCTTTTTCTCACTCCCTCTTTCTCTTTTTCTCCTTCCCTTTGTCTCCCACCCCCAGACCTCTTCAGCCAGGTAGCGTCGGCAGGCGACACCTGTGACCAGAGGCAGCTGGGTCTGCTGCTTCACGAAGCCATCCAGATCCCGAGGCAGCTGGGGGAGGTGGCCGCCTTCGGAGGCTCCAACATCGAACCCAGCGTCCGCAGCTGCTTCCAGCACGTATGTTCACACACAAACACAAACACACACCAGCATCCAGTGTGCATCAGACACATCCAGATTGAATAAGCAAAGAAGCTTGGGATCAGGGGTTTTTTTTTTCACACTCTTGAGTAATCGCATAATATCATTAATACTGGACGGATTACTGACAAAAAAAAAAAACCTGGATGCATGATTAACAATTCACATGAAAATCCGTCATAATAAATTCATGTCAGTCTTAACATATTTTCACCCTAAGGCAGTGTCAGATTTAATGACCAAAATTTGTTCTCAACTGAAAAAAATGTATTACTTACAGAAAAAAAATTGCATCTTGGTGCAGTAGGAGCTAATTAAAAGCTCACAAATCTGGTCCAAACAGAGCAAATCAAGACTTTTGGACAAACCCAAAACTTGACCTACTGTACAGTTCACATTTCTGTTTCTCATTTAAAGTCGTCGCTTGGAAAAACAAATTGTAGCATATCTTGATTTTCTGTTGTGCAGTCTGTTGGTAAGCAGGATTCCCACTGCCCTTGTTAAACTTCTTTTCTCTGAGCCTTAGCTTCTTAAAAAAGATGCTGTTTGTTGTTGTTTTTAGGAGCAGGGTTCTTCCTAGGTTATGTACAATGTTTGCTGTGTGCACTCACAGTATACAGTATATATGGATTAGGTTTATCCCCGAGGAGAAATCGATCCTTCTGCTAATACACATCCCTAGTACCTAATGTAGCCTATAATATAAAGTCTCAGTGTCTGCTGTAACTAAACAGGTAACTGCCAGATGTTCAGAATAGTCACTCTGGCAACTTTCCTGATAACAGTAATCACTTCTGTAATAGATGATGTTTTGTGATGCATCTTCCCCAAATCTAATCGTCATTAAACACCTCGGTCCCCTTCCACATTTCCCAGCCATCTACCACCTGCTTCTGTCAATGCTGTAAAACAAAAAAGCTTTAATATTTAAGCTCTGCTGACCAACCATGAAGCCTGGAATGGCCTCTAGGCTTCTGCTGGCTGTCCTCTAGTGTTTTACTGCGTCCAGCTCGCCACTTTTCCCCGGGTTTATCTCTGGACGATACCGGCGTTTAATGATGTCTTCTTCCCCCGGGACCACTGTTTCATTTTTCTCCTTCTTTCTCCCCTGGCTCGTGCTTCAGCAGTCATAAATGGGAGCCAAACATTAAAATTGGGAAGCTATAAATTTCACTGATTTCCTGTGCCGCACCTCCCAAAATAGCAACGTGAGGCAGTTTCAAACTTTGCTTCTCTCTCTCTTTTTTTTCCCCAGTTCAAAATAATGCAAAAGGCAATGGGGGTGAACACCTTGCTGCTTTGCCTATAATTCACTCCTTTGATGACTTATTAATACACACACGCGCACACTGGAGAGGCGAGCGCGCAGGAGTACACACACAGTCGCGCGCGCAAATTGCTCACAGACGTGATCATGAATTGCTGTGCCAGCTGTAGTCCAGTTGCTCATTAATCATTCAATCGTCAAACCAAGTTGGCAGATAGAAACCAGGTGCACACACACACACTCACACAGACTCACTAATTTACACACAAACACACACAAGCCCTGTCCCACCTGTGTGTCAGTCTGCCCTGCCAGTGACAGTGCAGTCACCCAGTCCATTTGGTTTAATGGGCTCGTGATGAACGGGTTGCACCGCCATAAATATGGCTCCTTTGCCGTTCCTTTGTGACTCTCCTTCATCTATCCATCCATCCGTCTATATAGTCATCCTCTCAGCCGTCTCTCCCCGGCATTAATTAACCTGGAAGTGCCATAATTCTGCCGTTAGATGGTGGAAGTGGAAGGAGGGAAGGTGACGATGAGACTGATGGAGAAGTGTTCTGATTGTGCAGGGGAAGGTCAGATGGAAGAGTTGAGCACTTTTTGGGATGTCTGCCGGATGAAAGTTTCCTCTGCGGTGTTGTCACTTCTCCACCACAAAACTTAAAGTCCCCTTTTTTATCCTCCTAAACCCAACTGACTGACAACCACACTTTATTAACACTTTTAAGAAATTATAAACTTTTTTTAAGAAATTATAAACTTTTCATGAGACAAGATGAGTAGAAATCTCATTAGCTGTTTGATGTCACCACGTTGGTTTGTAACATTTTTTTGGAATATCTGGCGCTCTGAATTCACCAAAGCTTCTTGTTGAATGTTGTTTTTGAAAGCCAGTTGTGAATATTAATTTAGTAAGCCGATCCCTGATCCCACATCTCATGACAGAATGTGCTTCCTTTTAGTTTGTTTTGCTGCGTGAATAGTAACATTCAGAGGGATATGCTAATAAAATTGAGACACTGTACAGTCTTATACACCTTAAGCTTTGGGAGAGGATCAAGGGAACGTGCTCCCACACACACACACACACACACACACACACACACACACACACACACACACACACACACACACACCATATGTTCTGGATTCCTTTTGATTATTCACTCGTTTTATTTCAAATGTATTCAGCCCTTTGGTGCATTTGTTGCCCTTTTTGTCTGTCAGGGATGATGGAAAGGTCGTCTTTGATTTGTTTAGCGGTAACAACAGCCGTGTCAAAGCCGCTCAACCCCGAGTTGGCTTTTCGAATGGTCTCATGATAATCTGCAGCCGAACAAAGATTCTGCCTCGGTGTATTCCGTTGATGCCGCCGTATCAGGGAATGTTTGTGTCGGTCGATAGGTCGTTTTTAAAAAGGGTTGGAAAGTGGATACTAGAAGGTTAGAAATTGTTTCACGATAAGAGCGTTTAGAACAATTGGTAGCTCTGTGCGAGTACAAGTGACATGAATAATTATACCCCTAAAAGTGCATAGCAGCAGGTAAGAGTTATTTTTTTGGTTTGTTTTTGTTTTTTTCTTGAGCAATGTGGCTAACGGTGCAGTACAGCTCGGGCCATTCACGGCTGGGGGCAGTGAGGGTGTTCAAATCAATGTTTATTGTAAGATATTTCAACCAATAAACATGAGTAAGAGACTCGTAAAAGTTATTTAGTCATGTCCACAATTCAACACCTTAATGTGCCTAAGGGACTCGTCAGTTTAATGTGGATGGTCATCTTCAATTTGCCTGCATCTTTATTAGGCCTCTGGTAACAAGCAAAGAGTTAGAGTCTCCTCTTCATCACAGGGAATGCTGTTGTGCATGTTTCGGTTTCATGCTCCTGCCTTTACAGTTCATCAGCTCTCTTTGTTCAACTTTTATAGAAACTGTAAACTTCACATTGGTTTCTAAACTTTTTGATTGAAAAAGGCTAACCTAACGTTTGTTCCACGCCTTTTCACGCCCCGTCCAGGTGACCAACAAGGTGGAGCTGGAGCCCAGGCAGTTTGTGGATTGGATGCGTCTGGAGCCTCAGTCCATGGTCTGGCTTCCTGTGCTGCACCGAGTGGCCGCGGCCGAGACGGCGAAACACCAGGCCAAGTGTAACATCTGCAAGGAGTGTCCTATTGTTGGCTTCAGGTAAACGCACTCATCTGCTCACGTTAGCATTTAATTCGACATTAGTGGAACACTCATAAAAGATGGAGGTGACAAGTATGCAGCCCAGAAGACACACACACACATACAGCAAGTGTAGCACTGCTCTGAGTTGTGCTCTCTCCTGGTTGAGCATAAAGGGCAGATCTGCTCTGGAGGGCAGGCATTTATCTAAATGTCAGCGGCTGATACACCACTGACTAAATACCATCCGGAGGTTTACAATGAAACATACACACGTACACTCACAAACAACACAGCCCCTCGTACACACAAACATACACGACACCGCCACATTTACAAAGTTCAGAGGGAGGCGATCACTCGGCAAATATTCTATAACAGACCACCCTCTGATACTCTGAAGGACTCACAATAACCCAGACACACACACACACACAAACACTACACAAACACTCTCAATGCTCCCCTTGTTTCAATTGGTTCTTGATCAATTACACCTACACAGTAACAACAGGTGAAGAGAAGTCTGTGCCGCTGCTCAACAGCTCCAGTCAATTTTTCATAAAATTCAGTTTTTCACCCACTGGCCGTGCAGGCGGAGGCTTTTTCTGCGGCTGTGGATGGGTTTTAACGCCGTGGTAAGTGAAGTAGGGTGGCAGAATTGTCCGCTTCAGATCTGTTGCTTTGCCAGCAGAAAGAGAAATACAGTCAGACATTTGATGAAGCACGCGTCTCCCAGGTTCTGGCATTGATCGATGAGCGAGAGCCAGCGACGGAGGGAGGGAACGGCGGAGGGCGAGAGGGATAGAGGAAGGAAAATGCATAGCAAGCATTTTGTGTGGTCTCGAGACATGATACCAATCGTGTTACACTGGCAGATATTTTTTCCCCCCTTATGAGGAGTAGTAGCTCTTCTCCCTGTACATGGGATCGTACAAAAGATTCAAACTGCATTTAAAGGATGATGTCAACAGATGTGTTTACATGTGACAAATGTCAACCTCAAGCTCCTCTAATTAGTGGCATTGTTAACAAGCCACCAAACCACATTCAACATGCACCATTTCCTGCGCATGTCTTCCATCATATTTACTTGCAATGTTGAACCTGCCGGCAACAATTAAAGCTTTATGGCCTTTGCTGCAAAATGCCATTGATACAAAAGACCCCTATTGTGTTTTTATGATAATGTGCGGGATGAATAATGTAAAATTGGACTCTGACCTTTATTTCTGATCCAGCTTTGTTTCTCTTCCTCTCATTTTAAACTCTCTCTGGTCATGTTATTTACTTTTGCTGCACAGACCTGAATGGCTTACTGTTTACAGCATTTTAGGGAAGTGTTGAGGCCCTCTGTGTGTATTTCATGAATTTATGCCACTTCATTTCATCCCTGCAATGTTTTAAATTCATCTTATATTGATTTTTTTTTTCTTCTGTGTTTGTTCACCCAAAGGCCAAAGCAATAGGTGTAATTTGTGCGTACCATATCAACATTTCATGTTCACACCAAGTGTTTACACTATGTGATGGAGTGTTTCATGACAGGTGTTACATAAAAACAATTTTTTAATATGCGAGACGTTCTCACCCCAGAAGACCTGACACACAGGTTCCATTATTAACGAAGTTGTCGGTGGGTAAACTCATTAATTAAGGACCGTCTCTGCACCTTTTGCTGTGAAGGTGAATTAACACCCTCTCCTCATAGTAATATGCTACATGTCAGCATGTAATGGCACATTTGACTTGGTGGTGTCTTGCGCGCTGTTGCATCCTTTTGATATATGACTCTCTCTCGTAACTCATCAGTCAGCTAACCTTGGGAGAGCCGGAGAGGAGAGAGAGATAAAAGACTTAAGCTATTATGTCTGAATGGCTCCTGTCTCAATTTAGCTGTTAAATGGCCTCCTGGCTGCTGCAGCTGCTGCTGAGGACAACATCCCGACAGTTGTTGTCAAGTTGTTGTGTTTTGGTGGAAATCCAACTGTCTGTCACACTGTCAGCATATTTAGGGTGTGTGTGTGTGTGTGTGTGTTTGTTGGTGTAGGAGGATTGTGTGTGACTGTGTGGAAATCCATAGCTGCACACACAGAGTAGCCTGGAGATGAGTCATGATGTTGTAGTGCTACATACATTCACTCTCTCTCACACAAACACACACCAACGGACACCGACCGACCCTGAGGACATAAAAGTGACATCTACGCACACGCCACACACTTCCCAACTCAACTCATCTCAGTTTTCACCTCCCTCTCCCTCTCTCTCTCTCTCTCTCTCTCTTTTTCAGGTATCGCAGTCTGAAGCACTTCAACTACGATGTGTGTCAGAGCTGCTTCTTTTCTGGGCGCACAGCCAAGGGCCACAAGCTCAACTACCCCATGGTGGAGTACTGCACACCGGTGAGGGAGTAACACACACACAGACACACACATACACACATACACACACACACACACACACACAGACACAGACGTTGTTCAGCAGCTCATCTCGTATCTCTTTTCCACATGCGCACACACTCCGCTCATCCATTTAATGAAGGCGTACGCATTCACACTTACAGACTGTGGTTAGCTCCTGTCCCATCTTTCATTAATACTGCCCCTCTCCTAATGTCACATAAACCACTGACTCACTCTTCCAGCCCCTGAATATTCACACTCATGTCTCAGGGACTTCTTAACTATTACAGCCCTCAATTATGAGAACACGCTGTTGTCTTAATGACCAAATATTTTGTAAGTCAATGATGTGCGTATGAAGTTCAAGGACATAAACACAGTGTGGACCTTAGCCTCGTCCTGATTTTGCATTGTGAACTTGCTTTTGCCCTTCAATGTAACTTTATGAGCAGATTTTGATCTCCTCACTGTGGTTAATACAAGTTGACATTACTCTTGTCCCTTGCTTCTATGTCCCATCCGCTTGATTTCTCCCACTTGGCCCATAATCAACCCTCTTGACAGACCTCTGGCTTCATTTGAATTTTTGTGAATAAATGTTCAAACGGTCATGGCTCTCTGAGGTCTTTTTATAATTTCCGCCATAAAGCTATATTTCACTTTACTACCAAGCCGAGAGAAGAATATTAGAGAAGAGAGAGCTCGGCAAAATTGAACATCGCTCTCTTTCTCATTTTGGATCGCACACTAGCAGGCCAACTCCCTTCAGTATTGCTTAACATCAAACTTTGAGTGACTGGAGTGGGGACGTTTCTCATTTCTGTCTTTTAATTTGCTTTTTCAATTTTGCAAATGGGATAGATATTGACTTTGGAGGAGCAGCTGAAGGAAGAAGTGATCGCTCTTTCCAGAGTTAAGATGCCCGGCAGCTGCCTGCTATAACTTAAATAAAAAAAACTCAAAACATTATCTTATATTCAGCTTTATTGCAGCTGAAACTGAAAATGTTGGTTAAAATTTCATTTTCAGCCAAAGGGTACAATAATTACTCAGGAGTTTAGTGATGATCAACTTTATCAGGACTGAAGAGTGACTAAAGAGTGGAGTTGTTTCCTTCTTGATTCTTTCCACAGCTTGTAGTGTGGCTAAAATCTAAATTAGATTTAATCAGTTTTTTTCACAATGTTTATACAATAACACATAGTATGAAAGTTTGTTTTTTCAAAATCATGTAACCAATAAAAAATAAATACCACATATTTCATTTGCTCAGAATTCAGCCTCAAAGTTTCAATTGAGGTTTTCCAAATTCTTGTAAATGGTCCTGATGTTTCTTTTAGAGCCTGATCGACTAAGATTCACTAGATGTGAGCACCAATGAGTTGTTTACATCCAGGCATCGTATATCAGTGTGTCTCTTTGTTGCACAGTAATTGCATCTTTACGTTGTCCTACACTCTCTTAGAGCGGACATCAAACTGACCGGAGCAGCCAGGCGAGGCCGACTTTGTTTAGATGACATTTAGCTGAATTTAAGGGCCTCGCTGATAAAACTGCTCCGATGACACATCTTCTCAGCAGAGATGTGGTCTGTTTGGCAGTGAAAGGCGTTCATGACAGCAGCCTGGAAGCTGCATAGAAGCCTGTGAAAGATGTAGAGCATAAGACAAAAGATTGTACTCACTGATTAGAGGAATATTTGAACTTATCTGCCATAATGTTAAGCTCTTCGCCTGCCAGAAACCAGTCACAGCTTATCACCATCACCGCTTTGAAGAATGACTGGGACAGCAGCACGCTGACCGCAGGCTTTTCAGCATAAACAACTGGGAGACATGTGAGGATAAAGGAGCCAAATACAGGCAAATTATAGAGAGACAGCTTGTGTGGCAGTGCCAAACACCTTAGACTGGAGCAACGGCTTCTGTTCTGCATGAACAATGATGTAAAGCATACAGCCAGATCAATACTCAAATGAATGTGGAACAAAAACCTTGAACAGTTCCTGCTTGAATCACACTAAAAAGCTGCAGTATGATTTCATTCTTGCTGTTCATGAACGCTGAATATCCAAACAAACCTACTGTATCAGTCCCAAACTATTAGATGTGTCCAACACCTGAATGTGTAATTCCTGTCGGGGTCTTGCCGGGGAAATCAAATAAAAACTTGAACTGAATCAGCTCCTTGTGATATTTTAAATCCTGCTGCTTAACTTTATCCAACCCTTTCCTTTCGAAGTTTTATATTGTTTCTGTTCTATTAAACATAATTATATTTGCCCTCCTCTCCATGTTCAAAAAAAGGCTTTCCATTTTCTATCTTTGAAAATAAAAAGTCTATATTGAATAATGTTGACACAAAAAAACCAACAACAAACAAATAGACTTTGCAGGGAGGTACAGATGAGGAGTGTTTTTGTGAAACTCTCCAATCGTTTATTAAGAAACGTTCTCTCATCTTTGTTGTACTGTTCATTTTATGGCCACAATATTGCTTTTTTATTAGGTTGAGATTTTTATGGGAGTGACATTTTCATAGTTCCAGAGGACTTTGTCAGGGTTATTGAAGAAGCCAGATTTGGTGTTGTGTTCCCATTTATTACTGTAATTTCAATCTTTATACCTTTTTCCTGAGATGAGACACTTGGACTGACTCATGTTTCCGGTGTCCTTTTTGTCAGAGTGAACTGAGTTGAGTTGTCTCAGCACATCAGGTGGAAACCTGGTGACCTAGTGGTTAAAAACAGACAGCACAAAACACAAAACTATCTGATTCCACTCAGGCTGGAGGCTGTTAATACATGTCATCCCCACACCTTTCTCTTCCTCTCCCATTGTTTCCTGCCAGAATCTACACTGTCACTATCTAATAAGGCAAGGAAAGAAATGTCCCAAAAGAAAACATATAAGCTCAACAGGAAGGAGTTGACACAAAAAGACACACACATACACATCTTCTCCAGCTTTAGCAACATTTTTCTGTAACTGCTGTTAGTTTGCTCAAGCTACCATCCTAAATTATGTGGATTAGTCAATAAGCCAAGTGAACTCAATAGAGTCTGTTCATTCATTCACACATAGCTGTCAACTGTGGGTGTCGTGTGTGTGTGTTCAGCGGTGGTTGTCTGAATCCTCTGCAATAGGATTTTCTCGCCCTCTGGACAGACTGTTGTGGTAATTTGTTGTTGAGCTTGCAAGGCAGATACCGCTTCTGGCAGACAAACACTTTGTTAAGCATCTAATTAACAAAACACGAATGCATATGCTGCTCATGTGTGAATAAGAAACACAAACACCAAAATAAATAACCTCTCTCTCTCTCTCCCTCTGTGTGTGTCTGTTGTAGACAACGTCAGGTGAGGACATGCGTGATTTCACCAAAGTGCTGAAGAATAAATTCCGATCCAAGAAGTACTTCGCCAAACACCCTCGGCTCGGCTACCTACCTGTCCAGACGGTTTTAGAGGGCGACAACATGGAGACGTGAGTAAACACCTGAGTGTCTTTATGAATGAGAACTGATCTGATTAAATAGAACACATGAAAAACTCATCACACACAGATCGATGTCAGAATCCGTATTGTTTAGTTTTATGTCTGGAGGCAGGTAATATTTATTTACACCTTCCAACTGTCCTAATGCCGCAATAAAAGGAAGGAGAGAGCGTTTCTGTCCTCTGCAGTGAGACATACCTGTGAGTGAAGGATGTGGGCGAGATTTAGTCATGTGAGGAATTTCATTGCTGGATTAGAAAGCACAACGTGAGGGAGGAGGTAATAAAAAAAGAGCAACCCCTCACTCTTCTGTTTTGTAAATGTAAACACATTTTTATTCAGCTGTCATTCGTGCGACAAGTGTTCCTGTTCTGTATTTAAAAGTTGCACTGCACTGATTTGTTATTATGTCTGGACTCAAGCTCCCAAAAAACAAAAAGATCCTACACTTCCCAAAATGCAACTTGTTTGTGTCTCTCGTTAAAGCCTTCCTGCTTGATATGTCTTTTTTTGAACGTCACGCACCCAGGGTATCTCTTACAACATTTTACCCTCAGAGGCAAGATTATTTAAGCGACAAGTGTGGTTAATATAAATTTTCTTCAACTTGTCAAAGCTTCTCGAGAGCTTTTCACAGTCTGCCCTCTGACTGTTAAATTGACTTGGCATGTAAAATTGGTAGAGTGCCCCTTTAAATATGTCTTATTGTCACATCACCCACTCTGTCATGAATATCCTCAGGTCACAGGTTGTGAAAAGCCTCATGTGGGACGCTCGGCAGCACACACTCACCCCCCTGTGTGTTTCAGAGTGTTAATTGCTGCGTCCCTCGTGCTCTCACACTGTTACGATTTCTTACTTTTTTATGTTTCTCCTTCAGTCTGTCATGTCTCTGCCTGTCAGCTGTCGCTCAGTCACTCGCGGTGTTAATCTCTGACATCCCCCCCCCTCCCCTCGTGCTCCTCGACTTGCGAACAAAGTCGTTTTGCATCTTCCGAGCTCTCGGAGATACCCACGCGTATGTACACACAAACCAAGCGACACACCTGTCCGCCGAGGATAGATTTTCCCACAACATCCAGCCGCACGCAGTCGCCCTCTCAGATGGATTGCACTCCCTCTTTCATCCCTCCCATCCTCTGCCTGTCCTCCTCCTCCTCACCTCCCACCTCGACCCATTCTCACTTCCTCTCCGCTCTGAAAAATGACTCCTGCAGAGCTGCCCGCCTGATAAATGCCTCTGAAATGCAGAGGAATTGCCGGAGAAACCTGGAGATCTTTTCAAAATATGGCAGAAGGGAATGGAGACTTAGAGAAATTCAGAACTATTTAATGGCTATCATTTTCCTGTCTCGTTTACCATGTTAGGTCTCTGCTGTGAGCTGTTCTCTCTCCACATGTTACCACAGGCTGTGTACTTAAGAGACGGCTTTATGTGCAGAGAGAAGCCTGTATGTGCAATTTTTAGCTTTTAAGCTGTCCATAAGATCAGGCTTAGGCGTATGATCAGTACACCCCATTCATTTTAGACCTATATTGTCACAGTTTATGGCTCTTGTCATCTTCATATGAATGAATAACACTGTGACCTAAATTGAAATGGATTTTTTCTATAATTGGTACAAGGTCTAGTCCCTGCTTAAGAAGAGGAATTATACAGATTAGGTAAACATCACGTTTCACATTTGCTGCCATGTTGCTTGTAATAAGAATGTGATTGCTTCCAATTTTTCAGCCTCAAACGCAGAATACCAACGAACTAACAGACTGGATATCACACTTATTCCAGTTTGTCTCGCTGTGTACAACTTTGAATAATATTAAGAGATTTCTTCTTTCTTTCTTTCTTTCTTTTCTTTTTTTTTTATAAATATCCGCCCCAAAACCTCTTTAATGCCTTGTCAGGGTCCATTGGTCGTCTCAACAAAAGGAACTTTTAAAGAAGTTATAATTTTTAAAGTAGTGTAGCAGCAGAAGAGGAAATTAGATTGTCTGCTGTATAATTGGCCTCCCTAATGCACTCACTCCCCGTCTCTCTCCCCTCTCTGCTCTTGTATCATCATTTCTCTGTTTTAATTCCACCCACTCTGTTTTCCTCCACCTTGAGAGAGCAAAACACCGCCCACTCTCACCTCCCACTTCAATCTTTGCTTAATTTCACACCATATAGGATTTTTGATTTGTCACAGCTAAATTTGATAATGTGGAAGAACTATTCTAATGGTTTCCCACACACTTTTTTTTTTTTTTGCCTTTCACCCTGCGTTAGGCCTCGCAGAGAGGTTAATGGGTTTGAATACGGATTAGAAAATTAGAGGCTGACTTTTTTTTTTTTTTTTTTTTTTAACATGTGCACTTTAACTTTTTGTATATTCATATTTAGTACATGTATTGGTAGATTAATGTACTGAATTAAGGTAGGTAACCCAAAAACATTGGTTAGTCGCAAATTACACTTTGGTGATAGATTGTATATTTCCCCCCTCAGTCACTCAGTCACTCACTCACTCACTCACTCACTCGCTGTGAAGATTGTGTTTTGTGGGGAGGAGGAACAGGGCGAAACGGTGCTAACTGAGACAGAGTGACTACCACAGCATGATGGATCAAATTGATTTTTCGAAGCCTTTCAGGGCATTCACAAAGACCCCCTTCCACCACCTCCACCTCCACCTCCCCTGAAAACACTGTGAAACACATACTGTATGCTTTTGACAAATACATAAAAAGATGAGAGAGGACATCTAATCTTTTGGCAGTTTCTTCACTTTTTTCTGAATCAGTGCTTCAATTTATATATTATTTTTTCAAGTAGCCAGGTGGAAACACAGAAGTCCAAGTAGCAAGGTTTGGTGACATTGTATTAGCCAGTCTTTCAGAAGAAAAGGCCTCTTGATGGGTGATTGAGTTCTTACTGCTCATATGTTTCCATTTGTTTACTCCAGTCACCATCTTTAGTGTCGACTGATCCTTTGTGAACTCATTCAGATCTGTATTAAATCCAAAGGCCGAGATGGAGAAGCATCACATTTTTTTCATTCTGCAGACCACTGACCTTGCTCATTCATGTTCTGAATACACTTAGATCTGGACATAATAAGCCACCAAAAGCATTTTTTTTCATAATTGAGGCATTTAAAAGATATTAATAAGAGCCAGACTGATGGTGATCTCTTATGAAGAGTATTTTTAATTTTAAATTCATTGTAGCCATGAATTTCGACAGCAGCTGGCTGTGTTCAGACTTATACCACTACCAGTGGAAATGAAGCTCTGCTCCTTTATTGTACTTCAGCAAGCACATGCAGCCACATTTATCAGACCCCAACTACTCTCAAGGCCTCTACTGTTGTGATTTACCTCCCTCACTCTCACCTTTCCTTCACTCATTTTTTTCCACATTCTTCATTTCCAATTCCCTCTCCTTCCTCTTCCTCCCTCTTCGTTGCTGCAGATTACCTCTGAAGTGCACTCATCTGATAGATAGAATTATGTCATACGTCAAGTTATGTGGGACAAATTTGGGTGAAAGGAAAACAATCTTCACACCAAAAAGCTATCAATTTTTGGCAAAGATGAGAAACGACATCACCCTCCTGAAAAACAAAAGGAACACACTGACTGTTCCCTCTGGCGAAGATGTCGGTGGGGGCGTAAAATGCTGCAGCTTTAGCTCTCAGTAGTTAGCTCCGTCTGCCCCGACGACCCCGATTTCTCTTTTTCTCTCACTCCCTCCTTTTTTATAAACTCCTTTCTATCTGGATCTCCTGCTACATTTCAAATTCTCCTCGCAGCTACAGAAGTGTGACTACACTGTTGCCCTGCTGTGAGAAACATAACCGCCGTGCCACGCGTCTCCCTCAGAATTTTCCTGCTTTAATGTGGGAAGAAAAGCGTGAGGCGAAAGAATGTCAACCTCGACTGTTATCTTAACAATTTCTAGCCAGCCTCCTCCACAAATTTCACACATTTCTTTGTTTTCATGAGATAAGAAGGTGTCCTATTTGTTTACAAGTAACAATTTATGCTGTGCTTCTCCAAGAATAGCAACAATTACCACGGACTGAAAACTAGAAACTTAAAAAGACTTCATGAAACTAACGCCTGCATTCTGCTTTGTCATATTTTATTTCCAAAAACGCTAAAGAGCAGTTAGCCTCATTTTCTGGGATCTCATGGTGTGTTTCAGTTCTACTTTCATCACATAATGGACTCAATAAGAGATTAACCAGAAAACAGGTTCTGTTGTATGTTGTGTTTTTTTCTGGCACACTATTTCAGTAAATCCCACCGTAAATAAATGAGAAAAAGGAATGAATTTGGGCCATATCATTCTGTATGCAAGATAAATTAAAAAAACAATTAAATGAAATGTGTGTGTGACTGCAACAATGTCAGCTAACACACTCAACCTTTTCCATGCGATTTGTGACACACACATACGCACACAATCTGCCTGTCAACCTACATATTCTGTGTCACCGGTCTATTTTGAAGGATTTACATAACAAAAGAAGAGACCATGTGTAGTGTACACACTGGTGACTGTGTGTTCACCTGCTTTTACATGCTGTCCCTGTGTGAGAGAGTTACACAGGCTCTTCCTCCACATGCTGTGTTTTTGTTTCTGACCCACTGAGTGGATTTGACCCCTTAAAATGTTTTGTGGTACCTTTTTACTCCCCTTCCCTCCTTCCCTTGCCTCCCTCCTTCCCTCCCTCCGATTCTCTTACAGTCCCGTCACCCTCATCAGCATGTGTCCGGAGCAGTATGAGTGAGTATACACGCCACCAGAAACTACACCTCGTCCCCCGGACTGGAATGCCTTTTAAGAAACACCTCCTTTTTTTACTCTTGTTCTCTCCTCACTCACCTCCCTTTGCGTCCTCACACCAACTAAGCCATGACTGCACTGCATGTTGCCTGCCTTCCCACCCGCCTGCCTGATCCACTGACTGTACGTGCAAAAAAAAAAACCAAACCCAAAAAACCCACTCACCCACTGTCTCTTCACCGTCACCACCTTCTCCTCACTGAAGCATCCAACTAGCTTTCAGTTGCTCATCCCAGCAGCGGCTGTCAAAAACCACCCGACCGCTCCGTAGATCATCCTGCTCTCCTATTTCTCTCCCTAGGATCATCAGATTTGTTTTCTAGGTGATGTTGAGAAGGGTCATTAGGTTGTTTGCGAGCGACTGTGTGTGCATGTGCCTGTGAATCTGTGTGCTAATGAGGTTGTGTGAGCATGCCGGATCTCATTCATCTCCATTACCCCATTCATTTCCAGGCTGTCCCAGTCACCTCAGCTCTCTCATGATGACACCCATTCCAGGATAGAGCAGTATGCCAGCAGGTATGCACTGCACTGCATTTCCCAATCATCATCTCATCATATCAGACGCCATAAAGCATACACATAAAGTAGTGCTAACTGCATTTAAATGCTTCACATTAAAGAAAATCTCAGGAGCTTCATTATAGGAGGGGAAACACACTTTAACGGCCACACCAGTGTTTTTGTACATTTTAGATTTACTGAAAATAAATACATCTTATAGTTCAAGGCCATTTTCTGTTCTGTTTTTAAATATTTCCATACTCCAAGCCACATTTGCCTTCAATCTGCATTTAATGCAAAACTATGTACGTGCAATCTGATATTGACAACAATGAGCCAGGAACATGACAACCAAATCAAATTTCCACACAATGATTTTAAAAGCATGAAATACACAGAGAACAGCAGCAGCGCTACAGCTACAGAAAATCACATTAAACAAGGTTGTATTATGCTATATTAAAGGATCAGCAGAAATGTATAAATGTATAAAAATGTGGTTTGCAGGAGATGGAATGACATCAAATGAAAACCAGAAACTTAATTTAGTGTCATTACATGTCTCTGTTGTGTATTATTGAACTGTGGAGCTGGGTTGTGTTTGAAGTAGTTCATGCGATGCTTTGTGCGACCCTGTCGGAAATCAAATGTGTTTACAGCTGTTCTAAATGGCCACAGTAGAAAGCAAGGTGAAAAGCCAACAGAGCTTTTGAGCGTTTGAAAGTAGTAGCTTTTAAAAGCTATTCACTCCTCTGAACAACACTCCTGAAGAAGCACACTGGCAGCTTTATTCTGCCCAGTATAGCCTGAAGGCTGTCATATAAACAGAGATACTGTTAAGTATCTTAATTAGTTGCTTCTGCAGCATTATATTTGATTGTGGTGAATAACTCTCTTTTCTTTGGCCACTCTGCTTTTTGCTTTTTGCTCATTACAAAATGAAACTGATCTCACACTGACACTTGAAGCTCAGAATCGAACACAAACGAAGCCTGTTCTGCCAGCATCTATCAAAATATCCTGTTATTTATTTATTTTTTTCAAATCTGTGCTGGCTCTATTGAGCTGAATCATTACAAAGACAGAACAAGGGAAGTATATGGGATGCTGTTTGTTTTTTTCACTAAATTGGAGAGGAAAATAAACAAAAGTGCAAAAGTTGAGACCAGTTTTACCATGCAGCGATAAGTCTGGAGACTCTCTGGAGTTGGTATTGTTGTTGCAAAATTATTATTTTTTGAAAGCATAAATCCATCATATGAACTTTTTATTATGCACATGATGGAAAAATGCATAAAAACTAGCTATTTTGTGAGTTCTGAGTGCAAAGAGAAAAGTTGTCAACAACAGCAACCATAAAATACCCTGTTAAACTTTGTGCATCTGCTTTTCTCTTAAGTCTTCCCATACATTAAATGTCGGATGACTGTCAAAGCTCAGTGAGAGAACTCAGAGAACACACAGCCACCCACCGCTACGGCTGGTGACATAATGGATTTGCTGCTGAGATCAGAGTTGCAACAGATCGGCCCAAAAGCTGTTTTCAACCGCCCACTTCGAAATGACACTGGCGCGCACATCAACACACACCCATGTACACACGGTGTATGAGCTGCATTTAATCACTGCCAACATCGCACAGACTAATGCTCTCCTGCACTGAGACTGAAAACCTGTCATATTTGATTTTAAGATAAGTCTGAATATAAAGATCCACAAGTATCACAGTCACAGAAATCCCATCTCGCCACTGAATGAATCTCTAATAAGTCCTGAGCTTATCTTCTCTGAAGCGGGCAAGGGTTACCTGTGTCAGAACAGACCCCAGTGTGTCCTTCCACACAAGGTTTAATTATGGATGGTCTTGTGATGCACAGAGCTGCTTTGTGTGTCCTGCAACCTTCCACTGGTCACACACAATTAACCTTCGCTCAGTGTTTCCTGCTGCGTCGTTTTATCAGCAATGACACAGGCATGACTTACTGTTTTATCCGAGCTTTAGATGCTGACATTATAGATTGTGGCATAGCCTATAGATTTGCATGGGCAAATGTGCACAATGATAGGATTTGACTGGTGAATCTCTTCCCAGTGCCGTCCCCTTAACAGTATATTCTGTTGTAGTTCAGTTTCACCCCAAAGGATATTTTGTGGATCATATTATTCATCTGTGGGACAACCTTGGTGCTGCTGTATTATAGAGTTTGCTGAATACAAGCTGTGATCAGTGGGAGTCTGCCTCATTAGCATGGCTCCTCTGTGTGGATCTGTGACCAGAAATAATACAAAAACGCTCCTGTGGACAAAATGCATTCACGTATTAGTACACAGTCTTTGTATGCATGAAACGTGGCCATTGTAATCTTGTTTTTGCAAAACAAAAAAGAATCATTTGTCATTTAACCTGCTTAGAGACGTCACTAAATTTTTTAAATCGTAATTGGGGTCCTGCTGTGGGACCGAGATCCTCATTTGTTTACACTGATGTTCTGCATTTTAATGAGGTGAAACCAGCTTTTAAATGTTTAAATTTTAGTCCCTAATGCTGCTTTTCTTTCCTAGGTTGGCCCAGATGGAGCGCTCCAACGGCTCCCTGCCCACAGACAGCAGCTCAGCCACAGGAAGCATGTAAGTCACCGTTTGTTATTTCCGGCGTTTTTGATTTGTTTATTTTTGTTTTTAACATTTTTTAAGTTTTCTGCAACACCAGCACATGTTTCCTTCCGCGTTCTTTCGAAAACACGTTCACACAGATTTCTTTATTTTTACAAATAAAGTTTATTTTCAATGACGAACTTGTTCCAAAAAGTCAAGTGAAATTCTCTTGTACATGTTATTTGATATTTCCTTTCATTACAATGCTAAGACAGCTCCAGCTTCACTGTTTACCTGTCAAAGACCCCAAAACATACCTTCTCTGGCTTCCGTGCATCAAAACCAGTCAAAGCAATAACAAGGTGGCTTCCTGAAAAGAGATCAAGGTGTGTGTGAGGAAGCTGAGAGAGAGGGAGGGAGGGAGGTTTTCATAGTGGGGAGAAAAAAAAGACAATGGGATGTGGTTGAATACATCGGGAAGGAGAGGACTTCGGAAGAAATGTGATGGATTAGACTGCCAACAATGAACAGTGAGAGTGATCAGTTTCAGGATTTCCAATAACGACCAGTTATCTTTGATCAGTAAGATGGGAGCGTGGCGGCTAACTTGAAGAAGGAAAGAATGAGGAAAAAAAGGTGTGTGTGTGTGTGTGTGTGTGTGTGTGTGTGTGTGTGTGTGTGTGTGTGTGTGAAGGCATGTGTATGTCTTCCACAGACCATTCAGGTTGAAGAGAGCATCAGTTTCTTTTCTCAGCTCAGATCCTGATCAGGGGAATGAGCTCTAGAGGCTCAAATCCCCTCTGAGAGCATGTGTGTTCAAACAGAGATCAACACACACACACACACACACACACACACACACACACACACACACAGGCAGGCAGGCAGGCACACACACGTGACACACATGTTCTTGTCCTGATCTCAAGATTTCCCAGATCATAGATCATCTTAATAGATTTGAACATTATCCACGTGTGTATGCATGTGTGAAATTAATTTGTGAATGAGAATGTAACAGATACAGAGAGGGTGTGGATGATTTATTTATTTATTTATTTATTTTTATCTTAACATCAGTTTCCAGTAGCACAAAGAGAGAAGGAGAGCAAAAAGATTCCCTGTACAGTATACCTCCTTAAAAGAAAGGAAGTTTTGCGGCCTTTAAAAAGGAAAATTCATTAAAAAGGAATATTGACAACACAATGGTGGAAAGGCGCAGGGGAAGATGGTTCTGCTCTGAAGATGAAGTGGAGCTTCATGCGGTTGTAGGTTGCCTCCCTTGCTGATGCGTGTGCATCATGTGGACCACTGCTCCCACACCACACCTTCTTCTCACCTCGCCTCTTAGCTTTAGAGGCAGAAGGTGTTCAATTCAAAGACTCCCAGAAGGAACAGGTCTGCGCTCTCTCTCTGTGTTCAGCTGATCAATAGGAGGACAGAAGAACAGAAAGACAAAAAGTTTTTGGTGAGCAGAGGGAAGGTGGAATCAGAGGTGGATTTATTTTCCTCTCAAAGCTTTCGTAATGCGGGACAAACACATTATCCCCACTCCTCCTTCCCTCTCGCTTTTGTGCTTTGTACTCGGGCTTATTTAAGAGAAGAAGCCATTATCTTTGCCGGCTCTGTAGCAGCGCTGACTCTGGTACACTGAAGTCTCTATAGCACTAATGAGGTGAGGAAGATGAGGGTTTGATGAAGGCTAATGGTTTTAGCGGCAGAGGAGAAAAAATAACCGACTAGGGCGCATTTAGAGCATACAGTAATCATAGTTCTCCCGCTTTCTCTCACGTCCACATCAGTGTCATTTCTCTAAGTCTTGTACACCACTCGTCTACAAAACAACAACAGCTACACAATGTACTGTAGCTGTGAAGATGAAAAGAGCACAGTCCCTCCAGAAAAGGGAAATTTAAATGCCAATCATAAAAGATAACTAGGACAAGAATATTTCTGCAGAACATCTTTGACAAGAATGGCTTTGTAGTCATAAAGGATAAAGCCCAGTATGGCACCTATGAGTGTACAGCAGGCTTTAAAAATGCATACAATGTCCTTTTTCTGCAGCACAATACCCATATCTGATTATTAGCCCATTTAAAATGAATAACCAAGCTCTCCGTGGGGAGCTCTGCAGTCTGTAAAATGATATAAACTTTTTTTATTGTGCTCTTAACAGTACTAATTGGAAAGGAAGTGAACTACGTCCAATTTGTCTGCTGTTTTAGATTGTTATTGCTCTTTTTGTGCAGGATAATTATGTTATTGCTCTTTTTGTGCAGGATAATTAACTTATTAGAATTGATTATCCACACTCTGGCTCTTAATTTGAACAAAGAGCTAAATAATGTTAAGATCTTTGTGATGATTTTTTTTTTGTGTTGTCAGTACAGCCAACTTATTCTCCTATAATAGTTTTAGAGTATGGTTAATATCGATCTCTTAGCAGTGTTTTATCATAAATGTGATGACATTTAAAAAAAAATTAATTTGCATTAGATTTTGAATAAGAACTGGCTGTTCTTAAAAGGCCATAATCAGCCAGTAGCTCTGGTTCTACACTCCAATGTGTTCATTAAGGCCGACTTTTAAGGAAAAAGTAACTTTGTAAAAAAAAAAAAAAAAAAAGAGTTATTGTGCTTTGTAGATACGGCTACAGTAAAACACCACCCCCCAGCCATATCTCTGTTGAAAGGATGAAGCTGTACGTTGCACTGTCAGACTTCTCAGCTAAGAAATAACTCGCCTTCCTCTTCCTTTTTTTTAATACCTTTGGTTTGGAGTGTTTGATTGTCTTTCCTCTCTTTTCGTGAGATTTATTCTTTCCCGCCTACAGCTGATTCCACACAAGCCTCTTTTGTCTATCACCCTGCTCCATCTGGGTGTTTGTGAGGACACACAGACACACAAACGATCCCCCCAGTGTGTGACAATGGGACAGTAGAAGGTGTCTTCCTTGGCAGCGTCTGGTCACATAGTGTACAACATGGATGGTTGCGTTAGCCAATTACATGCATGTTTGACTTTTGGCTTGTATTTCCTCATCTTTCAAAGCCTGCAAACACTGATGTGGACTCGCTGCCAGCTGTGCAGTGATATCAATAATTAGTGTGTGTGTGAGTGTGTGAGAGAGAGAAAGACAGAGCGAGCGAGCCCCGGAGATAAAGTGTGTGAGTGTGTGTGTGTGTGTGTGTGCTTACGTCATTTTTGTCCTCCCTTATCTAAAAGGGAATCCTTAATAAGGAAGTCGTGATGCCTGATTTCTCTGACCTCCAGCACAATGTTGTCATCAGCCGAGGACCGAGACTCCCCTCATCCTTCTTTTCACTCGTCTTTTTTTGTCCGGTTATCTCTCGCTTTCCAGTCTTTCCCCCAGTGCTGTCCCTTTTTGTTGTCTTTCATATTTTGTCCTTTATTCCTGTCCCCTTTAATTTCTCCAGCCCCTTTTCTTTCGAAACCTCCCTTTCATCAACCCCTCCCCTCTCGCCCTCTCCCTTTCTCTTCTCCTCCTTTCATCATTTTTAGCTGTAGTCTAATCAAGTTTTATCTTTTAGCCCAGGCAACCTCAGATTAAACACTAAGCACAGAGGTAAACACAGAAATACTATTTTTTGAAGCCCTGTGTTGTAAACAAGACACCTCACAATGATCAATCACCAAATATGGGAGTCTCATAGAAAGAGAGGTTTTAACATCCCACAAGAGGGGAATAGAAGTAGCTTCTGCCTTTCTTTCATCCTCTCTCTTCTTTTTCTCCCGTATTGCCAATATCCTTGT
This sequence comes from Trachurus japonicus, assembly GCF_045865225.1. Lineage (NCBI taxonomy): Eukaryota > Metazoa > Chordata > Actinopteri > Carangiformes > Carangidae > Trachurus > Trachurus japonicus. Next base: position 15,391,700 of record NC_140930.1, read on the forward strand.
TTCCCTTTCTTTATCTCTCACTCTTCCTCTCCAAGCTCAGTCTACATTGATATGCAGTGTGAGAGGCGCCGCTTGCTTTGCGATATATTAGCGAGGCATCAGGCCCGGATACTATTGTTGTTGTGTAAAGACTGTAAAAAGTTCCCTGAGCTGTGTCCTCCGCTCACCCTCACCAAACACAACACTCGTCCTCACAATGCATCACAGCTAATAGCCTCTCCATTCATCGCCATTATTCACATTTAATTCCTCTTCCACACGGATGCTCTCTTCCTCTATCATCCCTTTCTTCTCCCTGTCCCTTCATCTTCCACCACCACACTCTCTTAGCCTCCAGTCCTTTCACTGTACTTCCTCTTTGTCCCAGTATTCCAGTATTAGCCAGCCAGCTCGACCCCCTGTAGTCCCCATTTTCCCATGTAATGATCCCCTCCCCACTGTCCTGTGGGCTCTCCTGCCTGCCAGCCATAATGTCCTCTGCAGCATCCTCTTGCCAGGGACCTGCCTAATTGGTCACTCACTGTGGAGGACCCCCCGCCCTCCCCCTCTACCTCCTTAATCCCCTGGCCCCAGCATGCAATACTGCCACCTTTTCCCAAACCTAACGTTCTTTAAAGCAGCTAAGCCTTTCTTCATCATCCCTGTCAGTACAGTGGCAGTGTGACATCCAGCTTCCTGTCTCTGCCAGCCTTCTTTATGTCATTTATCAGCAGCTCAGCAGTCCCAGTGTGGCTTCAGTCTCCACGTTCAAGAGAGATTGATGAATAACTACATTCATCTGTGCTTAAACTGTAGCTTAAGATATGAAAGAGTTTTAAGAAAAACTAGAAAAGTTAGAGTTCTGTAATAATAAAGCTATAAATAAGTAATGACTGGGTGAAAAAAAAAACTCTTGGAAGGAACTACAGTATATGTGTGTGAGAGCTACTGGTTAAAGGAGATTTAAAAAAAAAAAAAAAAAAAGAAGAAGAAGAAGTTAGAGAGGAACTCTGCAGGATTTGTATCTTAACTATGCTTCATTTTTTATCTTAATTAAACAGCTTTGGAGTAATTGTGATGGTTTAATAAATGACTTAACTTGTTCAGAGGGAGAATGGAGGCTCTCTGACTTCCAAGTGCGAGTCACTTATTGCGTCTCTTGGCTAAAAAACAACTTTGCAAGATAGAGGCCGCTCCCCGGTGTGCCAGCTCTCTTCTCCGTGCACTGCGACACAAGTGCGCCCCATATCCCGTAATCTCTTGCTTATGACAGATTAAACTACACAAATATACACGTCGTAACATCCTTTATGATACTGTATATAACATTATCTACCACCCTATTGATTGATTTCTCGTCGGCTTCATTGTAAACAAATACACATGGCCAGGACGAGGGTTAGCAAAACAGAGGAAAAGTGACCAGACTTACTCAGTTCCTTTTTAAATGTTTTTTGTTTTTAATGGAGAGTTCGGAGAGGTCCAAAACTTCTTACAAAGGTGATTTTATATTTTTTTTTATATTATGTGTCTTTCCTATTTGCAAAAAAAAAGGAAAACGAAAAATTTAATCCTAAATGCACATTTGACGTAAATCCCACTCTTAAAAGAAAGAAAATACTCAAACTTGTGCTTCAAATCCCAGAATGAACTAAAAATCCCTTTCCTCTTCAACACACATGGCTTGGCATATTGTTCTTTTAACGTGAAGAGGTGAAATCCTCTTTCTCTGTACCTTTTCATTAGCTCTACGCTCCCCCCAGTCCTTGGTCACAAAATAGTATAATTACTGTCAACGCTGAGAAAAAGCTTCCTATTCGTAATGACTCTTATTATGTGTGTGCCGATAATGACATTCTGAATATTTGCTGAATACTCATTGATTGTCTCCCATGGTGCAGTTCAAGGGTGTCTTATGTTAAACTTGAGACGTTCCAGTTTGTCAAACTGCTCTCCGGAGCGTATTTGATTAACTCACTCATTATAACTAAGGATTATGCACTCGGTTATGGTCTCGCCCAGATAAGAGTGAGTGAACTTTATAGCAAGTCGATGTATTTTAAAAGGCGCTTAAAGTACACTTATATCAAAAACTTGTAGCTTAAAAAAATACAAATAAGTGCTGATTCTTGATCATGTTTTGTCTGCTGTTATGTGACATAAGGGAAGTTAATCTACCTAATCAAATGGTAAAATTATCACTAAAACATCAACTACAGCTCATTTTATTTTACCATAACATGCACAGTTGTTTTCTGTAATGATGAGTCATAAGCAGTATTTTTGATGTTGCCGTGCTCCCAGATCCCAGGAAACCTATTCAATATTTCTGTGTAATAAAAATATATTGCCTCTACTTTTAGTATCTGAAGCAATAGCAGACAGTACATTCATCACAAGGTTTTTGGCTTCATGTTGATACAGATATATTTGTGTTAATGCTGCATAATCACAGCATATAAATGCTGAATGACAGTCTGAGCATAGGCGGGCATTTCAACTGGCCGGATTCATGAAAAATGTCAAAATAGAATTAGTATTGGATAGAAAGTCACATATGGAGCTACCATGCCACTAAACTGTCTCACCCAAGTCTATTCCAAGCTGTCAGGCTGGGTGTGGAACTGGCAGTCACTTTAGAAGTGGAAAGGACTTTTTAAATAACCTGCCATCCTGTTTTTTTGTTTGTTTTTGTTTTTCCCCCCATGTGTAAGGTTTTCAGGATTTAGTCTTCAAGGCTCTGGTTGTGTTTAAGAATGACGGTGACAGCGGGGATTTTGCGAGACTTGCTAGCCTCCTTCAGATAACTTAGATAACACATAAAGAGACGGGCAGACACACATGAACAGAAACACAAGAGCAGACACCAGCGCCTCCCTTCCTCCCTCCACATCTTTCCATCTGTCTGCTCCTTCCACCATCCCACCGCCTTCCTCTTATTCCAGTTATCAGATGGTAAAGACTGACACATCTATGTTCCACCAGGGATTGTGGAGCTTATAACGTCACAGACCTACAATAGCTGAAGATCTTCTATATCGTGGCAGCTCGTGCAGTCTTTGTTTAGATTACAAGCTTGGAAGCTGCTGTTTTTGTTTGTGTTGCTGTCTTCTTTTTTCACATGTGCATTTGCTATAATCTTATGCTTTTTGATGTGCTGTGAACCTGGTTGATGCAAAAGATGACAATGGAAACCCTACTGTGGCGTCGGTTCATCTATTTTACAAGAAATAAGTGCTGAAATAAGACTAGGAAGCGAAGTGATGCAACAGGGACAAAGACGACTGGGTCCTCAGCGCTCACATAACTCTTGATTTCTTTCCCACAGGGACGACGAGCATGCCCTGATCCTGCAGTACTGTCAGACGCTGGGAGGGGAGGGCTCCCCGTGCAGTCAGCCTCAGAGTCCTGCTCAGATCCTCCAGGCCGTGGAGAGGGAGGAGCGAGGCGAGCTGGAGCGGATCATCGCTCGTCTGGAGGAGGAGCAGAGGTAGGGCATCAGACTGAGCTGGGCTGAGGCTTAGGAGACAGGGGAAAGAAGTTATGTTTGGACAACCTTCAAGATCAAGAGGAGATTATTAACACTGAGATTACTGAACTCATTTCTGCTGTACGGAAATGAAATGCTCTGGTTTTCTTTTTGTCATCACTTTTACTGTTTACTCCACAGTTTCCTGGTCTTATCTGAGTATTTTTGCACATTCTGTCACACTTCCCGTCTCGGAAACCAGGTTCTTTCCCCGGTTTGATTAGTAAATGGACATGGCTTAGAGACAGAGTCACTGTACAGTACGACGATCCATTGTTGCAGAGATGCTTTTGCACAGCCAGTGGCTGGACTGGAGTGATTTAACACTGATTATCCACATACACAGGCGCTCCGGGAGAGCGAGGGGGAGAGAGAGAGAGCGAGCTTTACTGCCAGGCTCATAAATGCCAACTTAAGTAAAGCACTGCAGCTTATGGTTCTGCACTGGGAGAGTGGGTGGGTGGGGGGTGGTGGGGGTGGGGGTTTGGCGAGGGGTCCCTTTGTGTTTGTGTATCCACTTCAAATGGGATTTTGCTGAGAAAGAAGAGGTAAACATGAGAGGGGTGTTTTTTTTTGTGGCACCCCACTGTTGGAGCTGTTTTGAGGAGGAAGCATTTGAAAGCTCTGTTTGAGGGTCCTTCAGGAATTGTAAAAAAAATAAACAAACAAAAAAAATAACAACAACAACACTGAATCACATATTTGTAATTATTATTTAATCATAGGAAAGAGAACATGAAAGAGAAATCCCATCAGGGCCGAGTGGTTGCATTATGCCCAGGCTCCTAGGAATCTAACACTGTCAAACTAATGTTACAAATGACTACAAAGTCCTTCTACTTAACAAGTATGCAAAATATGATATAAATATATTAATAAAATTGATAAAAAATGTATCTAATGAGCTGAATGTAAACAAAAATATACAGTGCATACATCTTTGTATAAAAATAAAACAAAATGATCACATACAGTATGTGGTGTATATGCATACCTGTGACACATATGTGTTATGCTACCACTCCTTATTACCCAGGACCCTGCAGAGGGAGTACGAGCAGCTGAAGGAGCAGCATGGCCAGCGAGGGGCCCCTGCTGGAAGCTCCTGGGAGTCCGAGAGCCAGTCCGGCCACCCAGACGAGGCCGATCTCCTAGCCGAAGCCAAGCTGCTACGACAACACAAAGGCCGCCTGGAGGCCCGGATGCACATCCTGGAGGAACACAACAAACAGCTGGAGTCTCAGCTCCACCGCCTCCGACAGCTACTGCACCAGGTGACATAACATTGATTTGTTGGACGGTTTTATCCCTGAGAAGCCACAGGTTGTTGCGGAGAGGGGGCACAGATAGATATACATAGACTCGTGTGTTGTCAAAATAGTCATTCCTCAGATAGAAAAAGGAAGCACTCTGGGTTGTTTCTTGGTGTTGTGCATTTCTCTTTGACAACTGCAAAGTGGGCTGGTTGGAACTGCTGCTGTGAAGAGGCCATTTGCAGAAAAAAATGTATGCAGTGTTGTTGCTCAAGAGAACATGAATAAGGACTTAAAACCTCAAGCGACATAATTGTAATACCACGATATAAAGGCTGGTTAGTGGCATTTGTCTGCTTTAAAAGGAGGTCTTCGTAAGTGAGTAACAACTAAAGTAAGCACACTTTGGCTAGATAGTCTCAAAGTTGCACCAATATCTGTCAAAAGCAGTATCAACACAAACAGTCACAAGTTGAGACGAGACAAAACAACAATGTAGCTGCAAATTAGCAGCAAAAAGGAGACTGAACGTTATTGCATAATGACAAGCTAACGTAGAATAACCCGTCTTTGTTGCAGGGTTTTTACGGGTGATTCACATCCACTTGCACTTTTGGATACATAAGTGAAAAATTAATTATTGTTTTCTTGTCGAACTACCATTTTGCAGCCTTTTAGCACAGCACTTATACAACTGTGACTTTGTAAGTTTATGTCTGCCATTTATTTTTGCCTTTTCTTTCAGTTCATTAGGCGTGTTGTTGAGGAGCAGCAGGGCAGTAATCACAGTTCACAGACTCGCAGTCGCACACAGCAGCTGGCAGAGCCGTTTCAGTGCAATTCATAGAATAAGTAAAAAAAAAAAAAAAGCCTAATTTAAAAAGTGAAACACTCACACAGGCCTCCAGTTAATTGAAAGGAATCATTCGCAGTCATTCAGATAAATCATTGACGTTAATACGTACTGGAGCATGTATTAATCCTCACCTCAACAACCACACAAGTCCATAGGCGAGACGTGCCAGCCCATCAGTTTTTATCTTTACTGTTTTGTGCCTTTGAACAATAACACCTTCTCATCAACGGTCAGATTAGATCCTAATCAAATCATTACCATTCCATGCAGGAGTCCTGCAGCCGTCTCCCGTCCCTCTATCAATAACTTCCAGATTTGTTTATGCGCAGCCTAATTGCTCATTGAGGTTGGACTGTTTGTGCCAAGTGAGAAATGCACAACCCTCAAGCCAAACAAACAGCAATCCTGACAAATCAGACTGAGCAAACACAGGGGCAGGTATTGGCTCTCTGGAAGCTGTGGAGCTGAAGGCACAGTAATAACTCACAACAAATATGGCCCAAGGAAGCCTGCTGATGTGACTCTGCAGATTTTTAATGGATGAAGATCAACATTTTGACAGGGGTGGGGGGTGAAGAAAAAGTTTTTGGTTCACCCAGTTCGGAGATGCTGCTGCTCTATTTTTAAACCGCAGATAACTGTACACATACTTATTTGTACAAACAGTATGTAATTCAATATTTTGGATAGTTACATAGTACAATTAGAAGTGCTTCTTTGTAAGTAAACATATTGAATCTTGAAAAATGAGAGTGCTCATTAGGCAACATAATGTTCCCTGTCGGTATTATACTGTCGTAAATTTTACTATTACGACTGATTTATTAACATTTAAGCACTAGCTGGCTCAAGTTCAATAAATTTAATTTCTTTTTATCCTGTCAGTGCAGATTAATATACGTGTAAATGTATAATAGATAAATCATAGGTGCTATTTATTATTTATATATGCAGTTTTAATCTGGAAAGTAACTAGCAACTGTTACACACACAAACACACATGAAATACAATCACAGAGTAAGTTAGTGTTAGGGTTAGATAACAGTACAAGTCTGTTGGTGTTAGATTACAATAAGCTGTCACCGTGTCTCTGTATATAAAATAATGCCTCCCTTTGTACATTATCTGTACCATATTGGTATTGAAACGTTTCTGCATCAGTGCCACCACATCTTGACGTAATGTGATTCTGATGCTAATACTGAAAGACAAAAAGTGCAAACATAATGGCATGCACGACTATCTGCACACCCACAAAACATCCCCACGCTAAATAAGAACTTCTGTTGGGTGACATTTGAGTCCCCGGCGTCCTCCTGACGATATGTCAACATGTCTTTCCATCAACAGCAGCATTACCGCCAAGCTGCAGAATAATAAACCCAGCAGACTTGATGGCACGCTTTAAATTCACACTCCTGAAGGCTGACCAAAAGCCCTGACCCGAGCTATTCTCAGACGAGCCTCAAGACACTGGCTGTGCTCTAGAGACGTTTCCAACGTGTTAGCCTTTACTAGCGCCGGGGGCACCAGGAGATGAAGAAGAAGAGGGGTGACGCGGGAGGGGAGTCAGGAAACATTGATTTGGTTTCTTTCAGCTGAAAAGCTAAAGGGGAGGAGGGAGGATGTGGTATTCTGCTGTAAATGTCACTGGAACTCAAGTATGTGATTCTGTGCATCAGAGCTACAGACCAACCGATCAGCTGTCCATGGTGTTTTAGCTACAAAAATCCTCATTTCAAATTGATTAAGTCGAGTTTAAGTGACAAAGTGTTCGGACAAATTACTGGTTTATTTAGACCCTTAACAGTGACTTGAATCTGAGATATTAATTTATTGTGCTTATTTATCTCAATAATAGAAACATGTGATTAGAATCTCTACTGTATGTACACATCTAAAAATCTTTTGCCTGAAACAGTCTTTTTTAGTGATGGTGAAAACATTCACTGAGTCCTCTAAGTCACTATAAGCTCAGTGGCTGATATCAAGAAGGGGCTGCAGAGCAGGGACATTGCACAGACAACAGGGGACAGCATTTCGAACAAGAGGAACAGTGATGCAATGTATTACAGGCAAGACCCTGTCAAGAAGCATCCTGAATATCAACAATGTTTTTTTGTTTTTTTATTTAGATTATTGTAGGTCATCTGTATTCACTCCCTGCTACTGTGCCGGCTGCATTGATGTCAGACACATCGGCCCCGGGAGAGATGGATTTTCAAATGAGAGGCTCAGCCACAGGTGTGAGGGCAGAAACCTGTGGAGAAAAAGACGAGACAAATATATGTCTTCTGTATCCAGGCAGAAACTTACATATTCCATTACGCAGTGTGCAGCATAGATTATCATAGACAAAGGAATATTTGCGGTTGTGTATTTGTGTCTCTTGGCTGCACATCACGACCTTCATTTTAATCTGTCATGATGGCGCTACAGGATTTTTCTCTCCACTGTCACACTCCCTAAGATCCCTCGGCTCAATTAGCTGAAACACTCAAAAAATCTATGAAAATGTCCTTTGAATGTGACGCGCACTGCAGCGTGTTTATTATTGTTTATGAGGAATGTTTTTGTACACATGACGACAGCCTCATTGTGCCGCCCTCTGGTATTCCCTGGTCTCCGCCTGCCGCAGTGAAGCACGGCTAATTTTGAAGTTGTCAAGCGGCAGCCAAGCAGAATAATTGTGTTATAATGATGGAGTTTTCTTTTTTTGTTTTCTTCCCTCTCCCTCTTTTTCCCTCCCCCTCTCTCTCTCTCTCTCTCTCTGTCATGCTCCCTCTCTGTCTCTCACCCTGTCAGCCGGATGTGGACTCAAGGGTAAACGGAGTGTCCTCTCCTGCCGCGCAAGATCGAGGGCCACTTAGCGAAAACTCAGGTGAGACATTTAAAAAGACTTGTATACTCAAGCTACCACTGATCTAGATATATGAAGGCCTGTCCCCTTGACTTCAATCACTATGGCAGAAGATACATTTTTCAACACTTATACATCAGGTACAATGAAAGTTTGAGCGTCACTCACACTCTTACTCTGCTAATGGAAAAGTGTTGCTCACTGTGATGCTGAACTGTGTCTGCGTGGCAACTAAAATTCAGCCTCTCTTTGCATATTTGTGTGTGTGTGTGTCTGTTCAGATGAGCTGCTGGACTCCCACAACAGCAGCTCTGACCTGGCAGATGTAATGGAGCAGATTAACAACTCCTTCCCTGCATGCAGTCGTAAGTTTCCCGCTCCTCCTCCTCCTCCTCCTCCTCCTCCTCCTCCTCCTCCTCTTCTTCTTCTTCCCCCCGCCGTGTCTCCCCAGCCTTTCTGAGGCCAGGTTTGTGTTTTGCCACAAGGTCGCTGGTCAGCAGAAAAATAGTGCATGCCATACTGTATAACTCTTCACGGCTCATCCCTCGCAGGGAAAAATTCATGAGTGTGAGCAAGGCCAGTTTGTATTCGAGTTTCTTTTGTGAAAAATTATTATGTTTCACTGAAATCAACCATACTGTAGTACAAAATATTAAAGGGATTCATCTACACCTTTTTTGGTCTATAAAAGACAAAAATAGATCACAAGCTCACAGTTTTTTCACCACATCTTTCAAATATACAAAGTGGGATATTTTTATCCCGACTAACAGAAACAGAAGATGTTTAGTTTACAACCATATGTCACAAAAAGAAGCAGCAAATCATCACAACTGAAAAGCTGGAAATGGAAAATGTTTGACACTTTAGAGTGAATGTCGCTGAGGCGATTAAGCAGTTATCAGAGTTGTTGCTAATGAATTTTCTGTTGATCAGCTACAGTAGTTTCACTAATTGTCTCAGCCCAACAGAACGGCTGTTTTAGGATTTAATCTTTGTTGCTGTTGTCTCAGCATTATCGCTGTAGCAGTACAACGTGGCAGAAATAAATGACATTGAATCAGAATGGAGAGAAACTGGTATTTTCCTGATACCATCAACATAATTTATAATTTAAGCGCGGTTCATCCTCCATCTTTTGATTGTTGTCTTCACTTCCTCCCACTATTGTCAAATCCTGTCCTCCCCCTCCTGTGTGACTGTCTCGCACACAACTGCTCTGCATCTTTTTTGCGCTTTTTTGTCATTATTACGTCAGCTTTGTTTGTGTGTTTGTTTGTGTGTGTGCTGTGAAGTGAAGTGCCATGTATAAATAATGGTAACTTGCGCAGCTGTGCACTCATCTGTAGTCATGAATTCAAAAGGTCTTGTCCTGTGTCTGGGTGCAGAGTGCTGTATAGCTTGTGCTGTGTGGTGTGGGCTGGCTGCTCTGCATTATGACTGTGGTTTTGAATCCAATGAAATGCTTTGTCAAACATAGATTTTAAACAACATCCTTGAGGGTTTTTCTTTTTCTTTTAAATTATCATTTCAATTTAGCATTTGATTTGATCAGGAAAAACCTTAGACCCTCATTACTCTTTATAACAGACTCTGAAAGAATACCCACCTCTGGAGGCTATAATCAAATACAAAAATAAATAAAAATCTTCAAAAAAGTGAGTGAGAGCTCGCTGGTTTAAGATTGCCTTTGAATTTTTTAGAGTTGAAACTCCTATGAGGGCTTTAGTTAAAAATCCATTCTAATCTGCCAGACGCACCAGCAAGAGCTATTAGCATTTGGTTACTGCACAGCTCCGAGGCACCGGGGGCCGAGCAGCGCAGAGCGGAGTGTGTGTGCAGGAATATGTGGGAGGGACCCAGAGGCTGATAATTTAATGTAGACTTATAAAACTGAGAACTGGGGAATTCAAGTGTTAAATGACTCAATTGTCTCTTTGTTTTTTCTCCCACAGCCTCAAGCCTCTCCTCAAGACCACAGGTAAGACGCAGCAGCACTTCACCACTTTTAGATATTTTTTGAATCGGACTGCGTATTTGCAGCCTCTGCAGAAGCTCCTGTGTCCGCTCCGTTGTGTGTCAGTTTTTCGGGGTCAGTATTTTAAGTCATTTATAAAGCCGTGAGAAGTTGGAGAGAGCAACACTTTAGAAGTAATTACAGCTTCTGCCACAGAAGTCCTCTCCTCTGTTGCCTTCACCTGCCTCATCCCTCCACATTTTGGTGGCCTGTGAGAAAGAGCCAGCTAATGGATCTCCAGGGAGCGCCATTAGCGGCTCCTCTCACTCCCCTGGTCCGAGGCCAAGGTGCATTTTGGGACAGAGTTGTTGTGAAAACCGTTGTCACTGACCTCTTCCCCCCTGTAATTATTTACCACACCCTGGAGCTGCTCTGCTCGCTCTGCTCCCCCTCTCTCACTGTGACTTTTTAAGCTGCTGTACTCGTCACACACGCCAACCAAACTTCCTGTTTGCTATGAATCCATGCGTGGTGGCTGTTAGATATAATTTCCCTTGTGTACTTTCTTCCCTACTCTCTTCTTTGAAGACCACTGCGCTTCGACTTATCGCTTTTACATTTTACACCTTTGAATTTAATGTGGGATCAGGTTGATACTGATACTGTATAACACCCATAATATGTAGTTTGAATCCAGTACATGCAGGAAATGAAGCGAACCACAGTCTTCTTTTGCTGATATTTAAGTCAGCCTTTTCATCTTTCCCTTTTCGCTCCGTCCTTGGCAAATGCTGTTCACAGTACACTCTCTGCTGATTTTCACACAAAGGCATGGGTGAATAGGTTCAAGTACCTAATTCCATTTCTAAGAAGACAGCTATGTTTTGTAAAATCTTTCCTGCATCATCCGCGCCCGCCTCCTCTCTTTCCTCCACACCGAGCTCCTAATGGACTGTAACTGGCTTGAGGGACTGCAGTCCATTTACCAGCTTTCAAACCCGATTACATTATTTGAACTTGTGATGTTTCCACACAGTGATGTCTTGATGAAGAGAAATGAGGCAGGTTCACCTGCTGCACCTTGAAATACTCTCACTGTGTCCACTTGAACCCAACCACACTGTACCTTATTCTTGAATTTGTTTTACTTTTGTCATGTGATCCAATTTGATTATTTCCTGTTTGTGCTGTCTGTTTTACAGGTGATGTGAGAACAGTCACCACACAGGATGGCGTGTGTGTGTGTGTGTGTGTGTGTGTTGGAAGAGACAGGACCATTCCCAAACAAACAAACAAACAAACCCCTAGACCCTCAATCCCAAAGACGCACAGGACCGGACAACTTAACTACTTTTGCCACCTTGTCTTGTACTATGCAAACTGTACATTTTATGAACTGTAGATTGTACCTGAACTTGGTTCAACATTTGTCAGTGATTTGTTTAGATATGCAGATGAGTATATGGACACGGGGCTTTGTATAGTTATACATGCTTTTTGATTTTCAGAGGGTGGTTTGGGATTTATGTTTTGTTTTTGTTAAGTTCTGCCTTCACTGGGAATCAAACTGTTAATTTCCTGTTTGTCATTCCACTGCTTTGAACCCTCCAGCCCCCAGTTGCTTTTGTCAATGGAAGTAGCCACAGATTATCCTCAGTATCTGGGAGCACGCACATTTCTTGAGTAATAACATTCAGTGGCTGAAAGGATCGTTTTGAAGACATGGACAGTCACAGGCGTATGTTTTGTTTGGAGGATCTATCTTGTAGCATGCTTGATGTCAAGTTCCCCTTTAAAGCATTGAATATGCCGGCAGACTTTGTGTCGACTGCGATTTGTTAATGTAAAGTTTACCCCTTCTGTGCCTATACAGTTAGTCATTCCACAAGTGGAAGACGAGAGTAGATGAATTAAAGTGGGACTGTGTATAAAGAGAGACGTTTTGGAAAATACAGATTTAAATCTAAAGTTGTTCTGAATCTGGGTTTGTAAGAGGCCTGCCATCATTATGTAGAATAGATTTTTTAAAAGATATATGTTCAGAAATCAGAGGAAAGCCATGATTGCCTTGCTACCTCAGACTCATAGACACAGTTTTGTTTTTGTGGTTCGTAAACTTGTTTAAAACAGTTGTGATCATTTACAGAACATGAACAACCTGGTTTAGCATTCGAAGCTTTAGCTTACTGTATTTGTGTACACTGCAACGAGGAGATACCAAGTAAAAAAAAAAGAAGTTATTATTACTGTACCACAATGGGTGTGTGGCCTGCTGAAGCTGGCCACCCGTGACGAAGAGTATTACTTTATCTGTTGTTGGTTTTTCCACTGGCCTTCTAGCACTGGTCCCTCACTGCGTTGTGTTGTTGTGCTATATGCTATCCTGTAAAACTTGTGAGACTGAACAACACTACTATAACCTCCTCTGACTGTAGACTGATGACAATGTTGGTGATAATTTTAATGATTACAATCATGATGAACCGTACCATGGCAGAACTGTGTCGCTTCTCCTGAGGTATGTAAAATAGATTGACCACACTACGTGTAATATGGCTATGTTGTTTTATTCTAAATAAAATTTTTATAACAAGTACGCTTTTCCCCTTGGCTTTTTTACTTACTGCCTGCTCTGTTTATTGCCTTGTTAGGACTGTTATGGTTGATCAACCCTGTAAATATTTAAAGGTGATATATTTGAATCACTTAAGGGAATTTCAGACCCGCTGATTAGAAATTCATCCCACTACTTTTAAATGTTTCATATGCAGGACTTGCTCCCTGAATTTAAAGCCATCGCATACACCCACTCCTGGTTTGAGCTGTATAGAACTCATTATTGCCAATTCCTCAGTGTCATCCATCCAGGACCTTAGCTTTGCTATTTATCAAGGAATTGATCACATGGTGTGAGGTTACGTCATTATTACGTGTTTGCGATGAACATGATGGGATGTACTGAACTCCAAATGAATGATGAAAGGCAATTAGCCTTTTCACTCTTTGCTCCAGCCCTCCAAACACCTTAAAACAAACTTTTTTAATTTCAGCAGTGTTACTCACTTGTAGCCACATTCATTAATTATTCTTAAAGATTGTGTGATGTTCCATTAGAGACATTTACCTTGGTCTTGCTTGGCTGTCCTTTCGCCTGTTGGTGGTTATAAATCAAACCTGACTGCTCCTCCCTAATCCTACACTACTCTCTTTCATTCTCTCTTCATCACAAAATGTCATCATCATTTTGAAACTTTTCCTCTCTACAACGGTTCATTAGAAAAGCGATCGCTGACATATTAGTCCCCAGATCCGTTTCAATCATCTTTTGTTGTGGCACCTGTGCAAATTCAACACAAAGTAACTCAAGGAGACGACTTCTCCATGCTAGATAAGTTTTCTCTTAATAGCATTCCCTATCATGCATGGTCCAGCCGCTCCATAACACACTTCAATAATGCAATGGTAGCCAAGCGTTAGTGCACCCTAATTGGATCTGGGGCTACTGTACCTATTCCAACTCCTTATAGACAGTGTGCTCACATCCTCTGGGCTCCCTGAGGTGCTTTAATTAGTTTACTACTCCAACCTCTGTAATCCGCTGCAAGAATCAGCTTGTTTGTAAAAAGGCAAAGAAGTTTTGTAAGTAACAAACTAGCATACCCAAGGGAGAGGTGCTTCTTATTCCTTACTGGGTCCCATCCCAGAAAGTAGTGTATTGTTTTTGTTATTAATATTAATGAGACAATTAGGCTAAATGTGATGGCGGATTTGGTTTAATTACTTAACAATCCTGTGTTCTCATGTGAAACTTGGTCAAAACAAGATTGCACTGCGTTATCAGCAATCTTTCCAAAGTATTTTAATCCTGCTCAGAGGCAGCTCTATGTGACTTAGCACATTATTAGACTGTCAAGCTCCAGTGAAGTGCAGTCTGTTTGCTAGACTGAGTAAAGATTAGCATAAAGCAAGGCAACAAAAACACAACGCATATAGAGGATATTTTAATAATCATAGACTATAGAAACAATTTTAGTAAAATATTCCTGCCCATCCAAATGGCGGTCAAAAGTCACACTTAGCTACAGCACACTGCCGCCAAGGAACTGGTTGGAACTGATAAATGTTTGCTGACTTGTTGGGAAACTGAACCTTGGGGACACTACTCAGCAGCATCCTGCTAGATGTCCTCAGTCTTAATCAGACAGCAAGACAGCAAATACCTGACTCTGTATAGCAATTCAACAGCAAAATGAAACAACATAGTTGAATAAACACTGTTTTAAAAATGATTTCAATAAAAATAAGAATCAGGATTACATTATTGATCCCCAAGGAACAATTCTTTTGTTACAGAGCTCCCAATAAAAATGGAAATATGAAATTAAATATACATAGGAGTTTGAGGAGCGGACGACGACACAGAAATGGGTAAGGGACTGTTCGTTATTTATCATCAGTGCCACCGGAGGGATTCACAGGACTTTTTTTTTTTTTTTACATGACCCCCCTGTCGGAGTCAGTAAATTTTAACATGACCCTGCATTAAGCCTTATCAAAAGATACATGACCCCCCCCCCCCAGCCATCAAGTACGTGACATCGCATCACGTAGCGCGTGACACTACATTATTTCATTTTGACAACCATGTGTGCTACTGCAACACCTTCTCATCAATCCATGCCATTTATCAGCTGTTATTAAAACCCAACTCATCAATAACAGAATCGCGATTTTGGACCAGCCCACATTACACAACAAGCCATTAACAATTAATCCACACTCAAACCGAAGCAACAATAATGTGAACCATACTCAACAACAACGTATTATTACAAGGTTTACGACAGATATGACAGACAACTGTGTGTGTGTGTGTGTGTGTGTGTGTGTGTGTGTGTGTTGTGTGTGTGTGTGTGTGTGTGTGTGTGTGTGTGTGTGTGTGTGTGTGTGTGCGTGTGTGTGTGTGCGTGTGTGTGTAAGAAAGAGAGGGAAAGAGAGAGAGAAGTAGATAAAACCAGCTAGCTGTTAGCTACCGTAGCTCAGGCGTCGGTCTCCCGTCAGGTAAAAGCTGCCGTTTATTCCTCAAATGAAGCTCATTAAGTTGTTGATCCTCTCCGGTACAGTTATCCATCACTGCAGTTGAATTAGCCGCTAAACTGCTGGACGCTAAAACCGAGGGGGCGTCTGTTTGTTTACAATTCACAAAAGCAACGTGAACGTACGTGCTGCTCAGACTATGTAGAGTTACGCAATGAGGCAGGCAGGCAGCGTAACCTCTGTACGGTACTGAAGTTAAACTCACTCATCAATAAAAGACGTGCTAAGCCGCGGGCAGAGCCCTTATTGAGTTTTTGGCGAAGCGGTTAGCATCGTCGCCTGCGGTGCGGTAGACCCGGGTTCGAAACCAACTCAGGGCAGATCAGGGCAACATAAAATAACGTTGTGATTCGGGGGCCGTTACTCTCATTGTCATCAGTGCTCGCAGCTTTGAAATGTCCCGTTTTTGTTTTGTTTTTGTTTTCTGCGGGCATTGCAGTGTCCTCCAGACAAAATGTTGAATGACCCCCCCTCACTGACCTTTTTTTTTTTGTGGACCCACCCCTCAACAAAGAATATTATGACATGACCCCCCCCCATTTTCCTCCGGTGGCCCATTCCATAAATAACGAACGGTCCCTAAATAATAATACTTACAAGAAAAAAAAATGGCATCAATGAGTAATTTATTTCAAGACTGTATAAGGCAGCATAAACTGTGCTTGTTTCTTTATTATAGTCAATTATAGTAAAGTAGCTACCTTATTACGTTTATATTATGAGACCGTGTCGTATTGTTGCAATACATTGTCCGACTGTTGGTGAGCGCAGCGAGCACAGTCGCAGCGTGACCTGAGCGTGACCTAGGATCACATCCATGCCTAGGATAGTCCGCCATTTTGGATTTACAAACGTCTCCTCCTTTTAATTAGATTTAATTGTTTTACTGTGTCCTACACCTGCTAGATATATATTTCTCCCTATTTAAACGCAGTTTAAGAAGTTTCTTCACAGTTTGGGTGGCTTTTAATGGTGAATACTTAACACACAGACTTAAAATCCGGTTGATTTTGGACCATGGTTGAACGCCGTCCTCCAATCAGCGGGAAGTCAAAAAAAAAAAAAAAAAGGTAAGTTTGTGCAAGGTTTCACAATACCACTACAACAAGTTTATTTTCAATGTGTCCTTGTGCGGTCTGGTGTTGTGTTGTGTTGTGTTGTTGTGCTTAATGTTACAGAAGACAGGCTGTTTTCGTAACATACTGTACTAGCTGAAGAGCGAAGCCAACCACTAAGTTAGCCAGGTGGCGTCCGTCATCCTCTTCTTCAAAGGTGCTGCAGTGCAAATTAACATTTGGATACAAAATTAAAACATAATTTTGTGGGGTTTTACACTTATTAATGGTGTCCAGAAGATGAAGCTTAGTAACTTTACTGGATATAATTGACTAAAACTTGTAAATCTACTGATATTCCCTTTAACCTCAGCATCATGTGTGTTAAGCACCAAAACATGTTCACCTTGGTCATGCTCTTCTTGAAGCACTGGCTTGTTGGCATTGTCACTATGAGCATTTCCTTTGCGCTGACATGGCTGTATGCAGCCCAATGGCTATAACTGTATTCCTAATACACACATTGCATTCAGTCTCTTCAGTCTATTGTTAATTCCCAGTTTCATCATTAAAACAAAACAAAGTTAGCCAAATGGTGCAATGGTTACATACTGGTGTCAGGTAACTGCTCAGCTGTGACTGATTTGAACTAATTAATTTTATTTGATAAATTTATTGAAAGCGAAATACAGCAAGTATTTTGTGTTGTGTTTGCTCTTTTGGTTCAATGCTTTTCTGAAAAGAGTCATGAATGTTGTGGCCAAAATGTCAGTCGCTGCTACTAATTTAATTAAATTAAATTTTATGTAGAAGAACCCAACTGGTTGGAAAGACAGCAGTTTCTTTCATCACCCGAACTTCAAACAACACAGATTTTGCTGCAAGGTGTTGAAGACTAGACCTATGCAAGCATGCAAAAGGTACGTAACTAAGCAATTAGCCATGGGGGACGCAACCAGGAAATGTGGGGGCCACTTGAAGAGCTTGTCAAAAGGTCTGATGCAATGAATGTCTTTAATCCGTCTATTCTCTGTCACTTTTAACACCTTGAATCATCCAGGGATCCCACTGTTCCACATTTGCCCCTGGTACCTGCTTGTCAGTATATGTGGCTTCATTGGCAAACCAAACCTGTACTCTGCTCTTCACGCAGAGTTAAACTGTGCTTCAGGTTCTCTCGTGTGTGTGTATGAGTCTTTTTACAGGATACCAAACAATATCCAATCATTCAGTTCCCTTGTCCTCTTGTCCCGATACCCCTCTGAGCATCACCATCTGTGATCTGCTAATTATTCTCTTTGCTAAGGGTAAAAACAGACTACCATGATTCCTCCAGGCTTTGGGCGTATGGCTTCAGCTGTCCACAAGCAAGCAAACCGTTTTTCTGGATGGCACGGCGGTGGCGATCGGGCTCGATGTTTATTTTTTCCACCCTTCCTCTGCCTGTTTCTCATTCATGCAGCAACACTGGCTGGCATGCCGATCCAATCGACAGCTGTCCCCTTTGATCAGCTGCTTGGCAGGCGGCGACAGAGCTGGAACCGATGGTATGGGTGTCTTGGCGGGTAGTTGCCCCTGGCACAAGGCGAGGATAGGGAACAGATGTTGACGAGGAGGGGAGGCAGAGCACTGTGGGACCTGTATGGGAAATGGGATACAGACTGGACTCCAGAGAGATGGAGTCAGGGAGAGGAGAGCAGAGGGGATGAGTAGTACAAGGCAAGCAACCTAGAGGGGAGAAGCTAAAAGAAATCAGGAGCAAAGCCAGATTTAGTTTGTGTTATTGCTGTTATGTCAGCACTTGAATCTGTGTGATGCTGCTGACACTGTAGTTCTCTGAATGTTCCAGCTCACACAAACCTTAAGTCAAATTTCCTAATGAACCTCCCGGCTTTAATTGCTCCATTTCAATACTTATCTGCAGAGGTTTATTGTCCTCAGTGCAGTGCAGATCTCCAGAATATGCTGAGTACACACACATGGTGAGTTAGCATTAGCACCTTATTAGCTCTCTCTTTGACGATTAACTTTAAGTAGCTAACTGCCCTCCACCTTCCTCTGGCAGGACGTCGACCTACAGTTTTTGTGCTGGATGCTTCAGGGAATATTCTGGGCGTTGGTCCCATATCATTTTCTTCCCTGTGCTTTAAAGCAGTGGTTCTCAACTGGTGGGTCGGGACCCAAAAGTGGGTCGCGGACCCGTTCTGGATGGGTCGCGGACAGCTGGTCAAAAAAGTAAATAATATTTAATGCACATCTGATGTTGGACATGTCTTTTATTGTGAAAAATAACTTATTTTGAAAGGCACACGAGACACGTGAACACATGCAGTTGTAATGGTCCCCCGCAGTTTCTTCTTATTTGCTCCATTTGCTCTGAATGCAAAGATATCAGTTTCTTATTAATGTGGCCTGAATGCAGTTAAAATACCTTGTTTTGTGGGTCTTTATTTTGTGCAATTTGATATTTATTCACTTTTGTGAATATGCTCTGAATGCAGAGATGCATTAGAAGTCAAATATATCATTTTGTTGGTCTCCATTTTGTGCAGTTTGATATTTTTTTAATTCACTTCCGTACATGCAGTTGTCATGGTCCTCCTCAGTTTCATTCATGTGCCCTGAAATGCACTTTGCTCAATAAAGAGAAAAATGAGATTTTAAAGGCTTAAAAAAAAAAAATTCTTGGTTTGAATTCTATAAAAGTGGGTGGCGACTTAATGACCATGGGAAAATGTGGGTCCCAGAGTGAGACTAGTTGAGAACCCCTGCTTTAAAGAAATAGTAGTCTACTTTGTTACATTGCTGTACTTATAAGGAGTCGGCCGTAGTTTGAAAACTTGTGGTTGCTCTGTTGCATATCCTAAATTGTTTGTCCTTTTTATAGGTTTTTTTAAATGTATGTTTTTATATTAATTTTCACTTTTTTCCTCATAGCTTTCCCCTTTTCATAGCATTGTTGTGTGTTAATAGTTGCCTGCCTCCTTTTATTCTTATATTTCAAGGCAGACATTGTTATCATTTGCTAACATTTATCATTTTCACACTTACAATGGACTCTTTTTTGCAGCCACATGTAAAGATCATTTATATTATCATTTCCATCATCAGTTTACACTCAGTATTATGACAACGTGAAAATAGGATTTTAGACACTGCAAATTTATCTAAAAGGAGAAAGTGAAATATGTAGTGGTGCTTCTCAGAGGCAGGGACAGGTCTGAGGGTAGGTCGTCAGGTTGAGGGGAGGCTGCATACGGCAACTCACAAGGCCATCTTTAATGAAAGCCTGGTCTAAAAGGCTCAGGACCTCAGACTGGGGGGAGGGTTCACTTTAATAACCAACAGTGACCCAAAGCATACAGCCAGAGCAATTCAGGAAAGGCTTCAGGACAACTCTGTGAATGTCCTTGAGTGACCCAGCCAGACTACTCACTTGAACTCAATGGACCTTCTCTGGAGAGATCTCAATATAGTCATCCATCAGTGGCCTCCATCCAGAGAGAATCTGCATGGCAGAAAATCCTCCAAAACCAGGTGTGCAGTGCTTAGCGTGTCACACCCATAAGACTTGAGGCTGTAATCACTACCTAAAGTGCTTCACTGAGTACTGAGGGAAGGGTCTAAATATCTATGTGAAGGTGAAATTTCATTTCTTGGGTTTTTAATAAATTCCTAAAAATGTCAGTATGGGTTGTTGAGGTTAGATTGATGAGGGGAAAAAATGAATCCCGTGTGTAAAAGTGAAGGGGCCTAAATACTTTTTCATAATACAGTATATGGTTATAACAGATACACTAACGCAGATACTATACAACTACACTCGAATAGAGTACATCTTTTTCACATGTCATTCGCTCCAAAGCTAAAATTATTGTAACAAGCAGACTGTTGAATGCTCCACACCTGCGACTGTATGTAACAGCCTCATTCATGACGCCTGGTCAGGGCCAAGGACTAATGAAGGGAGACAAACTGAAATTGGTGTGTCTGAAATGGGAGCAGTGGGAGGCGTGCAGGTAATCAGTCAGTATCTTCCCAGTTTCATTACAGCATGGACCATTAGTTCCAGGCAGGTCATTGGCATTCCTGCCCACAGTATTTAGAGCCCTGCTGCCACCATGCCAGTATGAACCAATCAGGCCACTTGTAAACACAGAAGACGAGGCGCTAATGAAATTTGATGGCCACTCTGTATTGGCTACCGAGAGGTTGCTGAAAGATTTCTGGAAATGAACTGTTGTAACATTTCGCTGCGTATAAGAAAAAGAATTACCATTCACAGTAGGTACTTCCAGTTTGTGCAGACTGATAGCAGTTTGATTTACACATTTCACATTGTGGGAAAATTTCCTAGGTGTTTTTCCTCACACCCTTTTATTTTCATAACAACCCATCTGCCGGAGGTAAAGCTAATGCTTATGACACCTCTGTGCCTGACAGGCTTAGGCTGATGCACCACACTCCATTGCCACCTTGCAGATTGTGAATGAGAAACACTCTGAATTACTAAACGGTCGCTCTTGGTCATGGTTCTCAGGTCCCGGTTGCCGAAACACCAGCATATTGATGAGAGTAAAGCGCTGAATGCAGGATCCAAATTACAGGAGAATTGGTTGAGTTTCAGAGGAGCCATAAAAAGGAAATTGTGATCTGGAGGTGTATGGTTCATAATTTGGAATTAAAGTGAAGTGCATGCAGTGAAATGGCAAAAAAAAAGTTTCAGCTACTGCAGGCACTATAATATTTAATCACTTTTGCATAATGATGTTTGTGTGGTATGCAGATGATTTTCTGATGTTTAAATGGGGCTGAACTGTTGGCGTACTAAATATGCTTTCAATTGTTTTGCTCATTGTCACCTCCATAAATTGCCCCAAAGAACAGTGATTGAAGTCCCGGCTTTACACAATGTTGTTCATGTTTGTGAAACAAAATACGCCTGCTGGTTGCAAATCCAATAATTACACCTGTATGCCAGACAGGTTCAGTTACACGCTCCAAATTAGCCTGAGGACGAGTATATGAAATGACATCTTCTGTGTCTTCTGAATGTTTTCTGTAGTAATAGTACAGATTTATTAATAATGATGTTTGCGGCTTACAGTCCATCTTTAAATAATGAATAAGATGAAAAATAGAGATAATTTCCAGGGACAATAGATCATCTGTATTCTTAACTCAGTTTGTTGTTGCTGTGCGTGATTGCTATAATCCGACAGGACTGAGCCGTGGGGACTCACCTGTCATGTAAGTGCATGACCAGCCACAGCTCAGCTGTCACTCTGTCATGGAGACAAAGCTGTGTGCAGCACCTGACGTATATATACTGGACAAGATGCAGCAAAAGCATTAGGTCTTTTTCATATACTGTAAGACATTTTGACATGTCCCAGCACGACATGTAAAGAGGCAGAGTTTCATGATCCTAGTGTTGTTCACACTGAGTGACACATTGTCATATTTTACCATTTCAGCCATTGCTATTTTATTTTAGTTCCTTCTTTATAAAAAAATAAATGACAGATTTAGATGTTATACTTGGTCATATTGTAATTTTTCAATATTTGCTTTTGCAATTTTTCATTTCATTAATTGTTGAATCCTCATTTGTAGTGTCAGGAATAGTTAATAGGTGAGAGCAGCACGCATTAAGTCATACTCAGTGTATCTGACTCCTCAACAAGAGAAAATATGTTCCTCAGAGAAGAGGCTGCAAGGGATACAGCTTTGCTCCACATTCTTTTTAGATTATGCATATTTCTTTTTGAGAAATGGATTGTTAATGAACAAAACACAACTCACAGAGGCCTTTAAAGAGCCTGTCAAATTCAGCTGGCAGGCTGATGGGAGGAAGGGGAGTTGTCATGTGTCAGAGGAACAGGTAGCGTACACTTCCACTCGAGAAGCAGGGGAGAGGATGTCAGTGAACTGAAGTAGGAGTTTTGCATGAGAGTGGTTTGAAATGCTCATTTGACTTGTCACTAAAGAGTGTGTAGGGCGGTGTGGGTGCGTTTTTGAAAACCTCAAAGCTTCAATTTTGTTTATTGTTTTTTTTTTGTCTAGTTTTAACTTTATCTGATAGACTCAAAGCTTCTCAGTGAGCTTCACTAAACTCGCATCGTGATTCCTCTAGAAAGAAGGCTCTTGAGATACAACTTTTTCACCTGACAGTTGTAGCGAAGAATAGCAATTAAATTGACAAGGAAAAACCAGTGCAAAAAAACGAAGAAATCGTAAAAAGAACAGGATGGGAAGTAGTTATGACTGTGTACGGTATAAGCAGAATAGAGTAGCAGAAACCAAAGAGAAAGGAACGGTAAGGAGGGATATCTAACTGACAGCTGGTGGCAGCCACTTCTGATTTAGCCCATCTTCATCAGAGTAACTGAATACTGAATAACCTGTTTCATATTCTAACTCATATTCCTGACTTTGTAATAAAGTATGTGAGCTGAGACAGTTCTTCTTGAGTTTCTGATAGTAACTGAAGAAGTAATGCTTTCAATTATTTGCGAGTGAGCACAGGACCTATCCATCATTAGCCTGCGTTGTTTTCATTTTCTCTAATTGGCATTTCCAGGGGCTGCTGGTTAGGGATAATTCTGTTTTGCTATTCTGTATGTCCGTCGCCTCTCCTTTTTCCTGCCTTTTAGCCCCATTCTTCATCTCCAACCCACTCTGCTCAGATATTCCCAGGCTTCCTTAAGCGCTCATATTTAAACATAAGGTTCCTCCTTAAGCCAACTTGCATATTTGATTGAGCGTCTGGATGTTTGTTCATTTCTTTCATCATCTGTACTGTATTTCCTTTCCTTCTAGTGTCCCTATCTATTTCCCAGTATTACATTTTGATGAGGTTGATGACCTACTTAAGATTTTTCTCAGTTCACTGTCCTGTAGATATTTAAATATTATTTTGTTTGTCAGGTGTAACAATGCCCCATGAAATAAAAATATTATTCCTTTTTAGCAAGATTATTGTACCAAGTTTGGTTAGTGCTGGAATTTGGAAGCAGTCATTGATCATGGTAGCCTTTACAAACAGTAAATTCATTGTTTTGATCGACAATAGAAAAGTCCACAGCAAACCAATACAGTATTACTGTCCTAAGGTGTGGTGAGGAAAAGGTGTGTATTATTTTAAACGTAATTGTAAACATCGCGTCTGGAATCATCGGTTCAGTCTCAAACTCTCAATCCCAGTTTCACTCCCTCACTCCCCCTACATGTATGTATCCATTATTCATGCATGACAAGAGATGCCAGGGAAAGTGTTGCCCCACTTTACCCCTCCCCACCTCTCGAAACATGTTGAAAAGTTGAAACCAATTTGGCTTAAGGTCCTCTGTGTTTCCTTATAGCCCCCCTTTTTCCATAGCTGTAGACTTAATGAGAATTAGCTGGGAATCAGGCTTCTCCCTGTGATACAGATTGCAGTTGGAAAGCAGGTTATTCTTTCACAGGAAGAGGCTTGGGATGACACGACATGCCACCTTGTTTTTGTTTCCAAATCCGCAGGTGAACAATAGATGCTGTGCGCTGGCATCAGCTGAACCAGAGCTGCCAGCCCTGTCTTCTCTGCATACTCTGTTTTCTGCTGACAAGGGACAAGCCAAAGTGCAAAAGTGGAGCAAACAGCTAAATATAACATAAACCTTTTAATGCCCAATGATCGGTGATGTACCCTGGTGTGAATGCATCTCCAGTGTGTCTGGCTGCAAGTAGATCTATGTCTGTTTTATTGCTAGAATTAATATAAACATAAATGCAGTTACAGAAGCGTATATATAGTGTGCTTTGATGCAGCCTGGGGCTTTGTTTAGCTGTGTGCATTGTGGGCCTGAATATTGTTCGGGTGTATTAGACGACTATAGTACGGGGATTTTGTGACTTCTACTCTGGGATATAGCTGTTAAGTTTTTTCATTAACTATTGAAAACAACATCTGCTTTGGAGAATTCCTTGTCAAGCTCTGGATCAAGAATCAGTGAAGAGGTTTGAAGAACTATTTGATATGGTGTTCCTGCTGTGACTGAGCAGTCAAAATGCACAACTTGTGGCTTAGGGAATTTTTAAAAAAGTGACACATACTAAAAGCCAAGAGGTGCCGGGAGATTTTTTCAGACAAAAGTTTGAACTTACAGGTTTTATATTACTCAAAAACCAGCAAAAGTTTTTATTTTTTAGAATTTTAAAGTAGCAAACCAATACAAAGTGTCTTGATTAGGGATGCCTCGATCAATTGGTCGCCGATCATTATCAGCCGATTTGGACCCTAAACAGGTTGATCATCGTGCTCTCAAAAGTGTGTTGCTGTTATGATTCCTGTGATCGGAAATCGCATCAGCCCCAAAAAATGCTGATAGGATCCACCCTACTCTTGATGGCTTCAATTTTTTACATCAGCTGATTGTCTTCAAGAGAGAGCTTAAATGGATTTCTAGGGAGGGCTTTGGAACATGATTTCAGCTTTGTAATTAAAATTGCATCAAGCAATGATGCAAACCAATGGCTAAATGAGCATAAAGGTTAATCATCTGTTCAATAGCAAGAAGGTCAGACTTTGTGTACTTTAGATTATGTGCAATATTAAGTGTGTGAAGGCTGCTTATTGGCTGTGCGCTGACACGAAACTAATGGACATGTTAAGTCTGATCCCTGACAAGCATTGTCAATGAAAGGTTAATTGTTAATTATCACAGTGTGAGCAAGAAACTCCAGTTGCACAGCAGAAAGGAAACAAAAATTGTTGATGACCTTGACACATGGTGAGAGTCACTGAGGAGGAAAGAAAGTAGGAAGTGTCCATGTTATGTCATCTATGTGGCCAATACTGTATGTCTATGCATGTATTTAGCAGAGAGATGGTCCTATTTCCTCTGTGTGCTGTTTGCCATGCAGCCTCTGTGCCTGTGATCAAACCTACTAGGGTAAATGATTGCAGGTGAATTAGTTGGCCCAGAGAGTCTTATTGAGAATCACCTAATGGGCCATATCCATCCACCGCATTAATGAATCTCTCTGTCTTTTTTCCCTTTACACTTTCCTCCACCACTCCGAGACTCACATCTTTCCCCCTCTCTTGCTGAAATTGTATTCATCCCTCTTCCACATTTCTCTCACTCTCTTGCACTGATTCCTTCATTTTCCCCACATTTTCGCTCTCTCTCTCAGTCCAGCTCTCTCTCTCTGCCTCCTTTTTCCTTCTTGTCCTCATCTTGCCCTTCCATGCGTGAACAAATAAGGTGAACAATAAGGTACATAGTTAGTCTCTTTGCGTGATACAGGTAGAAAACCTATTAATTGGTCCGGACCTTTACATTGTGTTCCGGAGAAGTAATGATGTTCCCAAGGTCCCAAGATATGTGTCCCATAAATGTCTTCAGAACCTCTTAAAATACTTGTTTCCTGAAATGATGCCCCATTTAACTTTGAATGTGCATTACATAATCACACAAAAATAACCTACAAAGACTGCGATTCAAAATTTTGCTTTGTCATCAGAAAGTACAAACACACATTCCAACATGGTGGGAGACTTTGGTTGTTCTACTGAAGGTGTTATTCGTGTTGGCCCAACCAGCAGTGCCTCTCCAATTGTCCATTATGTTATCTTTATATCATTAGCAAAAGGGTAAGTGAGAGGAGTGTGGTGATGATACATTGCATGTGAGAAAGCTTTGTTATTCCTAGTTGTACTGTAGGTGCTGTCAGCCCGCCACTCCTTAAAAAAATCCTAGCGGAAACACTGTTTAGCATAAGATAACAATAACAGGACATTCTCCATCCATCTTTTCCTTCATTAGCTTCATTAGCGGTGTATCAATGATGAGTATAAGTTTGTGCTGTGAATTAAAGAGTGTGTATGGTGAATGAAAACTTTTAGTCCCATTGTTGTGTGGCTATGATATGTGCATCAGTGCTTGTATGGCCGGTTTCAGCACCATGGACAGCTTAGTTTTTTTTTGTGTGTGCGTGCATGCGTGTGTACCTATACAGGAGCTGTGCGATAGACAGAGAATACATCACTCCGTTTAATCTCGTAAAAAAACAAACAATAGGCACAAATTAAATTTTCCATCCATTGAAGGGAAACGACATCCAGGGAGGAGAGAGAGAGTGCGAGCCGGGTGCACTCAATGAAAAGGTTGAGCACCCAATGTCATGTTTCTTTGAAAATAGATTAGAAAACAAAGAAATTTTATGTAAAATTCATAACCATGTTTTGCGACGATTCGACGACGAGGTTGATAGTCAAATCAGACCTCTTGAATTTTTAACTGGCACATTCTTTCACGATCTAATAACTTTCATTTTTACGCATGATTGATGATCTGTTCTGTTCTCATGAAACAAGCCGACGACACAATGGATTTCAGGTTAGAGTCTGTGACAGAATGTGAATCTTCCTGTTGGGGATCCTCATTTGTTGCATAACAATCCACAGATTTACCTCTGCATCCTGAAAGCTAATTCTTCCCCCTTGATTTCGAAACAAAACCTGGGCAAAGGTTCGTGTGCACCTCTGTGAGGTAGATGCCAGCTGCCATAACATGCACACATTGTGCGGCCATTATTGATTTAGGCTAATCCCCCCCTATGTAGAGGATTATCTCTGTCTGACACTGTACAAACCACTGTTTACCAAAGACAACAGAATGCATCAGAAAGCCCAGTTGAGTTCAATCAGAGCAGCAGCTAACACTAACACTGATCCGTGCTAATCTGGCCAATGACAGGGTCTGTCAGTGCATGTTGTCATGGTGACACCTGATATTCTGGGATGGAATTGATAGCTTTTGTTCAAAGGGGATGTATCTGTGTACAGGTATTTTGAATTTGATCCAATATGCTTCGATTACTTTTTAGTGCGTGACAGAAAATAATTAACCTTTATCTGCTAAAACGGTAAATAACTCGAGCGTAAGCAAAAGCCTCAGAGATATACACAGGAGAACAGACTGTACATACACCCACACATAATTTCATGTGGTTGTGTGTATGTTAACATCCAGAAAAAATACAGAAGGCAGACACACATATTTGTAAAATACATGCATATTTAGCTTACATATGTAGAGCCTCTCCACTTTCCCTCTTGCTCACCAACACTAAATGACAAATCGTTGTATTATTTCTCTCATCTGCTCTCAAATACTTCACGGGCTGTGCGTGATGCACCGTGTGGAGCAGTGGTGTTCTGAGCAGTGTGAAAATCTGCACACCTCTGTGTTGGTGTACTGTTTTTGTTTTCCAGCCAAGTTATGGAGTAGCATGGGACTAATCCCTGTGTGTGATGTGTTCTGAGAGGCTGGGAACCCGCTGTTGTATTTTGCTGTTTTTTGTCAAAAACACTTCCATGTTAATGCAATGTTCCCAGACCTCCTTACTGCCCATTTCAGTTGGAAAAGATGTACCGATCTGAACACACCTCCGCTCCCCTTGTACACCTCATTCCTCTCCAACAGCAAGATGACTAGAAAGCGAATTCATCGTAGTTCAGTTTTGCTTTCCGAGCGACTGTGCGAGTAGGTATTAGGGGAGGAACAGTTCACAAAATCCACGGTTCGGTTTGTATTGTGGTTTTGTGGTCACTGTTTTCGATTTGGTTTGGTTTGGTATACATTGTTGTGTGTCAGGTCTCTGTCTTTATGTTTTTGGACTTCCTGTTTTATTTTGCAATTTGTGTTCATTCCTGTTGTGGTTCATCACTTCCTGTCAAGCTCCTTTGTTTCTGTTCCAATAATCTCCACACCTGTGTCTGCCTGTATTTAAGCCCGATGTGTCACGCCCATTCTACGTGTGCTTTGCTCTCTCGCGTTTGTTCTTTGTGAAAACCTTTGTATATGACCCGTTTTTGTCTTACCGGTTTTTGGAGATCTGCCTTTTCAACACACGCTCCGAATAAGACAGTTGAACCGAACAGTTCTAAGCATTTTCCTTTGAAGTTCGAAGTAAATATACTATATCATATGGGCCACAAAAAATTATAGGGTTTTTCCCTAGCTTGATTGTGTAACCACGTAAATTATTGTTCTTGTTTGTGTGGAACCAGATATCTTACACAGTGAGGTGCATTCTTCATAATGGTATCACATTGTGATGCTTTAATCATGTGGAAGATGGGCCTCGGCTGAATTAACAACACCATCCTCTGCCTGTACATGAAAAGAATTGATTGAATTTGTTTTTGCTTGGGAAGAGAAAATTGATTAAATGTCTTTGCAAATTTTAGGATTGGGATGTTAGACATGGAGATGGTATAATAAAGTTCCCACTAATTGCGTATTCAGTGTAATAACTAGAGATTCACTGATCGATTGACTGGTGATCTAAAAAGGCCAATTCTCAGTGGTGATAGGTAATGATCAGTGAGATGGCTGATTAGTCTTTGATATTGGATTCTGTGTTTCAATTTGCAATTTGCCTCTGTTGACAGGACCACCATCCTCAAAACCATGGAGATGAAAGTAATACAATGAATTGTTGGGCAGTTGTGGAAAAGAGTATGTCTATAATACAGTATTAAAACTAATTTCCAAACAGCATCATTGTGGACAGTGGACCCTGAGCAGAGGCGTTGTGTGTGTGTGTGTGTGTTGATGGCACTGCTGGTGTGTGAAGGTTTCAGTACTGGTCATGTTTGTTTTTGCTTCATACGTCATGAGAATGTTGACGTGTGAGTTTTTCTTTAAAGTGAGCGGGGGAAGTCTGGGAGTCCGGGAGTTTAGAGCTATTACTTTGCAAATTGCAAAGATGTTGCATCATTGCTTGAGAGAAATTATCTAAATAAACATTTCTGATCAAACATACTACAAATCTTTATGTTAAGAGTGTTTTTGCTAATAGTTATGATTATTGGGTGTATTTTTATAATCTAATTAGAGCATCACAAGATTTTTCAAAAACACATTTTTTAGGTGCACATCTTTGGTGTTGCTGTGAGGGTCCACACACACTAGGCCTTTGGGTCTCCTATACACCAACATGACCAAATCCATTTCTCATCTTCATATTTACTCACTTGCAGACTCAAGGCAGAGACATATTGAATGCCCTTTTCTTTGCTCTCCCAAGATTACCTGTCAGGCTCGTCATGGTTGGCTGATGTGGACATTGTTTCAATTCTCTCTTTGAATGTGGAGTGTGTGTGTATGTGTGTGTGTGTGTGCCGTTGCTCTAGCAATCATGGCTAGGTGGCATTCTTTATCTACATCTTCAGACAAGTACTTTGGGGTCCCTTGGTTACAGACCATGAATAGATCCTACCACGCTTAGTCCGAGCCTGGTAACACTGCACAACAGCAGAGATCTCTTGAGACTTATGGATTATATAAATGATAGTGTTATGTTGCTGTTATTCTTGAAACCAGGCTATATGTAGCTTATGCTTAAATGCACAACGAACAAGGAATCCCTCTAAGTGAGGAGGGTTGAATGTTCTGCATGAGGAAAAGATGTGATGGCTTAAGTGGCATAACAGTTTCAGTTTCCTGAGGCACTCATCTCGAGCCAAAGCACTCTGGTCTTTGGTTGTGCAAAGCTGTACTCAAGTACTGTAAGTTAAAAGAATTTCTTTACTGAAGTAGATGTAAAACTTTTTGTGTAACTTTATTTACGCAGATAAAAAATATGTTAAGATTAATATCAGGTGTTTTTTCTAAGGTATGTATGTACTCAGGCGTATATGTGTTGGTATTTCCATGCACATGAGAAAAAGCAGCTAATAAATTCTAGTTGGAAATTTTGTAGTCAATGGATACAACAAAAATATATACTCAGTCGAAAAACAGAAAAAAAGTGATTCTTTTGGAGGATGAGTAAAAAAACATCGAGGTGGTGATGAATAGTAACCAAAAAAAAGAGGATGACAAGGCACTCTAGAGGTACAAAAGTAAAAGCCTTTATTGGACACGGCTACATAGTGAAAAGAGTAAATACTGCACCTACTCATTGCGGCACATGACAAATCAGTGATGAGACACAGATGAAGCTCATCAAGATAATCACAGAAAGTGACATTATAGCTCCTGGAGAAACATGATGAGGAAAAAACAGCAAAACACTAAATTCACACTTGACAATAAGCAACAGTAGACCGTTTTTTTTTTTACAGAAAAGGAGAATAATCAATTTCTTCATTGAGTCCCAGACAAGTCATTGCCTTCAGTTTGAAAATCCAAAACGTTTCCCTCAATGGCCATGACTTCCAGAGCCTAGTTTTTTTTTTCCCCAGGAGCTACAGTATAATGTCACTCACTGTGATTATCTTGATAAGCTTCATCTGTGTCTCATCACTGATTTGTGCTGATGTGCCCTATAGGTGCAGTTTTTGCTCTTGTCCAATAAAGGCTTTTTACTTTTGTACCTCTAGAGTGACTTTGTCATCTTTTTTTTGGTTGAAAAATATATACTCAGTTGACAGTTTACATATCAAGCTAAAATATTGAATATAACAATCCTGCAATAAATCCTCCCTTTATATTTTGCATTGAGGATGAATGAGCAGAGAAAAAGAAAGAGATATAATCAGACCGCTAAGATACTGTCTCACTGCGCTCCCAAGTCTTAAACACTGAACTGAATGGAGCGCCGCAGTCACAACAGGGAACATGAAAAAACAGCAGAAAGGTGGTGCACACTTCACTGATGGTTGAAGTGAACGTTGAAGTCACAGCTGAAGGATCCACTGTCTGTACTTCAGCTGTTGGCGTTTAGCCAGACTCAGCAGGCACCTGTTGGTCGGGTACCTTGGCAGGTGTGTTTGATTTGAAACACTTGCTGTGGTCTCCGGGTGGTGGATCAGACGAGCTTCTTCCTCTCTGCTGCAGCTGCTGATTTGGCTCTTTCATTTGCGGTGTTCTCACATGGTGAATTATAACTTCATCATGTGGCTTGTTTTCTCTTTGTGTGACTTTTCAACTTAAAATGTAATGAAGAGAAATATTAAAGATACTAACTACCGGTAACCAGGAAATTTCAGATTTTTACTTGACGGATGGAGATGGAGGGACCTGGTATTGCCCCCTTTGTTTTGTATTTCCATTTAAGAATATCCCCTTTTTGTTCTGTTTGAGGAGGAATTACGGGTGGGTGATATGGGCAAAAAAACAATCTTGATAATTTTACGATAACGATAATCTGACGATATCCTTTAAAATGTGATCGTAGACGATATGTATCGCCCACCTTTAGGAGGAATTCTGTTTCACACCAGTTCCATTGAAAAACAAGAACTCAAGATGTTTAGCTGATACTGTTTTATGACTGTTGTCAAGATTAATGGCAGCTTTGCAGTTCGGAGCGTGAGCCTAAGGTTCTGACTTACCTTAACAATCCAATTTACTTTTATGGATGAAGGCCAAAGTACATCATTGCCACTTACTGTCTGCTCTGTTTGTATCTTTTTTGGATTCCCCCAGCTCTTTCCTTTTTAATGAACAATTTATCTGCAAGGTAGCAGTCTCCGGCTGTTGATGCAGGGTTACTATTTCATATATTAAAAGGAGATCAATCCTAATAACATTCTTATTTGCAGGCATCATTGCAATTTTCTTTTGTTTACTACTTTACTCTTAGCTGGTGTGCAGCATCAGTGACAGGAGGCTCGGAGAAGAGTGGTCTTAATAGCAATATCATTCAGTATGATGTCCTGTTCTCTCCAAAGACTATAATACCTGTGGCAGCTGCAATGATGTTAAATACGAGAGATTTAAAGAATAACATCACCCTAAAACATTTAATATTATTAGGTGAAATATTATACATCTATTTATTGCTCTGCTCATCACAAACAAAATAAAACAGTGGGAGTCATTATTTCAACATATATTCAGTTTGTGTGTACTCACCAAGAAAAAGCATCTGTCTGTGAGCCACCTAATAATTGGAACCAACAGACAGCATTCAGTTTTAGATGATTAGGTTGACAAGACTAATTGCACTAAAGCACATGATTTAGGGAAACAATTTGTAAATTGTGGTATTTTCCATAATCCCTTTTCAGCTTTGAATGGCTTTTGCCCTGCTAACTATGTAGGAAAGTGGTTTTGAACAGCGGCCAGAAAACCTCTGTTTTTTAAGATAATTTAATTGGGTACTTTGCTGGTAAGCCTTCACACAAAGCCAGCAGAGAGAGGCTGCTGTATATGAACAAGAGCTTTGTCTTCTGTGGCAGTAAATGAAACGTGAGCCCACATCAGGCTAACTGAGCATCAGCATCTTGAGCCTTTCCAAACCATTAGAGTTAAGTGACAGTAACGCAACAGCTCTAAGAATAGTATGTTTTACAATGACTATGAAAACTCACTCTGGCATGTCACAGATATATCGAGCAAGATTTTTTCCTACGAGATGTTATTCTTTCTTCAAGCACAGGTACCTTTTATATGGTCCCTTTTCCATTAGCGACTCAGGCTGTAGAGGTGCACTTACTGGCTGCCATGTCGCCATGCATTCCTTGTACAGACATTTACCCATCAGTGGATGCTCATTGATGTTTTAGATCCTTCCAGGCAATCAGGTCTTGACTATGTTACCTACAATAAGCGACTGCACGTGCTGAGTCACATCTATGTAATAACCTATCATCATCAACAAGAATCGTCATTTTACTGTCTGTTTGTGAAGGTACAAAGCCTTCACAGGTATAATGCCATAAAAGTAACTACCTGTAGAGGTATTGGTCACATTGGTCATATTGTTCAGCCTTAACCATTAAAGGGAAGAAAACACAACATTTTATCGCAGGTCAATATTGTACAATATGCAATTTGCAGTTTGCACATTCAGTTCTTATTGTGACATTTTCATTCTCTAAAACAAGAAAAAAAAACTACAACAATGTACATTTCATTTATTTTATGTGATCACTCAGCATAGAAGCTGTTTTGCAGCCAAAATAGCTACAGTGGCGATTTTCCTGTCATTTCTGTTTAAAAAAAAAGAGAAGAGCCACACATAAGAGTATAAGGGTAGTTGTGAACAATAAACCACCAAAAATTGTGTACACTCAAACAAACTGTTGGAAGCTTTATTATAGCTCATAGCTCTGTTTTTTTTTTAGCAATTTAAGAGAAATATAAAAACTATCAGGACTCTAAGTAAGCATAGCAAGTGAGGTCTGATACAGCAGCGACTGTGTAAAAAGCATGGTTAGGTCTGTTTTATTCATCCCTATAAGAATTCTCAACAGCCATTTTACCCACTTAAGAGTTAGATAGATTACTTCCATTAAATGTCATGAATAAGTAATTACAATCTCTGCCGGCATGATGGGGGAAATTATGAGGAAATTGAATTTATATGAGCATACGCACATAAAAACATATTTTAATTGCATCTGTTATGTGTTTGAGTCATCCAACTTTTCCTAGGTCACGACAGGCCAGTGAAATAATATAATGCGGTGGGTCTCATGCTCTCCCCAACACTTCTAACCCTGTGATGGCAAAAAGCAGGTAATAATTACAATGACTTTAGTGTACTCACTTCAGACGTGATTGTGGCCAGTAATGGCATTCCTCAGACATCAAACAGCTGTTCTGAGGGCTGGATGCAAAAGCCAGCCAGCATCCACCCTGTTAACAGCCCAAAATAGGTTCCTAATGCTACTTTTGGACAGTTTAATGAGATTCTCTGAATGTGCCAAACATGGCCAACCACAACTATGCGACTGCCTTCACGTGGTGTCTGTGCTGTGATGAAGCGAGACGGGTAAATAATGGCTGGTTAAAGTTTCGCGAATAGAATGAAACATTTTCATGGCAAACTTGAGCCTTTGGTGAGAGCAGGACAAAATTACAATGCCAAACTCGCCTCTAATAAAGTACTCTCATCCTCCCAGATGTCCTTTTCTCCCTCCATCTCTAAATATAGTCAGTTCCACCCACTGTGTGAATCATTTTAGGGACGCTTTCACACTCGCTGATCCATATCGTGCTGGAACAGTCTTCTGAGAAATGATGCGAGAGAAAAACAAAATGCCAGCAATCTGCTGGTGCACTTCACATAGTGGCTCAGTCAATAATGAACTAAGCTTCTACCTGTGAAGTGAAATAACGTTTAAAACACTATGCTCTTTAGTTATCAAGTTTCTTTTATCTTTTATTTTTTAGATTTGCTCTTCCAAAAGTTGCTGAATAAACTCAAAGACAAAAGCAACTGATAAAAAATAATGGGAGTGACACTTTTTTGGGAATCCACCATATCTCTCATCCAAGGGGGGGAATCGTAGGCGTTTGGACACCAGCCCACTAGGCCACAGAACTAGGGCAAGTTATTATTATAGCGCTTAGTGCTTAGCTCAACAAGTACAAGTACAAACTGACAAAAACATATAAAAGCCTACATTTTTCAAAATAAGCGGCTACGTGACCAGTATATTTACTGTTCCATGCAATTTTTTTCAGGCATCCACAGTATTCATGGCTCTTGCTGGTCTAGTAACTGAAAAGTTTCTTGTGAGCATGCTGGCTAATCTTTGCAAAGACCTCTAACAGGGAAGTGTAACCGCCATATCTTCTCCAAAGTAAATCTAAATAAACATTTACCATTTTGTTTTCACTTTCATGTTGAGGACAGGGATTACGGAGGCTTACTTTGTGATGCCATGTTAAATTTGTGGAAATCCTTGCATAATTGGCTGGCCCAATATAGATTAGATTTCTTTTTTCTTAACTTAACAATACAGTAAGCCAACCCCAATTGTGAAATAAAGTAAAAGTGAATTTTCTCTCCTTTGGTGGATAAGGAAAGAGTACTTATTTTCCATGTGTTATAATTTAACATGGTCATCTATTAAAATCTTTATGAAAGTGCGATGGGATTCATGAAGGTTTTGCAGGTAGGAAACAAAATTATTTTGACTAACTGCAGCCCAGGCCTATAGTTTAGCATCCAAAT
Source organism: Trachurus japonicus (assembly GCF_045865225.1). Taxonomy (NCBI): domain Eukaryota; kingdom Metazoa; phylum Chordata; class Actinopteri; order Carangiformes; family Carangidae; genus Trachurus; species Trachurus japonicus. The sequence continues at coordinate 15,427,193 of NC_140930.1, forward strand.
GGAAGATTTTTGCATTATTTTGGTCCACAGAGTTAGAGTGTGTGTGTGTGCAGTGTGTTCAGGCCTGGCTGCACAGAAGTAGTTTCTGGTGCCCTGAGTTCATATTTACGTGCTGGGTGAAAGTAAACTTATAGTTTAAGTTAAAGTTTAAGCTTGCTTCATTTTGCCTGACTGGCTGAATTGCTTATCCCTCTCTGGCTTGAAAAAAGGAATACATTTATTGTAAAGGTCATTTACTACCGGGATAAGTATTGAATTCCACTGAACCTTGCCCTTTTCCTTTCTCCACTGCCATAACACAACAAAATACACACTCAGACACATACGCGCCTCAAAACTGAAAAACACAGACACATCCCGTCTACTGCCCTCACATCTGGAACATGTCCACACTGAACTCTGAGCAAAATGTCAGTTTTAGAACGTATGACAGGAAAAGCATTAGCCTGACCCTTTTGCTAATGAATGTAGGAGCAGACTGCATGAGATGGAAAGAGGGCAGGTCGAATTGAAGGCGTAAACTCTGACAAGCACAAAATGAGAAATTCAGGAAAACATTTCAGGCAGTAAGTGACTTGAGGTTCTGAATATACAGGAGAGAGGAGCTTTATGTCTCAATCACTGCATCGAGATTGGACAGTAAAGGACCAAAGGGACTGCAAAGAACAACAATGTTTCTTCATGACTGCGCTTGCTGTTTGTCCCTGTCCGTTCTCGTTCTCTACACGACCTTGTACGTCTGACTCACAGCTTGTCCCGTCGCAGTAAATCTTAACATGCGTCTCAGCAAATAAACTTGATGAACATGTTACCAATGTTAACTATGAATGAAAGAGAAAAGAAACAAGAAACAAGACACTCACACACTTATCTCAGATGCACTACCCACCAACTCCTCCAGTGACTGTCTGAGGGGTATGACCCCTACTCTGCATCAGTTGACCTTCTTTCCAGAGCTTATCTGCTCTTAATGAACACAGCTACTCGTTAATTCCTGACAAATGTACACTAGGTCGCCTAACGAGCAAAGAACCACATCTATTCCCAGTTGCACATATTCACCTAGCTAATGATAATAGCAAGGGAGCTGTAATGAGGGGTCGTCTTGATGTCTTGCAGGATGTGCTACTGAATATGCTGCCTGGTGTAGAATTCATAACAAGACCTGTGGTTCGCTTTCTCTGTGTTTATGATAAATACAGTACAATGCACCTTTTCACTCTTCCCTTTTTTTTTCAACACTGTTTCCTCTGTCTCTTAAAATGAGTTGCAAGCCTATGTGAGTAATGTTAAATGGTCCATGCTGATGTAACAGGGTAATACAGGTTCAATTACTGCATGAGGTGCTCAAGTTGAATACTAAACAGACAGCTTATTCACGAGCTGAGTGAGAAATACTTTACAAGACGGAAAAATCAATGTATGTCATTTATATCCAGACCAAGACCCTATCTGCCATATGCAGCATTTCCAAATGAACCAATTTACCCCGATGCTTGAAACTGAAGTCAAACCTGCATGTCGAACCATTTTCAAACTGTGCGCCTCCACACACTGCTTTCACCTGCACAATTATTCAAGGTGGAATGGATTCAAATAGCCCTCTGATGAAAGTGGCGCAGGCTTTAAGCAGAGGGGCAAATCAAAGGAGCAGAATGAGAAATCCAAGTAGGGCAGCAGCTGGCTGCAAAGAGACGGGGATCCAAGCGGAATAAAGAGATCCTGTCCAGGGCCTGAGGGTGAGAGCACAGCCACTGTCCTGGAACCGAAGGGTGCTATCACGACAGCGGCACGCTGACTTGTGCTTTCATTATTCCATGGGTGGAAAGAGAGGTCGGTGCACACAGACCCTGAGATACCTATGGGACGATTAACAGCACCCTTCACTTGGTTTTTAATAAGACTGTCTCCGCTAGCCTGTGCTCACTGTACCCCAGATGTCTCTTTTTCCCTTTTCTACTTCTCTAGGCCCAAACCGCAGAACATCAGCTGTAACTTTCACACTTTGAAGTGACACGAAAGAGTGGGCACCAATTAGGCGGTGCTCTTTGTGATCATGACTCATTCTTTCAAAGTAATATCACTAGCTCAAAATACTTAGTAGAACTTACAGTGTTTCCCATTAATTTATTTGTAGCAGCCCACCACTACTGACATTGACTGCCACATAATATATATATATATATTTTTTTTTTTTTTCTTTTTTTGCTATTTCGAATTGTAAGAATCCTAGTAAATCTGTAGAGCTGTGCACTGCACAATGATAAGCTCAACCCCTCCTTGACCTGCTCTTTCTCTTTCTCCCACATACACACAAACACATTTTCGGGCTGGTGGGCCATGAAATAAATCCATAAAGTTTTTACAGTCCCTTACTGTGTGTGTGTGTGTGTGTGTGTGTGTGTGTGTGTGTGTGTGCATGTGCGTGTGTGTGTGGTCAGTGAGCATTGTTATTTGTTTGGCACAATGCGAAACAGGGATCTGTATATATTATACAGTTATGTATTGTTCCACAAACCAGAGTAGTAGCTTGCATTATTTCATAATTAGGAAAACACTTCCAACTCAGCCACAGCCACAAATAGTGTAATTACACGGGAAAGACTGGTTCGTTTTGAACATTTGGGAGTAAATTGTTGCTATTCTGAGCCACCCCATTGCTGCTTAGGGCATTCCTGCTCTCTCACTATTTCTTTACTGTGGGCCATCAGAGTCACGCATTAAAGTCAGTAAAACAAGTTTTTCTGTTCAGTGTTTCACTCCAGTCATGAAATGAATATTTTACAGAGAGTCAGCCATTTCAAAGTAATCAGTTGTGGGGCTTTGGGCTTCCCTCATCTTGTGTTGGTTTAACTGTCACGGTTAAGACTGTCAAAATTGACTTCACCTGACTTCAGTAAACTCCACTAGTTTGACGTGATCTTGCAGTGAGATACAGACCAAGAACAGGAAAGGACTGGAATCAGTTAAGAGCAAAAATAATTGGAGCTCTTTACTCTTGCCGCCCATGTTTGTTCTAATGCAAGCGTTTGGTGAGGCATACAGGAATCTGAATCCAAGATCAGAAAGTTGAGCCAGAGCCAGTTTATTTAAATCTGTGAAGAAATATATTTATTCTATCTGGTCAAACACTTTGTGGGCACCAAGACAGATAATCACTGCCAGAGACAGTGATTCATTAGACATATAGAGAATAGAAATAGTTTGTGTAAATATACAAGAAATTTGTCACCCTGACATGAATTGTGTCTGATGAGGATGTATTTAAAGTTCATCATTTTTCCAGCGTAACTGCAGAGACCTTATTTACAATCGTATAATCACTTGAGATTGCTCTTGCAGGTATATATGATTTGCACCTCCGAGCAACTTTGTCCTTTTAATGTGAAACTGAAATTACAGCTTCTGCTGCTGTGCTTGTCGGTGATGTTTCTATTCTTTATGCTCTTCAATGAGAGCCAATTTCTGTGAAGAAAGAATATGTATACAATTCACAGAAGCTACTTTTATTTGGTAGCTCAATTTATTTTACTGATATAGACTGATCAAGATGTTCTTTTTCTTGTTCATCAATGGTTGGTAATCCTAGTTTGTTGAAGAAATAAATTATTTCAAACTATTACTGAAGTTTAAAGTGTAGAATTCATTGTAGAATGTGTTGGATTGGATATACGTGTTTAATTCAACAGTGACTGTGTTGTGAGAGCTTGTTTTGCAGCCTAAAAAGCAGCTTCAATTGATTTTCTCAGTTTGGATGTGATATACACATGAATTCAAAAACTTTGTTGACAATGAGGTTGAATGATTTTGCCTGAATCATTGATAAATGACTGTCTTTGTCAGATGTTACATTTGCAATATCAAATTTGACATGAGAATGGTTGTACCCCTGCTCTGTGCCGTGAAAGAGTTTTGAATAGCCAGTTCTGTTGGGTCTCCTATGATCCTCAGGGACTACAGTAAATGAATTTCCAGACTCTAGTCTGCCTTCAGTTTGCTGATGTGAAAGAATATTTTGCTTAATTTAACTGGGTGATTCAGACCCGACATTTCCAGCTTATTATCACAGTGTCTCGACTGCTTGGCATTCACAGTTCCTGTTTCTGAACATATTGGCTCCGTGAGAGAATTTTCTCTCTGAGCAATAATTTTACATATAACCAGTTTCACAGCACAGTCTTAGCTCTCAACTTATATGATTATTTTGTCGGCTGATATAAATGATGTAATAAAATCAAGATATCAGCAGCTCTGAAATGGTTTTGACCAGTCACATTTAAGAGAAAATAATTTTAGATATTGAGGTGCGTGGCTCTTCATGCGTCTTCACATGGTTCTGCCTCAATTGAAAGTCTGGGTGTTATCTAGGCTTATGATTTAGAGTTGTGTAGCACAGATTGCCAAGGTGCATGTTCTCAGAAAATGATAACCTGCGTTCTGAATCAGTGATGTTACAAGACAGATATTACTCAGAGATTATCCTCAGTGCACATTGCACAGCAAAGATGATCGGCCTTTACTTAAGCCTCACAATTACTAGATCAATGATGACATCATTCACGCATCAAATTCCTGGTGCTATCGCTGTTTGCATTCAGTTCAGTGCACGAGCTGGTGTCCTTCCATTAAAACGAGAGACGTGGTGCGTCTGCTGCCAATAGGGTTGTCTATTATTCAGCAGCATCCAACATCAATTCCTGGAACATATTCAGAATTTCATCCCCAGAAACCATAAAATATGATTTCCCATATCTTCTTTTTTTTCCTGCCCTGGTCGCTACAGAACATGATTGAGTATTTAAGGAGCCTGGGGGTAAAACAACAGGCTTCACATAGAAGTCAGTTATATGCATTGCTGCAAAGCTCTGACTGATAGGATGCACCAGGGGGTGATTTGTTGTGGATGCCAAGATTGGTACTGTGTGCCAACACACATTAGTCTGTCCGTTTCACAAAATGTAAATGTTAAAATACTGAAACAATAAACTTGAAATATTGTCATATTGTACATTTGCATCAGTGTTGCTCATCAGAAAGGCTGATGTATCTACATCATTATGGTTTGGTTTTAAAGATCAATACCAAACATAGAGGTCTTGTGTCACATTTGATCATACTTTCTAAAATCTGAAATTGTCGTTTTGAGGTAAAAAAAATATATATTTTTAAAGCATTTTTGAATATGAATTCTATAGCAGTTTCTTTCGTCTTTTGTAAAGTATTACTTCAATTAAAACCTCTTTCTTTTTTACTCTTTTTTTCTAAAGATTTTCTCGGAATCCTTCCCCTTACAAAGGATTAGATATTCTATAAACTTAATTATTGTTCTTTGTCTCTCTCTGACAATATGTCAGCATCCCTGCACAGCCATTGATAAAAGCCACACTGTTGCTGTGGCATTGTCAGGGGTCTATTCAGCTGTCGACATAAGTGTCAATCGTACAAAAAAAAAAAGCTCTAGTTTTTGTATTTCTTCTTATCTGGCATAAAATATGGCTTTTATCTCACCCTTTTATTATCTTTTCACTTTTTTCACTCATTTCTAAAATATTCATTTATGTGTTTATCCATGAAAATTACCCTCTGGATCTCGGTGTGTCTGCTGCGTGTTTGCTCACCCCTGTAATGACTAGATTGTCCCTTTTTTAAGCTTATAAGAGGTTTTCGGGCCATTTTTCGCAGCCTTTTTAGTTACCATAATTAAGAAGCAACCAGCTCAGAGCAGCTAAGTGGAATGACTTTCCATCCAAAGCCAAAGTGTTATGCTCTTTTGTGTCTGAACATTAAAGCATGTATTTTTGTCAGGGGGAAAAACGGAGAGAGCACAAGAGAAATTAGCTGAATGTTCTTGCTTAAACAAAAACACACTCAACAGATATAGCATTGAACAGAACAGAACAGAACAGAACAGTACTATACTAAGATGCCCAGTGTATGGTGATCTTCTTCTCCTAGGCAATTCATAAGGTGAAGGAGTCCTTCTTTTCTGCATTTTTATCCCACTTTGAAGACCTGTGGGCAAATTATTACAACAAGCATTGCTCAAAACAAACCTTACATTTAAATATTAATTAGCTTTAAGAGTATATGCAGTATTCCCAACAACAGGAATTTCATGCATTCTCCTGTCTGTAATTTGGTGTGAAATTGAATTGTGCAATTGCATTGCAATGCATGTTCTTATTTAACTGCTGCGTTTTAACGTTTAATTATCTAATTTATGTTATTTAATTCACCAAAGCCGGTTTCAGATCGGTCAGATCTGCCCTAACAGTGATATTGTATATTGAAAAGGCTTCAGGCCGTACTGAGAGACCGAGCAAACTCAGTCTGTTAGCTATTTCCTCTTTTATCAGTAGTGTGTAGGGCTGACCCCCCCAAAAATTGAAGCTTCGTTCGTTGCCATGGTAATCGATCATGAAGTCGGTGATCGATTTGTTTTACTCCTTTTTGACACCGGTTCTCATCGGCAATTGTTACATTGAAATGAGTAGGCTACTTGGCATCCTGGAAACCTGCATGATTTTGGAGACATGCAGTGTTTGTTTGCCATACATTCATTATGTCCTTCATGACCCTCTTATGTCCAAGAATAATCGATTATCCAAACATGGTAATCTGGACAACCCTAGTAGTGTGTAGCTGCAGTCATTCAGTATTTTTTATCTTTATCTTTAAAACACAATATAGTTATAATACATAGTGGCTCACACAATTTGGAAACTTTTTCGCATTGAAGTCAATGGGAGGGTGTTTCCAAAGTTTTGACTGGTACTTAACGCACTTTACTTTAATTTTACGGTGTTTGTTCCAGTCGTTAGACATAGCTAATCGTTGAAGGTTTTAAGATGAAGGTGAAGCCTGTCAGGAGGTGAGGCAGGTGTCTGTCCCATTGTTTCCAAAAGTCTCAGTTTCTTCCTTTCTAGACGGCAAAACAACGTCAGTGGTCGATGCCAGGCTTAAATGTAGCAAAACCGATGTGTTTTAAAACTAAAAAGTATTTGTGTGGAAGTAGCCTGGGGCTTAGTGTTTGTGCTTGTATCAATCTATCTATCGCCAGCTTTGCTTTGAGTGACTGCAGGGTTAGTTGGACCAGACAGAGACGTTTGATTTTTTTTTTTTTTTTTAGTTGTTCATGAATGAACACACTGGGTAAAATATCAACTGAATTAGCCAACATGAGCAAAATTAAGTCAGTGAATGCCCAGCCCTACTAAAAAGCTTCATTTTATTCTTGTCAGGGTCAGAAGCCGCTGAAGCCTAACGACCAAAGTCAAGACCATTTTTGACCTAAGAACACATTATGAAGAAGAAGATTTTATTCTCACTGACAGCTCATTGCACTAATGTGTCCTACTCCTAACTAAAAAGTATAATCCTCAAAAAGAGGACACAGCTACATTCCCTGCTAGTTTGTCATTGTATTGTCTGTGTAAGACACACTTCTTCTAACCTTTTTAAACCCACTAAAAAGTTTTCAGTGTCACTGAAGGAAGCTGTACTGTAAGTAGCATTGTCTAGACATTTTAATGCATTTGGGGATGGGGGATAGCATTTCTGTACAAAGTCATTGACATCCCCAGCTGCAGTGGTGATAGTACACAGACTGGCTCTGATGAATCATCAGTATTACTGTGCCATTGTGTTTTCTGATACACATAGAATCATCTCTTGTGTCTGTTGGCTAATTTCACTCCCCACCGAAATATCCCATCTGCTCACAGGCAAACACCCAGTCTCGCTTAATTCAAGAGAGGAATTTGGGGAGTTTGGGTGCGTGTCCAATGTGCTGTGGAGTTACGGGAATTGGTGCTGATATGTGGGTGGCAAATGGGACAGATGCTTCCCTGTCTTGGCACACTCAATAATATCCTCCATCTCGCACCCATTGTGCTCTGTCCATGACAACAACCAACAGACAGATATTAAAACCTGATGCAATCACCCAGAGCCTCGGTCATCACACCCTCAGAGAGCTGAAACAGGATGACACAGATGGAAGCGATAATAAAACACTGGCAAGAAAAGAGAAACGTAAAAGCTGCACGCTTGTTACTGATGAACCGTACTGTGACTGGAGTGCTTGTCAGTGAAAGAGACTCATTAGAATAGGCCTCCGCTGTCAGTGCATTGTATCTGCGTTTGCTTGTGGTTTCAGTTGGTTATCAGTTTGTTTATTATGTTGATTTAAATTGTATTTAAACAAAACAATGATAAAAGCTGTTTCTGATATAACAACATACTGATTTTCTAGATTTGGTTGGTGACTGAGTTCACACTGTTTTTGACCTCATACAGGGAAAAGTGTTGTGCAAAAAAGTGATTGATTTTTACTCTGTAGAAATTTGCAAGTGAAAAATTATTCATCTTTGAATTATAGTAGCAATATGATTGCACATTACCCCATAACTGGACTATGTAAATATTTAAAATATACATATTTCATAGACATTTACATCAATACATTTACTGTATGCTGAAAAGCTGCATAAAATATTCAAAAAGCTTTAAGCAAGCAGAAAATACTTTTTGGTCTTTTTTTCATAGCTACTTAACTATATCACTTGAATTAGATTAAGTATCACTGCCATTGCTTGCAGTGGTTTCTATAGCAATTACTTCTGAATGATATGGAAAGAAGTTTCTAACTTGGTCTGTCATTGTGTCCACGCTCTTAGCCTTTGCTACCCAAATTTATTTCCCTCTCTGTCCCTCTACTTTCCATTTTGAAGTTTCCCATTTTGAAACGTCTGCTCATCATCAGCCATCAGTATCTTCACTTAAATGAAATTGGCTGACAGCCCCAGGACCAAGCACAATCACTTGTACAAAATCGGTCCTCTCTTCTTGTTCCTCCATCTCTTCATTTCCTCTGCAGTTCTTTTTGTCTCCGTGCCTCCCAGCAATCAGAGCCTGACATTGTCTGTGCCCCCTAAATTACAGAACTCAATCAGGGCCACTTTTCTGGTGGACTCCAGGGTGGATCTCTCTTTTCAAGCACCATGCAAATGGATAAAACCAATCTCATGCTCATCGTCATGGTGTATTGCTGTTGATTCTCAATTTCATCTATGTAGTGACCACCATCACCTGATCACTCCTGTGAAGTGTGTTGTCATAGTTGTCTCCCTTTTTGTCCAGTTTTGTCTGCAGTTTCTCCATCTTTTCATGTTCCCCATCTTGCTCCAGTTGAGCGGCTGTTCAGTCCACATGCTCAGTTATGCTCTTGTTATTTTTATAAATCAATGTATTAATTCTTAATCATTTCCGACCCAACCCCCTCAAGTTTTCTGTGCTGAGGGATTATACTGTATGATGTTATGTGGTTATGGCAACACTCTAAAGTGCCATCAAAGTTTGAGTTACTTTGAATATTTTTTGAATAAAGTCAATCACCTCTGTCAAATTAAACCCCAGTAGCAAATTCCTAAAAGTGCTGTCATTCGTTTTAAGCAAAGGCAACTGAAACCCAGACACAGAACCCCACTGTTCATTGTGAAACATGTGCAAAGCCAATTAGAAAAGGTGTGTGTCTTTGTTGAAAGTTGTATATGAACTGAAAGTGAGACCATAATCATAATACTAGTTTCTACCTTCTTGTGATTTTGAAATACCAAGCTGGAAAAAATGTTAATAACCCTGAAATTGCAGACCCCTGGTGCTGTTCAGGTGACAACCAAACTGAATTGTTGCTCAAAAACTCAAGGTCTGAACCAGCCGGGTTGTGTTGGAGAACCATTACACCCTTAGACTTCTAATTAAGTGAAATATATTCACAGAAAGAGCAAAAGGTGGCATTAGTGAATAGTTCAACTGATAACATCATCTTATATTTGACACAGAGACGTGGAGGTCATACAGTATGTAACTCAGCTTCACTCAGCTGCTCTAGAAAGTGCTATAAGCTGTGTGAGTTGATTAAAATTCATCCTCATCTTGAGCTCCCATCTTAATTCATTCCAAGAATATTTGATACTAAATCTTGTTTTTGTTTTAGTTTAAGCACAAAAGCATATTCAGTTCCGATTAATGACCAACCTCACCACCCAAAACAGCTCTCTGTTGTTCTTTGAGACAACGAGAACTACAACTACTTAGGGAAATTCATTCAACTTGCTATGTTGCCTCAGGATATTTTCAATGATGCCACAGAAGTCTGTTTATTAAATGAAGCACAAGGCTGTTGAGAATTGTTATATAAGAGCACGTAGCTCTGGAGCTATTGTTTACATGCCCAAGGTGATAAAAAAAAAAACTTAAGCATCTCATAGTGAATGTGTGTATGACATTGTCCTGCAAATACATCTCACTTGTGCTGCCTCCCAGTTCTTAAAAGTGACAGAGGATTGCTCTTGCATGAACACAAAGGACACAAAGACAAATATCCAGAGAAGGACAGATACACTCTCACAGCAGAGTTTCCCTTGTTTGCATTTTGCAGCAGGAGCCCAATGCTTTGAAATTAATTTCATGAAGCTATAAATGCATGACTCTGCAGAGGGCTTTTAATTTGAAATGTCTGATAAAGTGGAGACATGAATGACAGCTGGCTGAGGAGGGAGAGGGGCCATCGAGCGTCATGCAAAATCCTGTAGAGGTCCTGCTATATCAGACTCTCTACCAGCCCCCTCTGTCAGCCTGTCATTATGGGAGCATGCTACATGCATGGTCCAGGACTGTGCCTTTGTCAGGGCTGATCCCCACAGTGTTGGGAAAAAAACAAAAACAAACAATGGCTCTTCATTTGTAAGTCAGGACAGCTTCTCGCACCATGACATGAGTGTAAAAACGATCTCTCAGCTTCCTTTTGTCTGTCTCCCCTCTTGTTTCCCCAAACAATCTTCCTCTCTGATGCTGATAGGGCAGATGTTGAACTGGAGGCGATATTTGACCCAGCCGTGGGCGACAAGCACATAGAGGGGTGGACATTTCAGCAGTACGATTGCTGAAGTATAGCAAAGAGCCACCCTTCACAGTGGGCCAAAGAGATCGCTGTTAGTGAGAGCGAGCGATAGGGCCAAGCGTTCTGTCAGCTCAGCGTGTGCACAGAGTCTGTATGCGGCTTTTAAAGTCAACCTACCCAACATGATAGCCTGGGTTTCTCACACGGTGATAGGTGCTCGGTACCCAGTTGGATATTGTCAGCGCTGACAGTTAAAATTCACTTTCATCAGACCAGGATCAGGATTTTTCTTTCTGTTGTGGAAGAGCGTACAGTGAGAAATACCTGTTGAAAGACAAGCGCTTCAGGAAGAAGCTCTGTTTTATGCCTCAAAAGTTGGAAGGAGGTACAGTACATAAAACTTTGGTGTGTGACAAGCCCCTAGGAAAAGACAGCCAGGCCTAAAATGAATTCTGTCTATTTGTTCCCACTTGTCAAGGAGTTTCCAAATAATGCAGTTGGTACCTATAACATATGGGAGAAGTAAAATAGATAGTTTACTCTGACTTATTTGCAGTGTAATGATGTTTTTTTGTTTGTTTTGGATACACTGCATATTGATAACACAGTGATTTATAACGTCTATTTTATTTTAAGACCCAATAATGCAGATTGTAAACCCCTGCAACTTACAGTAACTTTCTGAATCTTTCGTATGGGGATTTGCATGCACTGTAGGTTGACACCATTGTTCTTGAAGGAATTTAACCAGGTCCTTATCCTCCATTCATTTCAGGCCAATTCAATCATTTTTCTGTCCTCCACATGAGTAAACAATAGGAAGGAAATGCATTTCACATTTTTCTTGGCAAAGGAAATATTGCAAATACCATGACAACCTTCATGCCAAAGAGGAAAAATGTGTGAGTATTTGTGTGGCAATTACTATGTGTGTAGTGTGTGTATGGATGGCGTTGCTGTTTGTGGGAGGGGAGGGGGTTTGTGTTTGACTGCATTTGCGAGGATGCACCATTTACTGTGTCCAGTGAAGCACAGACCCAAACATTTTCCAATTTTCTACCCGTGAAGATGCCAAACTAAATTAACAGCAGACACAAAACAATGAGACAGTGTTGTCAGGCCTGGCAGTCAATGGAGCAGCCACCACTCTTGTGTTCTTCCTTAAATCTAAACCGTCTTTTCACTAATAGACGTTATAAATCATTTGTTTATTTAGAAAATGCACCTTTTTAAAAGACCTTTTATCAGCCAGGAAATGCAATAGTGAAGTGTCTCCCAAAGATGGAGGAAAACAAAACCTGCTGATGGGAAAGAGTTAAGCGTGTGAGAGGGGGAAAAAAAGCTCAAGTATTGAAAGAAGGAAAAGAATGATGAGACTTTAAACGTGAAGAGAGTGATACAAGAGTAAGGTATGGGTAAAGGCAATGGATGAGGGAACGTGAGAGTGGTGGAATAGGGAATAAGGTTCATTGTGAGGCAGCAGAGGGCCCATATTGTCACAAACTCTTCTGCTTTAGCAAACACTTTAGTGGAGCAATTTGCAAAAAAGACCACAGAAATACTGAGTAAGACGAGGGAGATGGTTATAGGGGGATGTTGGAAATGATGGTTTTATTGATTTATGACATTTATATGCGGTATTGTGATTTAGATTCATTATCAGAAATAATCAAGAATTAGGACATGGTGGTAGATTATACAGCTTGTAAAGAATTTGTAGACTTGTTTAATGTTTATATATTTTCCCATCTGCATACAGCAGTTTCCTGCAGCACTCAGAAATGTAACACACAGCATTTTAGGTATAATCAATAATGCATTAAAATTTTAGCCTTGTTATTTTTTACGCTCATGGATTGGGAATTGGTCAGATAAGCCAAGAAGGGAAATCAGGCAGCATCATAGACGCACGTTTTTGTCAACATAATGTACCAGTGTTTCCCATCAGGAAAACACTGGCCCAGGAGCTGCAGGTATATGTGAGCATGATCGATCTCAGTGGTAAAAGAGACATGTTACAGATCTCAAATAAAGCCGTGTTAGACTGTGATCAGCTTCCTATCACTGGTGGAAATGGTTGGTGGAGAGACAAAACACAGAGCTCATTATTTTTAATTAGCCTCAACTTTTCAGTCTCATTACTGGCAGCTTTCCTCACCTTGGCGCTGCTGTATCTGCCAGCAGCACATACTGCTGTTCACCCAAGCTGCGAAACCTGCAAGACCTCAGAGTTTGTAAAAGACTACTATTTCCCATGAGCTGGCTTTGGATGTTGTGTTGGTGTGCAATGCAGTATCCGGCTTTTACAGGTTTCATTTAACCCAGCAGTAGCTTTGGTCTTTTTCTGTGTTGAAAACTGTCACTTGACAAGTAGAAGAAGCCCAGTCAGAGGTGCAATTTGGATGCATGGAGAAATCACTTTAGTACTTGTTGCAGATGGGGGAAAAAATGAATTACTGTAGCCATATTCACAGCGTGGCTATCTTTGCTTACATCGTCACTTGGAGTGGGAAGATTCAACGCCGTCACATACAGTAATGTTACCGTTAACGTTAGCAGTTGCAGCTAATGCCAGCTAACTTAATTCAAATCAGTTTAACCCAAATGTCATTTTACTTTGAAATATGGCCCGGTGTCCCTTCGGACATTAATAACCCATGCCTTCCTTAAATCTGTATCAACCAGGAAGCGATGAAAGGAAAGCAGTTTATCAGACTCCGGATGTTTGTACGGCTTGCAGCAGTTATACGGTTTGTTTACCCACCCACCGTGAGTGATGACGTGAGGAAAGATGGCGACGCTGTGAATATTGTCAATAGAATAGAATAGCTGCCAGTTGTTTAGAATCCAAAAGGGAATTCAAAAGCAGACTTCTGAAAAGCCTTATATCTAGTTTCTCCCTGTTGCTAGCACCTCTAACAGAGGAGATAGCCTTTTTCTAAGTGATTGTTGTGTTTTATGTCTATCCAAGACTTGGTGGTGCTCCAACAAACAAAAACGGAGGGGCCTGTTACAGTAGTTCCAAAACTTGGAGCGCCTGAAAATCAGTGGGATGTTGACTGCAAAAGTTTCACTTCATCCTGATAGAGGTAGACTTTTGTCTGCCCTTTCAATGGAGTGGAAACAAGTCTATGGATGAGTGCGTTGTGTAGGTTATCAATGCTACTTGCTTGGTAATGAATGAGCATTATTAGTGGAGGCAATGAGACCAGGGAGCCAATAATGTCAGTATTCAGACACACAAGCAATTTTCATTTGGCTATGCAAATTTATAAATGTGGAGAAAATGCAAATATGCCTTCGAAAAAAAAAAAAAATACATGGACGCATTTCTGGGAATGTGGGCTAAAGTATTTGAAGAAAGGGTTCACAGTGACTTTGCCTTTTCTGTCTCTGTATGCTGTAGGCTATTATCTGTCCAAAGAGACATCAGTCTGCTGGAAATGTGACATGAAATTACCCACAATCCCGTTCTGCCCTCCCATCAACTTGGCACTTTCACAGCCCCCCACAGCTTCCAGGATAATTTAGGTAGGGATTTAAAGGGAAATTGTGTGTGCTTGTGTGTGCATGTCTGCATGTTTGTGTGTGTGTGTGTGTGTGTGTGACAGAGAGAGAGAGAAAAGGAATGAGAAAGAGATAAGTCGTATACTCTCAGGTTGAAAGATTGACATTGAAGGGAATGGAACTTTCTTACTTGAGATAAAGACAGATGGGCGAGGTCCACCAGCACAAACTTCTCCGTGTCACTGCTTGATTTGCAAAGTCATTGTGGACCGCTCTTAGTCATAGTGTAAGTGTTTTGACAGTTAAGGTAAACTCTTCAAGTGCCTCATTAACTACAGGATGAACTTCACCAACACTCCTCCCTTAATATGTCATGTGTCTTAACTGTATATGACAGCTTGTGGTATGATATTAGTCTCCTTTGCAAGACTAATTTGCCTATGAATATTGCCTCAAGGCTCTGCAGTCACATCCAGGCTCAGCAACTGCACAGTAAAGCCTCTAAGGCTCTGCCAAAGACCCGTACTAACATCTTTTGGGACTTGATGTTACCTGAAGTAAGGTCTGAACACCTGGCTTGGTCCCCAGACAACAGACAGGCCTCATCTACTTTCCATCTGCCTGGCTGTGGAGCCCAGATGTGCTGATGATGAACAGTAATGAAGGCAAGGTGGAGAGTCGAAATTTAGGACAAGAGTAAGCAAAATGTGCTGAGTGGTGTAAAAACTAAACCTCTTATAGCGACATTTTTGCAGTAAATGAATATATTTTTAGAACAATTTTAATTCGCAACCCAACAAATGAACAAATTAAATGAAAGTCACAGTTGTTTGTGGGCCACGTGATAAGTAATGCTTTCATCCTGCTCCTTATTTATTCATGTTTTAACATGTGGGCATGTACGTAGTTCATGTTGAACGCAGCCTCTTGTAAACATAAATTCTAGCATCACTCCACAAAACTGATGTAGAAATGGGCAAACCAATCTTCTCTGATAGCCATGCATTCATTATCTGTTGTCATAGGTGATTTATGAGTCTGGTGGTCCAGGGAACTGGCAGCCATATGTCTGCTCATCCCTGCACTCACACACACAGGACCGGCCTATTAATGATGTTCAGATTCATCATCCAAAGACACAATAAACATACCAAATGAACTTTTAATGGTATTTACAGCACCAGAGCTCGCTCTCTCTCTTCAACTCCTGGTTCTGCTTTAACATCCCTAACAGAACATCTTTTATTTGAATGGTGTTGTTCCCAAACACGTACAGATAAATTACCCAATTTCAATTGTTCATCAGCCAGAGTGGTATGTACTTTTGATAGAGAAAATCATATTAGGTCCAGACATGTCCATTAGCTGTTAATAATCTAAATTTGCTTTCCATTGTGTTGAGTGAGTCATTATCAGGTTAGAGTTCTAATACAGTACCATGTAAATGATGAGATGAGCATCATCAGTTTTTAACACAGTCAATTCACCCATTATATAGACTACATTTGCATAAGATGTCACTAAGTAATGCCCCGCTGGAAGTGGTTGTCTGGTCAGTTTAGAGGCCTTTAAATAATTAGAGAAAGCCTAATTGAGCAAACGCTTGAAACAATACTGTATGTATATGCACGATAGTGAAAAGAGATCAGTGACTGTGAGTGTGTGTTAACTCTGATGTGACTCTGGTTCACCTGTGCTTTGTTGCTCACTGCTCTGTTGTAAATGTTATCTGTTCTGGCAGGGAGACCATGTCAAATGGTGTAAAGGTGAGGAGGGTGGCGAACCTGGTTAGAGTCACATTCTGTCCCCTGTCAACCTACTTCAAGTCACCAATCTGCCCTTAGTGGTGGCCTGCCTGGTCTCTGTGATCATGGGCAACTCCAGCACACTGGTACTTATGATGGCGGGGCATTTATGTGGGATCTCCTTTCCTCTGTGGAATAGCAGCTCCCTCGAGGATAAGCAATTAGAAGAGGACATTTTGGAACACAAGAAGTGTGCAGATGGAGTTGATTGTACTGTTAAGATAAAATTGTTATAGATGTACCTGTAATGTCAAGAAGCACTATTATTTGACTGAACATAACAAAAGGATGGATGAAAACTGTTGCCATGTCCTTTGCGTGTATTGAGCGAAGCAAATAATCGATTCTGATTTGATTCAGATTCAGATTCTTTATTTTTCATTCTACATGTGAATAACACAGAGAACGAGAGGTGTTTGTCATGACCAGTGAGATAAAAGATTAAAAAGAAGACAATAAATAACCTAAACTGGTAGCTGAGACGCTGTGATACATTGTCAGGTGGAGAATGGTATTAATAAACAAACATAAGCTAATGATTGAAAATGTAGAGATAAGCCTCTGATAGATTTCACAAGGCAGCTTTTTCCTTTACAGTCATGATTAAATGATGGACATTTCTTTCATTGGATCATTTAGTGCTTGTTGATCTCATGATTACTATGTTAACTAAGCTGTCAGCCTTGGCATCTGGCATCACTGATTCAGGCAGGAGGAAAGAATCTGGGGAGGCAGGGCCCACTTATCATGCATGGCCACACATCTCTGTTGTGCTTCTCTTAAGGGCGGGCCAGCTTAATTACGTGCTAAAAACATCTTCAAATGAGCTCCTTTCACAAATGTATACCTGTCCAGTCTTGTTTGGTTTGAGCTGGATGACAAAAATACAAACAGATTGTGCTGGCACACACAAGCAGCACACATACGATTCAGATGCACAGATGAGAGATCTCATTTGTTTGCGATATGCCACGGCTGCTGTTGACTGCAAAACCATATGATGGATTAGTGGATTAGGAGACAATTTTACGAAAATGAACTGAAAGGAAACACATTAGACATGATTTGGAGCGCACAGACACCTGAGTGATTGTTTTGTCAAATTGTCAAATGTGCCTATCCACCATCAAAATGGGAGAGAAACACTTCTGACTGTTCCCACCACCGACGGTTTAATGATACTATTTTAGGCAATCTGAGACTCAGATTGATGACGCTGTAAATCTGCAGCGTAGCATGAAAAAAAGCACATGCATCATAAATCATCTTGGCAAAAATGGTTTCAGGGGTCCAAAGTTTGATTAATATTCTAATCAAACTCCTTTTAGCTTGATCAGAACACAAACACAATGCAGGTATAATGGTGGTTAGCCTAATCAATAGCCATTCAATTTGAGAAGCTAGTGTATCGATTTCTTTTATATAAAGTGTTCTTTAAGACACATATAAGGACCAATTTGAAAGTGGCAATGCCTACAACAAAGTATACATAAATATAAAGTTGTCAAAATATTTTCTGTCATGAAAAGTAGAAGTTTGTAACTAATGAGCCAAATTCATACAAGGCAACTATTGTCCTTTTAAACGTGTTCCTTTTGCCGCTCTTTGGTCAATTAAAGCCAAATTCAGTAGACATACCCATTTTTATTATGGTCAACTAGTTAGAGTTTTCCGCAACAAATAATTCATACGGCAGTTCCTCAAACGTTTCCTTCATCCTCTGTGACGGATCTTTGCCTAATGTCTTATGTGAGAAATGAGTTAGAGAAGCGGAGTGAAATACAGAGTCCAGTCACAAGTGTGTGCATAGACCCAGAGCAGAGCTCCAGGTAACAGATGGAATTTATTGATTGGGATATATCTCTATTAACCAAGTCCAAGGTCACTGAACCAAGTGTCTGTCTCTGAGGTGTTGTCAGTTTGCAGTGAGCATGATGAATTGCATCCTATCTATATAGACCTGCAGAATTTGATACATCGTAGTAACATTTCATGACAGTAGATATAAAGACACCAGTATTTTCATCAGGGCTCGTGCACAACCCCTTACACTGCCAAGTTTTTTTTCCCAGTGACACACAATTACTCACAGTGTTCACTACGGCACAGCAGCTATGTATCCCGCTCCTTTGTTCATATCAGAATCTGTCGTGCTGACACTGATCAATGGCAGTGGCAATGTAGAAGATGGAGGGAACAACAGAGGTATTGACAGCAAGAAATGGATTTTACAGGAAGCCAGTCAGTACAGTTGCACAGTGACTGACTGTGGTGGGGACTTGTCAAAGCAAATGACTTACTTCATCTATTTCTCATTTTCCTTTGCCCACCACTCTTCTTTTCTCTGTGATGAACAGTAATGTGTTTAAATTGAGTGCAGTGCTTGATTGTTGTAAATTGAGGCAATCATTACAATCCACCAACAATCCATCTATAATGCGTTGAGTTGTGTCTTGAAATTAAAAATCTCTTTGGAGTCCACCAACAGTGAACAACAGTCTGGTGTCATTAATTTAAATAACTCCAGACATGCATGTAATGAGAGCATAAGCGATCTTTGCGTGACAGAGATTAGTCTTGTCAAAACTCACACACTAAGGCTCACAGCGCACATTTATCAGCCAAAGCTTCTAGATATAGATAAGCTACCTTCCAATCACTCAAACAGGAATTTTAAATACATCCATAGTTCATCCATGCAGAACTTTCTAGAGATTTTGAGGAGAGCACTCAGCTGCGGCGGTTGAAATCTAAAAAGCTTATTATTTTTCAGCAAATTATTTACAATCTAACAAACACAAGATAGGATTATAAAATCCAAATGTAATATGATTTAGAATCAGCAAGATAAATAAAAACAACTTTTGCCCTTCACTTAGAAGTACAAACCCCAAACACATATTTATGATCTCTTGACCACTCCTGTGAGGTTTTGTGTAAACAAAAAGTTATGTTTTTGAAATTTTCTAAGGAGAGATTTATAGTATAATGTATCTGTTTTGTTTTTTTTAAAGAAGAAAGATAGCATGGTGGATAGGGTAGCAACTTTAACCTACACTAAAATCTCAGTAGTGTTCCTGATAAAAGGACAATGCACCCAGAATAAAGAAGAATAACAAAGAATAGCCCACCAAGTGATTAGAAAATTAATAGGATGCATAGTTTATGTGTTGCAGCAACAAACAATTTTCAGATTGTATTCACACGGTCTGCATGAGAAATGTTGAGTCTGCATATATCAGCTCAGTCATTGTTATGGCCCCTCAGAGACAAAGGCTGGATATTATTGAATATCAGTGGGTTCCTGCCACCAACTCCGTGGGGAATGACTGGCTGTAAATAATACATTAAAGTTCAATTGGCCAGTGGACCGGCTTCACAGATGTTGTCTGCTCAGACAATCCCTCCATTGGGCTCTGGTGGATGCTGATGGCTCCCTGTCCTTGACTCTATAATCACCTCATATTAACATAAGTGAAACTACCCAGCTACTTTAACGGCACAGTGTTTACAAGTTGATGGAAAAGAGCAAGATATTTGATAGTATATCATAAAGGACTGAACCTTTTTGAAGCTTGCTATTACCACATCATGAAATCAGTGTGGACCACACTGATACAATTAAGTTGCTTGGTTGACACTCCGATAAACCTCACTTTATCTTTGGTTCATCAGAATGACTCTTTGATCCTAACAGCATTCTTCTAAACTGCTTTAGTAGAGGGAAGTGGGAGTGAAGTTTGGAGAATGGTCAGCGTTTTGCAAAAAGCAAAAGCTGTTGGAAAATGCTGACCATTCTCCAGACTTCACTTCTGCCTCGGGTTGTTCATAATTAACCGTTAACTGACAATCAGTATTTTGACCTATTAATGTTATCAGTTGAGCTTTTAAAATATCCTGTGACATCAGCACCATCTGAACAGTTATTGTCGGCCGCAAGTCTTAACATTTTACAGTGTGCACCAGACTAACCCCACAGCATGGCGATAGCTTCTCTACTGAGTTTTTGTTCAGGAATAGAAACCTGTCTGCTTCACTGATGACTGAGGTACTGTAGGCCACGACAGTTTTATTCTGAGTTTGATGACGCTCTGTTGCGGTTCATGCCGGGGGTGTATTTCTCCGCAGCGGTCAAGAAGCCGTTCTGCTACTCTGCTCTTTTTTAATCACTGATCTGATCTGACCTGAACTGAGCTGATCTTTCTAATAACCTCATGCATTTATGACATAGAGCTTTAGCTGAGTTCCTGGATAAGTGGAATACTGCTTCCTCTGCAACAATGAAGCTAAGAGGATCGGTGATGTGGTGATCTTTCAGGAGCAGTTTCTGTTGTGTGTGTATGTGTCTGTCTCACTCTTTGGACTGAGGAAATCCTCGTTTGAAAAAGTTCAAAATCGAAGAATCCTGACTTATTTTAGATATCTGAATGTGATATGTTGAGTTGATTTTTCAAGGAGATATGTCCTTGCCAGATTTATTGAAAAGAAAGGACAGTAACCCCCTTAAGACTATACTTACTTTGATTGTTTTGTATATTTTGCCTATAAATGCTGAAATTTTCATTGCACGAGTCTTTGGATACATTATGAGAAGACTTTTTATCCATCTTTGAATGTCTGTATTTATATTATTCAGTGTCTTGTAAGCTCATGTGGGCTGGGCACAGTAATGTGCATGACACTTAAATAACCAAATCAGTCAATCAGCCAATCAATCTATGGTTAGACACACAGATAGTTCCAGTCAACTTAAACCCCTGTGTGTTGGTATTTTCAATGTGTTATAGACACATAGACAACCTTTTTATATGTGGCTAACGCTTAAGAGTTGGTAGATGAGTGTTGGCTAGCAGTCAGGGTGAAAAAAAAAAGATTCAAAATGAATGTCCCTACATCTGTCAGAGCCTGCACAGACGTCATATCTATCAAGTGTGGTTGTTTGTCTGGAGGAATATGTTATATTTTGGCTTGGCACAGACATTAGAAAATGCTATCCAGCCTCTTGCAGTGAGTGTACATCTTGCAATCTCAAATGTATTCATTATTCAGCAATGTAACACTGCAGCCTCCCGGATCTGACATTTTTACTGTAGTTCCAACTGTGTGACATTACTCATGCCTGTTCAAATTGCACTGAATGCCTCATAGTCAAATGTGCTTGACTGCATTGATAAACCTGTCGTCCGACAAGATGGGCTGCTGGTGCAAGCTACTGAAACATACATGGTAGAATAGGTTTATAAATCTGGAGCTATAGTCAGTACTCCCCAGTCAATATCTGACAGGATGACTGGAGCTCTGCCCGGGAGCAAAGTCGAGAGCAATGTCTTCATTGCTGGACTTTTCTTAAGCACATAGTGAGCCTGGGCCATGCAAATGATATGGCTGGACTTGGAATCTATTAAGTAAATTGGACAAGGGTGCCCAGATTGATGTGATGCATATAAATCATTTGCGGCTCTTTGTATGTGTGACTTGTGGGATTGTCTGCAGAGGTGAAAAAGCTTTACCTCTTTATGATGAATGAATTCCTAGTGCAGACTGGTCAAGCTAATAGAGCTGTATGGAAGATGAATGGTAAGTGTTTCAAAGGGCAGAGTTTGTGCTCAAAGCATCATGCATCTTGGAAGACTTTGGGCCTGTTGGATTATTCACTCACCAAATTTAAATAGACTGAGTTGAGATAATAATTTCTAATACAGAGAGTAAACAAATAATGTCTTTGTGTGAGTAGTGCGCTTTGCTGACTTTGAATGGTTCTGCTCATCCATCTCACAGATATGCAAAATAAAGCAGAGGGACATTTAATGAGCCTTTGCGAGTTGTGGACTGAATTTCTAGGTTGTTACCGAAAAGTGCTTTGATACCAAGCCGTTGGATGAAATGAGGCAGTGGCTGAGAATTATTTAGCCATAGAATATGAAATAATAATCGCTGAATGCAGGCAGATACACTCTATTGTCCTCATTTGAACTTGTGTTGTATACTTGTACTTTAGGTAGGGGTGTGCAGCAGCATAGTGCATGTGTGTCTGCTGCAGATGCAGAGACTGTGACACTAGAGAGGTTGTAGAGCACCACCTGTTCATGATGAAATAGTTACATAATGAAAATCCAAAATAAACTCTTAATGATTGTAATACTCAGTCCTAATGATGTGGACTCACTTGTTTTAGTGGCATGTCTCAAGTTAATGTGAAAGATAAGTGGCTCAGCCTACAGTCTATAGTATCCCTACACAGGATGCCAGGGCTGTCAGGGGTACTTGCCATCTCGGATACACTCATGGGTATTATTTATACTGCTAACAGTGATGGGACACAATGGTTGCAGCTGGCGAGATTTGCCATTTCAGACACTCTGTTGATGCTGTTTGGCAGTAAATTCTGGGCACAGCTCTGGTATTTTGTTTTCTTCTTGGATGTTGTCTCTGTGCTGTGTCACTATCACAAACTTGTACTTATTTGAATTCACAAACTGAAACAGACACTGAAATGTCATGAGAAATAATAAAAAATGTTGCAGCATTTCTGCCCGTTAAAATACAAGAGGCAAGATTTGCAACTGTATTAAACAGGTTCAGAGTAGTTAGTTGTGATGGTTAAATGACAAACATGCACAGCTTTACGGGACTACGACACAAACACGGCCAGTAATCAATAATCTTTTGTTAACGTTACCCACCTCATTCCACGGATTGCACATGGCCGGGGAGGAGGGTTGGCACTGAGTTTTTTTGAGTGACTGTACGACAGTGTAAATACGCACTTTGAACCTGTAGGAGGAGCCCCGTAGAGAAAAAAAGTAACCAAAGCAGCGAAAAAGTGAACGACTTGCATAGTTCCCCTTGAAAGTGCAGCAAAGATCTAAGGCTGTCTAATTTAGAAGACGTGAGGACACTAAAAATGCCTTTGCTTACCATCACCTCAGCACATGAATGACAGCAGGTATTTTTCTGGTTCTGCCAGTATTATGTTATCACCACAAAGCCCCTGTGATTTACACTGTTAGAAGGTTATTAAAAGTGTATTATTTTATTTTTTTTAAAAAGGAAATAGTCTGTCTCAGTTAATGGCTCCATTAGGTGATGAAGGGAAGTTACACTGCAACAGCAAATTTAAAGAATAGGTCTGTGATGCTTTAAATCAGCAAAATGAATGTGTGTAAACGGGATAGTGGAGGGAATAAATTCAAATTGATGGCTTACAGGGACATTGCATGCCAGAACAGTAGACACAACACACAGCATGTCTGTATTAAATTCTTGTTGCACATTCTGGATGAAATGAAATTTGTTTGTGGAATTTCTTCTGCTCCTTATAAAACAATTATCTGGTGCAGAAATGACTTCTGTGAGTACTCTGTAATGCCTATCTTATCTGAATAGATCAAGGGGAACTGGTGTTGATTGACAGATCCTGGACTACAAATACCTGGGAACATACACTGATAATGACCCAGTGGAACAAATGTGACATGTTTACCAATTACATTTGCATTCAATTAGTGACAAATCACAGCATGCGGTGAGGTATAGACAGCTAAAAAAATGTTCAGACTTGTAAACACACTGCTTCTTAATAAAAACACAGCCATTATTTAATATTCAGTTTTTAGCACGTCAAATTCATGATAATTTGCTTCGTGCAGCACATATGCACAGCTCAAACCAACCTATCCCCACTGACTCCCTCTGAAAATTCTGGATTCTGCAGGGACTTATATAAATGTAATGGCAGGTTATAAGACTAGTGCTTCAGGAGAAGATGCTTATCCACTGACTTTCTTAAATCAGGCACAGGTGACAAAGACACTGTATCTTAATAATGCAATAGATTCTCAGCAAGAGCCTCGGCAGAAGTTCAAAACTGACAGCAAACAGTATTCCAATAATGTCTCATTATGTATGCATTAAATGGTCTGGCAGGGATGTTGTTTTTGTTATGTAGGAGATTGGTTGGAATAACATTCGCCGGATAAATAAATAAAGATGAAATGCTATCAAGCTCTTTGAGGGAGATGGGGCGGAGCGGTATTCTTGGATGTCTGGGAGCAGGCAACCTGTCTGACAGAGATGGAAGGGCATTATCATTTTGGAAATTTGTTGCTTTTTGCAAGCCATTTTCATGCAGCATTAAGACGTCTCTCCAAAAAAAAAAAGGATAATTTTCACTCTGTAATAGAACAGGGGATTCTCTTAAATGACACCCAGTCATACAAAAGCAACAGTGAAAGGAGAAATGGAGTTTATATTCCTCCAAATTTTTGACCTGCCTCCCTCTCGCTCGTTGCTGTTCAACACGTCAGCTGAAAGTTGCCTCCTCAAAATGTCAACTCAATTAATTAATGATTACAAAAAGAGCTTAAAGAAAATGTCTACCCAAACACCCCTGCAGGCATTTACTGAAAACTACTACTAATAGTGTCCTCAGATGACGCCAGCTGCATAATTTGTGACTATATGTGTTAAATGGCAGAGAATAATTCCTGCCGTTAAAAGCAAACACGTCACAGCAGGATTAATTGCTTTTAACATCTTCGCTGGCAGCCAGGAGAAGTCTCTCCAGATACTTCAGAATCAACCAAGTGGATCATTTACATACATTAAATTAATTGAAGTTAATTTTTTTTTGCTACAGGTTATTTCACCTTCCGGCAGCTTTCATGCATACAAATGTATTTATTTCCTCACACAAAATCATTAATCTTTATTACTTCCAAAGGTCCAGTCCAGTCCAGTGGAGTTTTCCATAACTGTAAACTTCTTCCTCAAATTTGAAGACCTCAGTATTAAGACAGTCAACCCTCATATCTCCGGGTAACAGATGGATGGTCGCAGCTGTCCGAACTTCTGGATGAAGTCAGCCTGAGCCTGGATTAGAGCCTCTTCATCTATATATACTACTGGCCTCCTGGCTGCAACAAAGTACTGTACCTTCCTCATGCTCCACCCGAGGATGTACATGAGCAGGCCACACACAGCGGCCGTCGACCTGCCTACTCCAGCGTTACAGTGAACATAGACGGTGTGGCCGTTCTCCAAGAGACCATGAAGCAAGAATACAGCCTGAGGAAGCATCCGGATACGACCTGGATATGGAGAGAATAACACAATACACTTAAAAGGAGAGGGATGGCGATAATGAATCTCATGAAACTATATCACACCTAAATATATTGTTAATTTTCATCTTTCAGTTGGATTTGTTAGGAAAAATAGAATAGCACAAGACTTATCCATTAACGTCCTCTGATCTGTTTGAACTGACTTGGGTATTTACGACTTTGCGACCTTGGAGAAGAAACGTGTAATATATAGTGCTGCAAATAACTGTCGGCAGTCATTTGCCTCAAGGCATACCCATGAATACTTAAAAAGTGCATTTATCACAGTTATTGTGCAGGTTCTGGACTCCAGAGCAAAATACAATACTGTCAGCAATGAGCTGTTAGTTATGAAGAAGCGCACTGTGCTCAGAAAATGCTTCCAGGGACCTGTTCATAAAATGTGAATCACACAACTTGAGTAATTCAGATTTTTTGTCTTTGCTTACATTCACCTACGAAGACGAGGAGCACTAATTTTGTGACTAACCCACTGCGTGTGATACTGTGATTTGAAGATTCATCCCTGACATCCTGGCAAAGAAAGACCTTGGAAGCTTATTTATGATCTTAGTTGGCTATAATTTCATCACAGATCCTTTTCAGGTGTATTTCTTTTGTTCCTCTCACTCTTGTTACGATTAGTAAAAGTGTTCATCCTCTCCAATTTACTGACCTTTGGAATATTTTTATGTAACCTAAGCTTTAAACACAACCTGCCAGAGTGTCTTTGAGGAATACATTGACTAACCCTAACCTTAAAGCAGATATCATCGGCACGGCCGTTTCGGCTAATGCTGTGTTCAAGGCAGGCTTTTGAAACCGTAAGTTACAGCTTCAAGTCACAACTACGACTTGGTAGCGTTCCAGGTAACCCGTAGCTCGTGTTTTTACCGTCCTGTTGTCTGTGAAAGTTCCCTATAACGGCCACTCGTAACTTCCGACCCGTGAACTCGTACCAGATCGAACTGGTATGACTTCACAGGAAGGAAAAACACAAAGTACGAGTTTCCTTGAACGCACCATGAGTTAGCAGCCCCCGCCCTTGTCAGGCATCAATTGGTCCTCGTGCTACGTCACCACATTCACGCGCATCCCTTGGCTGCACACACAGCCCTTCATGCCGTTCTCTCCCCTCATTGGATAACACTTGTATCCCACAAGGAAAATTTTCTCCTCGGGTTACAGCAGAGCAGAGTGACGGAGAGACTCGTGTTTAGGCTGAAATACTTCATGTAAGTGATTGCTGACGGAAAATAGGACTATTTAGGACTTATATTAACAAAAACATTCCACTGATATCTGCTTTAACTCAAAACTGTGTCTGCTCCATCTCTCTGACTCAGCTTAATACTAATCTCATTGCTTTATTCCACAAAGTTCCTCTTACCTTCTGTGCTCATGTCGGGTGTGGGTATCCACACATACACCAGGCCACAGTCTTTGTACAAATGCATCATGGTTTCCGGGGTCATGGATTCCCCAGTGTTGCGCCTGCAGCCGTAGGAGTTGTTGACCACATCCCACTCTGTCTGGAAGTTCATCACTGCAGTAATGCCCAGATCATGCTTCATCTTGACCGTCACATGTTCTACCTGTCGCGGACAGCTGCCCAGCCAAACACGTGACAGCACCCTGGGGGCATTAAGGGATGCATTACTTAACTGATGTTTCAGTCCTTATTTTTACAGTGTGTGGTCGGTTTTATTTTGTTGTGAGATCTGGACAATTTAAAATTTAGATAAGATAATAAAGATGAGGTGTTTTCAGATCAGAGTGACGCTTTGTAGGTCACTAATAATCAAAATGTTTCATCTCTCCCCATGTCTTTTATCCTACCTCCATCCCTCTCTTCCTCATAGCAGTGATCCTGTATCCCTCTAATTTAGTTTGTGAACACTGTGGTCTGAGGGTGGCTCCGTTTATTGCTCATTAGCATGCATAAAGTCAACAACCAGAGGAGGTGACACATGCAAGGAAGAAAGGACGCTGTTAATCTGTGATGTTCCAGAGTGGCACTGCAGTGAAAATCTCTGGTCTTGACTTTGTTACCAAATAACCTCTTTTTAACACAGAAATGGCTTTGTTGTAGGTAAAATAACTCTTTCTCAGGCCATGAATATGCTCCCATACAAATGTGCGCATGGACAAGTGTGGATAGTATGGATTTGTAGGCGTACTTTTTGTTATACTATACATTCTGCTTTGAGTCCCTTGAGAAGAGCACATGCACAGTCTTGTGCTCTTATAGTTATGGCAACGCAGACTGGTGCGATCCCTAAGGATACAAAAATTGTAGGATACATACACCACTAATGATGAAACTGA